>NC_080394.1:43710242-44054743 GCF_028751815.1 Salvia miltiorrhiza | reverse complement strand
TCCGTTGGAGAGAAATTCAAATTTGGGCTGAGGCTTCAATCTTCGAGGTTCCTTGTCTGGGTGGAAACGGCTCTCTTTGATGGACAGGAGATGTGACGTCTCTGAAAAGTAACCACCAGATAGGAATGACCTCTGCAGAGATAAGATCCTGAGATCTCTACATTTAATGTGGCTGTACTTTGTGAGTACGTGGCTTCCTTTGAACGTTGGAAGATCAGTCCGAGGAGTGATAACACTCATTTTTCCATGGTTTTTTAATATTCATATGATGTTAATTTTATAGGAAATTGAGTGTTGGATGATTGTTTTGTGCTTAATTTGCTTTATCTTGTGAAACATGATTCTTACTCGAACTTTGAAGGAATTTTCAGATTTATTGAGTTCGAATTTGGAACAATGTTCTGAAATAGAAGTTGTAGATCGTCTCGATACGAGTTCGTGAGCGCAAACGGATCATAAATCGGAGTTCGGACGAGAAAGTTATGGTTGAAACAAAAACGTCGCGCGCAGCAGTCAAAGTTCGGCGACCCAGACGGCGACCGCCGGCCAGGTCGCCGAATTCCCTGTTTCAATTTTTTGGCCTCCAGTGGAAAATTCGGCGGTCGCCGAATCCATGAAGAAATTGGCCATTTTTCGGCGACCCAGACGGCGATCGCCGAACGGGTCGCCGTTTTTAGGCGTGTTTCCGTTTCCTTCCGCGTTTTTTACGTTTTTCCAAGTATTTTCGAGCTCAAACACTGTATTTTACCCTGACACTATAAATAGGTCTTCTTTTGACCTATTTAGGGTTCCCAGCTTTAGTTTTTCAGTTCCCAACATTCATATTTCAGTTTTATAGCTTTAGAACTTTTTAGCTTTCCAGTTTTCAAGGCTTGGATCAAGATTGAAGATTCAAGCCGCTACAATCGTTTCAATTCGGTTTTTATGCAATTTGTTTTTACAATTGTGTTCAATTTAATTATGTTTATGTTTTCTTTTGTGATGTCTGGCTAGTCTTCTAATCTGAACCTAGGGTTTGTATATAGCTAATTGATTATGTGTTTTTGATTTATTGATATCAATTTGCCCTCCAACTTATGATTTATGATTCCTGGTGCTTATTTATCTTGTGAATTATCTGATCAATAATTTACATGTCTAGCTGTTCAGTTTGAGTCTTGAATGCGATAATTGTTCAGCCGATTCAGGAATGCATGATATAGTGTTAGCCTTGAGTCTTGAATGCGACAGGTGAAGCTATAGGAAGCTATTCTTTATGTGCTATTGGGAGTTAATTCATTCCTTGGAGTCTTGAATGCGAAAAGGGATTAATTAATCTACATTCATAGGTGGTCGTTAGAGACGCTTGTGATTAACATAGTGATCTTTCATCAGGGTTGGATTAAAATTGGTAATTGAATCAATAGGTTGAATGCATATAGTTGATTAGTGAAAATACATCCCTAGGGTCAGACTTTTCTTATATTTGAGTTAATCGTCATAGTTTTTATGCTCTTTAGTTTTAATTAGTTAATTTAGTTCAATAGTCACCTTCAATTTCGTTTTACTTGCATACTGTGAAAGTTTGTGTAGGAAATAGATAGAGTGATTTCGTGTTACAATCCCTGTGGATACGATATCCGATTGCTGTTTATACTACAATTACACCGTGTTAGTTGCGGTATTTTTGTGCTAATAAAATTAGTGATCAACTTTTTGGCGCCGTTGCCGGGGATTGTTTAGATTTTACTTTAATATTTCCAATAGGACTTAATAGTACTGCAAGATTTATTTGTTTTTATTTTTATTTTCTGGCTTTTATAAGTTGTGTTTCTGTAGGTTGCATATGAACACACGATCTCACGAGACTCCTCTCTTTGAGTTGAATCCTGAAATCAACAAGACCTTGCGCAATCTAAAGAAGCAAAACGATCAAGTTGAGGATAATACGATGGCTACTCCAGAGCAAATCCAAATTCGAGCTCTGCAAGAGCAGTTGAAGAAGCTGCTTGACGCACAGGAGACGAGAGAGGCTCCGAAACAACCAGCCATCAATGAAGCGTTCATACCACAGTATGTATACCAGGAGCCCCCACGTGTGAACGCTACCAACTTTGAGCTGAAAACGGGTCTGATCACGATGGTTCAACAGAGCCAATATGGTGGACAGGCGACCGAAGACCCTAATGCGCACCTGGCGCATTTCCTGGAGCTGTGTAGCACGGTGAAGATGAATGGTGTCCCTGATGACATTATCCGTCTTCGTCTTTTTCCCTTTTCACTGCGGGATAAGGCGAAGTCGTGGTATCATACGCTGCAGCTGGGAAATAATGTTGTGTGGGAGGACTTAGCTCATGCGTTCCTACGAAAATTTCATCCGCCTGGCCTTACATTGAAATTGAAGATGGACATCGTGCAGTTTCAACAGTACGAGGGAGAGAAGCTAGCGGAGACGTGGGAGCGATATCAGGAGAAGCTCAGAAAGTGCCCAGGTCATGGATTTGATGAAGGCACACTAGTGATAATGTTCTACAATGCCTGCGGGGAGCGTACACGGATGCACATGGATACAGCTGCAGGTGGATCTCTACTTCAGAAAAGCAGTTCTGAAGCGTGGAACATTATTGATAGTATGGCCTCGACGAGCTACCAATGGCCATCTGAGCGTATACAACTGAAGAAGGTTGCAGCTGCGTCTAGTTCTGACCCTATGGCAGCAATGGTGACTCAACAGGCAGCGATGGCTACACAACTGGCAGAGCTGACTGCAAAAATTGGTGAATTGAATGCTGGACGTCATGAGCAAGCTGTGATAGACCCATCAGGCTTGGGAAACGTCAATTATATCAATGACAGAAATTATGGAAATTTCCAGCAAGGACAGCCAGGGATGTATAACAGAGGTCAGCCATATCAGCAGGGTCAGCAGCAGTTTCAGCCAGGAGCACGTCCGCACCCAAATCTTTCCTATGGAAACCCAAACAATGCTGTGCAACCTCCACCAGGATTTTCTGTTTCTAGTGGGGGAGTCATCAATGAGCCAAAGAAGGATTCGATGGAGGACATGATGAAGCAGATGCTCATGAAGATGACTGGGATGGAGGTGAATGTTGGAAATAAAATCTCTAACATGGAGAATAATTTCTCAGCATTATCTAAGCAGGTGCAGATGTTAGAGAATCAAGTTGGTCAAATTGCCAACCAAGCGGCGGCGCAGCACAAGCCGGGCCAATTCCCAAGCAATACTACTGTCAATCCTAAGGGCCATTGCAATGCTATTTTCGAGGGCACTCTGTCTACACAAGAGATGAGGATGAGCAAGGAGCATGAATCTCTGATTGAGGAACCATACAAGGCTCCTATTCCACTTAGGGAGTACATCCCAAAAGCTCCATTCCCCCGTAGGCTGATGAAGAGGGAGGTGCTCGAAGAGCAATGTGCTGTGAAGCCGAGTAAAAAGGTGGATGCCAAGGAAGTCAAGCTGGAGGTCCCCCATTGCAAGAATGAGAAAAAGATTGTCAATCTCGAGGAGACAGAGCATAGACGTACAGTGGATGAGCTAGAGAGACTACTTGAAGAATCGGACCGGCGTGCACAGCCTCAAAGTCTCTCAAAATTGCAGGATCCCGAGGATAAAGAAGAAAAGGCAATTGTTCACACCAAGAAGATGGGGGATGAGGATAAGAAAATCTCGCAGGCGACAGCTGTGAGCACTGAGCTGCCAATGAAGCTACTTTCGAAGAAGAAAGATCCGGGTAGCTTCACCATTGAGTGCGAGATAGGAGGAGAGCTCTTTCCCGAGGCCCTTTGTGATTTAGGGGCTAGTGTCAATGTGATGCCCATCTCTGTGTTCAAGCGGTTGGGAATTGGAGATCTCAAGCCGACCTCGATGGAGATTCAGATGGCGGATAGATCAAGAGTGAAGCCGAGAGGAAAGCTTGAAGACATCTTTGTGAAGGTCGACAAGCTCGTCTTCCCTACGGATTTCTTGGTCCTCGATATTCCTGAAGATGCAAATCCGCCGTTGATTCTTGGTCGATCATTCTTAGCTACGGGGCGAGCTATGATAGATGTGCCCAATGGAAGTGTCGTTTTTCACGCAGCTGATGCACATGAGCCTTCTACATCTGTTCGTGTTAGGCGGTCTGTCATGCCTGCTGCGTTTGATGTTCATTGAGGCTGTGAGGTATCGTCGAGCTCTAGACATTAAATTAAGCACTTGTTGGGAGGTAACCCAACTGTTTTTCTTTGTTTTGTTTTCCTTTCTTTTAGTTTCGTTTTGTTTCTTTTTGTTTTGTCTTGTTTCTTTTTGTTTCGTTGTTTTGTTTGGGTTTTTGGTACAGCGTGAGCTTGGAAGATGCGGAAACTCGCGCCTTGTTCATACCACCACCATGGAGCATGTGTTTCTGTGAGTAGTGACACACATATCATCATCCCTCCAAACTTATTTTCGAACTTATGTTCTGTAATAAGTTTGGGGGAGGGGGTGAGATTAGATATGTGTATCACTTTTATCTTTTTGTTGGCTTTATTGTTTTATCTTGCTTGGTTGGTGGTGTGTGATTGTTTAGTGCTCCATTAGATTTCTGGTGAGATGCCAATGATGATTTCTGTGAAAAAAAAATTGAATTTGATTTTCTTTGATGATTTAAGCATAATTGGAACTAATTTGCATAATTCTAGAGTGATTTTAACCTTGACTTTTGGACGTTGAATAAACCTGTGAGATTTTGAGCCATAACTGTTTTTCATGCACAGTTTATTCTTTATTGTGAGTTTTGTCATGCATGTGGTGATCTTCTAGAACTTGCCATGGTTTCTGTGTCGAGGTTGCTGTTGTGCCCAGGATTAGGAGATGATTTTAGGCCATCTTTTGTTAGCCACATTTTTTATCCCAAACACTGTCCTTGAATATTTTATCCTTTGTTATCCTCTTTGAGCCTATTTAGCTTTTATTCTTTAGCCGGATGATAGGGGGTGATGTAGTATATGGGGATCCTTATGTGGTGAATGTTCAAAGTGGGTTGTGAAAAAGAAGGGATGATTTTGTGCTACTATTTACTCTTATAAGCTCTAGAAAAGTTGTGGAAAGAAAAAAAAAAAAGAAAAAAAAAAAAGAAAAAGAAAGAGAAAAAAAAAAAGTGTAAAGTCGAGTGTTTATTGAGAAATTTGTTAGAAAATCGACTTTGTTTGTTGGAAATAAATGGAGAGCATAAAAGAGTGTTTAGTTCTGTTTTGTGATGATTAAATCCCTTGGTTGGAGTTGATTATGGTGACATAGTTTGGTGGAAGATGGAATTTATTCCATACTTGCTTTGTGAAGTTATAAGGTTGGTGTTCTTAATTATGTTGAGTCACTTAGCCTATATTTCCCTACCTTAACCAATGTCCCTACATTATAACCCGAAGAAAAAGACCTTTCTGATCTTAGCCCTGGCACACTTTTAGCGATGGAGATTGTAGACGATTGGCAAGCCTATTGTAACACCCCGTACTTTTCCTATGATGTGAGATAGTGTCTTAACACTAATGAGAGAACTGAGATGTCGAGATGCGAGATTACTTTTTTTTTATGATTAGATAAGGCAGATTGTCTTTTAAATAGAGATACGAGTGACTAAACCGAGGATAGAGTTAGAATGATGAGATTCGAGAAATGAGCTGAGATAGAGATGCTGATTAAATTGAGCTGAGATTTTAATTTTATTTCCGATTACCGGGAATAGATTTACCAGATACTGAGTTATCAGAGTTTGACTGACCTATTAAAGAGAATAGGTATAATGAGTCTGACCTAGAGTCAAGAAAGAAAGAGCGAGAACCCTGATGGAAAGAGTCGGTTTGAGAGATGTCTAGTTTGTTTGTTTGCCGACTGCTTTGATGTGACATTATGTGAAATTACGTGACTGATCGATTATGTGATTTTCGTGATGTGTGTCACTGTGACCGAGTTATTATGATTTTTTATTCGAGACCTTAGCATTTGGAATTTTGTTTGAGTTTCCAAAGCAAGTATGGGTTATTTTTATCGAGAAATCGAATGACGCCGGTTTATGAAAATTTTTCCGGGAATAATATTTTTAAATTATTTTTCCTACGAAGAGGAATATTACAATTGAGTGAGTGCACTAATAATAGTGCTATGATCATTATTTTGGTCACATGAATAATTATACTATGGTATTTTATTAATGAGTGACTTTACCATAGTTTTGTGATTTTTATTTAATCACCCTTCACACTTTATTTAATTTTCCCATACTATATGTTATATGCTTAAATGACTAAGTATGGAATTAAGAGAGTAGAGATTGAGAGTATAGAGGATGAGAGAGTGGAGATGAGAGTGTAGAGATTAGAGAGAGATTAGAGAGAGAGAGAGAAAAGATTAGAGAGAGAAGAGAAAAGATTAGAGAGAGAAGATCATTAATTATCAAATATTGCATAAGATATGCAAGATCAAAATAAATCTAGCAAAATCCAAACCTCTCTCTCCCTCACTAAATTTTCGGCCATCACCCCTCTCTCCCTCACTAAAAATTTCACCCAACACATACATACACTCATCATCTTCCTCACCTCACATATCCACCATTTTCCTCCATTAGAGCAACCTTCGAAGCTTCCAAAAAAATACTACTAAACACCTCACATCACTCTAAACTTTCCCTAAACACTATCTACCTTCAATTGATCAAGAAAATCCTTGAAGAAGAAGCTCCAAAGTAGAGTGAGAAAGTGAGAAAATTTTGGTAAGAACTTGGGTAAGTAACCATGTCTTTCTTAAAATCTTGTTTGAGAGATGATTGTGTAAGTGTATTCTTGAAGGATGAGCAAGAAAATCACCCCTCCCTTTTCTTCTTCAAATTTTCGAAAAATAGGGTCTCCACCCTTTCAAAAATTTTTCTTTTTCTTTTCTTGTTTGGAGGTGAAAAATGAGAGTTATGTGATGTATATTGATGTTTGATATAAGTTGTGAAATATGTGTCATGAGATGTGAAATCTTTGATGGAAGTTAGTTTACCCTAAAATGGTAACTTTTGAGTTAATGAGTTAATTGATGAATTGATGATATAAATGAGTCTATGAGGTGTAGATGATAATGATTGATGGATTAATTTAAGTATATGATGTCAATTGGAGTTTTGATGAGAGTTAGTTTGTTAAAATTTAGGGTTATGTGTATATATGCCCTTATTTGTCAATTGATGGTTTTGATGTGAGAATAATTGGTTAAAAATGAAGGATCTTGGAGTAGATTAAAGATTGGTTTGTGTTTGTAAAAATTTCAAAGAGTTAGTTAGTAAAAATTAGGACTTTTTAGTCTATGTGTTGTTTAAATGTTTTTGCTTGGAATATATGTTTTTAAGCATGATTGTAGTGTCTTTGTATTTTTTTTTGATTAAGTCTATTGTAGGCTAAATAAAATTTTGGCTAAGTTTAGTTTGTATGATTTTTTGAGTTTTATATGATGTGAGTTTGATGCTTGATAAAATGAGATTTATTTGCTCTATGATCATTATGAGAATTTTTATCCATGTTTTGCTAAGAGTTTTATGTTGATACATGGATTTTCATAAAAATGTAATAACTATAGTTTTTATGATAAAAAGAGAGTAAATATGAGAATAATGAGATATATGATGAAAATGATCATATTTGAGTATTTGAGAAATTTCGAGCATGAAATTGAGAAGGAATTTGTTAGATATGTTCGTTGATGTGTTTTCTATGAGATTTGAGTGGATGACGAAAGAAAAGAGTCGAGATTGAGTATTACGAGTATTTTGATGTTTTTGAATGTTTTTAAGTGCTTTAAGTGCTTAAAATGAGTTTTGGTGTATTTGCTTTGTTTAATTGTTGAGTTGAGCATGTTTACTTGTGTGTATGTTTCGGAGTCGTTTTTCACGACCCACTGACCTACTGTTTTCGAGGGGTTCTTGATACCCAAACACTCTGAAAATTTTATGGTAGGTATATTTGAGAGTCTTGAGAACACCGGTAAAATTTCAAGTCATTTGGACTTCGTTTGCTATTTTTATAAAATGTAAAACTAAAACTGCTACATTCTGCCGAATTGTTCGGTGAGTAGCCAATAGAGTCATCGTTTCCAGTAGCTTTCCTTAGCATTCTGGAACCCAAATTTTTATGGTTGAGACCTTAGTGTCTTAGCTAAGTACCCACAAAATTTCAGACCGTTTTGACAACGTTTACTATTTTTCAAAAATCAAACTTTTCGGTTGCCAAAAACTGCCGAATATGGTAGACTGTAGTAAAACAGTCATATCTCCTAAAATACTTGGAGTTTTTGATCCTACTTTTTTTTAAATGAAACTAGACTCGAAGAGGTTTCTTTTGGTATGAGTTACGACCCCAGGAGAGGTCTGTACAGAGTCTGGTGAGGTTTTAAAGTTGAGTCAGTGCAGTGTAAAGCTTGTTTTCGACTTGTCTATGTGTGTTTTTAATATGCCTAAGTGTTTATACTTGTTTATGTGCTTGTTTGCTATAAGTTTGAGTCGAGTTGAGAGTTAAGTCGATATTTGGACGTGTGAATCCTTAGAAGCCGAGTATACCTAGGGATTGAGTTTTAACGGGTAAATAGATGTTGAGTGAGAAGTTAGAGTAAAGAAGAGATTGGATTTAGAATTTGAGTTTCTGACTAAGGTTTGTTTTATCACATGAACCTTCGATGACGATGACGATGTGATGATGACATATGAAGGCCCGAGCGAGACGAAGCAGTAAGTTGCCTGATTTCTTTCCAGATTAAGCGAAGGACTTCAGGTGGGCAATATTTTGAGTATACAAATATTATCCGAGCTTTCTAAAATGATTTAATGATATAATGATGTTATGAGATTAACAAATGTTTTGAGATAAATGATATTTGAGAACTGTTTGACTTGCCAATTTTTTGATGTTGAGCTTGTGTGTTACCCTCTACTGATGAGACGAGTTCGGTCCTGCCACAAGCGGGATTTTGTGCACAGAGGTGACTGTGAGCCGTCTTCGGGTCGGCCGGTCACGGTACTTGAGAGGGAGGCCTACTTCTCAGTACCTTTGATGATGATGAATTGTAGATGTGGTACATGCATGTTTAGATCTTTGACAGCTGTCATTCGTTTACTTATGATGTCATAATTATGAAAACTGCATGCACAGATTCTTTTAATGCTAATTTATTTCTGTGTGTTGCTGAGATGTGGCAAGTTTCAAACCTATAGCTCTAAGAGCATCTTTCTTGTTTTTCGGCATTTGCCCACTGAGTATTATGTACTCACGCCCTGCATGTATTTCTAAATGTGCAGGCTAAGCTGGGAGTGAGATTGGACTGGTGCTGATGGGGGAGAGTTTCAAATGATGTAAATTAAATTACTATTTTGCCTCGATGATAATAGAGTCTGATGTTTGAATTACTTAGTTTCTTTTGAGATCAAGCAATACACTCACGGTTATGTGTCTTCATACATATAATCGGTTCGCCTTTTGCTGCGATACTCTGCAAATTATGCTTCCTTATGAAAAATGAACTATACGCGTTTTGTTTTTGTTCGTGAAATTCCTAACAATTAAAAAGTTATGACAATGTTGACGATTTTACCCTTGGGCTAATTTTATAAGATTTTCCTTAGCATGTTTTGACGTGAGCTTCCGCATGACGTTCACCTAGTTCTTCTTATCTTTTATTCTTTAAAAATAGTCGTATCGATACTCGTACCCCACTATTACTAGTGTCGGGTCTGCGGGCTGCGACAGGGTGGTATCAGAGCAGGTCATCTGCTCTGAGTCTATTGCTTGACTGAGTTGAACCTTTGATTACTGGTATCTTTTAACTTGAGTACTAGTCTAATTTGAATTCTTAGGCTAGTTTGAGAGAGTCTTGATTGCTTCTACTCTTTTAAAATTGAGTATTAGTCTAATTTGGATTCTTAGACTAATTTGAGAAGTTAGTTTGAAACGAAACCCCAGCACCCCATCTCCTCCGGCTTAAACGAGGTAAGAAGTTGATGTTGTTTCTTGTCGCTTTCTTGATTGAAAGTTGAGTTGTTTCACTAATGAGTTATGAATTGTTTTGATGACGGAATTGTTTGAGAGGATGGAATCTGATATGAGGCAGTTGATGTGGAATATGAGGAGAAATGTTGAGGCTAGTATAGCTGATGCCCCACCATATCAAACGAGGACGAGTATGTTGTTGATTGAGATGTACCAAGTAAGTTTCGTATCCATTTTCTAATGAACGGGATATTTTACAGGATGCAGAGTCAAGAGGAGGCATCGATACAGAGACGATACAGCGAGGCGATGCGCCGATGGTTCAGGACTACTGGACTGCGAGAGGGCGATACTCTTGGGGAGTTTCTAGCGTACTATCACCGACGATGGTTGGAGGCTAGTGCCCATGGGATAGACGAGGCTGAGGCTATTACTCACCTGATTCCACAGCTGCCACTCGGATGGCAAGACTGGGCGGCTTCGCTGGTGCCGCAGTATATCAGGAGGACTGAGTTTGGGCGGTTTGTGAGCGCAGATTTCCGTGGTTTCATCGCGACGTTGAGCCACCGCTATTTTGCTTTTGACGAGCCACCTCCACCGCCGTATGGACAGTTAGAGGGATCAGCCCAGGGAAGGGAGCTAGTTGTTGTGCCCCCATTTCCCGATGAGCCGTTTCCGATTGTACCTCCACCTCCGGTTGATCAGATGCCAGTTCTATCTGAGCCTGTTGTTTCCGAGCCGACTATCTTTGAGACATATTCTCCAGTGGTAGAGCATGACCCGTTTGCGTTTCTATCACTCACTCCTTTTCCCAGTGCCGAGTTACCGCCTTGGGATTGGACACCGGCGACGGCACCTTCGCCACTTCTACCTGTTGAGTCGGCACAGCCGATTGTTTCCACCGAGCCTGAGATGCAGTATGTCCCCTTCGATCCATATCCGAGGGTTGCCCCGCTACCTGAGCCTGGCACTTTAGCCTTTCAGACATACATGCATTCGATTTTATACCCACCGTCCCGAGACGCCCAGGAGGGAAGTTCTCGGCCCATACTTCTTGACAGTGATGAGGAGGACCCGGATGAGGAGACTCCAGAGATGACGGTCGGATACGGACGGACTCAGCCGTTGCAGCGTCACACTACAGCCGATGGAGCCGAGACATGGGTACCTGTACCCGAGGTGCCGGTTTTTGGACCGATGATGGACACTGACGTTGAGGACGAGCCGAGTGATGACAGCGTCTATCGACTGATTGACGAGTACGGGAGTCAGGAGGCAGAGCAGGACGAGGAGACGGAGCCAAGCGAGGACATGGATTATGACGAGGTGACGAGCAGGATTGCAGGAGATGACGACTGGTGATCGTGTTTTAGTAGACGCGCTTATATGTATAGATGCATAGTTTATATATATATATATATATATGTAGAGAGGCATAGTATAGTGTGTTTATGTAGATAGCATATATCTATAGGTGCTTAGTACCTATGATGCTTGTATAGCTAGAGCATCATTTTAGTATTAGGACCGTTGTATATAGGATCCTACTTTTGTAAAAGACCTCGAGAGAGAGGCAATTTTCCCTATATATATATATATATATATACTGAGATGTTGATGATTAGTGAGTTTTACTTTCCTTATCAGAGCTTTGAGAATGATGATGCTGATGCATAGTGATAAACGAGAAATAGAGGTTGACGAGAATAATGATCGATGATAGACGAGAAATTGAGTAGACGAGAATTTTGAGAGTTTTAAGTTTTTCAAACGAGATATAGAAGCGAAGTGAGAAAAACAGAAATCGCTTGTTTGTTTTTTTTATGATGAACGGCTAGTTTCGAGGCCGATAGTTATATGTTTCTTTTCCTGTTTAGTATGCCTCCGAGAAGAAGGGGGAACAGAAGGAACATAG
The DNA here is from genome assembly GCF_028751815.1 of Salvia miltiorrhiza. Taxonomy (NCBI): domain Eukaryota; kingdom Viridiplantae; phylum Streptophyta; class Magnoliopsida; order Lamiales; family Lamiaceae; genus Salvia; species Salvia miltiorrhiza. The sequence continues at coordinate 44,042,853 of NC_080394.1, read as the reverse complement.
ATCGAGAAGAAGAGGAGGAAGAGGAGCAGAGAGATCCCACGCCACCACCTCCCCCACAACAAGAAAGGAGGGCAGAGGAACTTTTTCTGCGACAAAATCCACCAACATTCAATGGATCAGGAGATCCCGCTGAAACCGAGGAGTGGATTCGAAGTATGGAGAGAATTTTTAGATTCCTTCGATGTAATGATGCTGAGCGACTTATGTGTATGTCGTATCAACTTAAGGGATCCGCAGATTTCTGGTGGGAAGCGAAGCAGAAGACGATGAACGGGGAGCAGATAGCAGCTCTTACCTGGGAGCAGTTCAAAGAAGCTCTTTGTGAGAAATACATACCCCGAAGCTATCGAAAGAAGAAAGAGATGGAGTTTGTAAATTTGAAGCAAGGGAGTAAGACGGTAGCTGAGTATGACCGACAGTTTTGCGATTTGGCCCGATATGCTCCATATCGAGTGGATACAGATGAAAAGATGTCAGAACTGTTTTGCTCCGGATTAAAGCAAGAGATACGAGTTGTTTTAGCGAGTCAGAGTGCGCTAACCTACGCTGAGGCTTTAAACCGAGCGCTAGACATGGAACTGGCAATGCAGCCAGAGAGACCGAGTCAAGGCTCGATTCCACAAACAAACCCGAATGTTCAATCGGGAAATCATCCTTTTGCTGGACGAAGCCAAAAGGGCAAGAGAAAATGGGATGACCGAAGTCAAGGTCCCAAGAAGCCGTGGCAGAGTCAGAATGCGCCACCGCAGTTTCAGAACAGAGATAAACGACCTTATGTTGGCCCAGCTGCCCCAGCAGCAGTTTTTCAAGGACCGCGAGGATTTCCGCCTTGCCCGAAGTGTAATAAACTCCATTTGGGAGAGTGTAAAATGGGACAGAATGCCTGTTACACCTGCGGAAAAGTTGGACACTACTCGAACCAGTGTCCGAATCGTCAGCAAAGTGGGAGCGGAGGACGACCGAACCAATTCAGGCCGCAACTCAAAGCAATGGATGGAATCTTACCGCTACCTCCGCCACAACGACAACAACAAGCCTATCGACAGCGTCAGTCAAAAAGGCAACCACCAGCCCCGCAGGCAAATCAACAGCATCACCAGAGGGTGTTTGCACTGGATCAGAAGGCACCAGAGAAGAATCAAAGAAATTTGACAGGTATAGGCGAGTTGAAAGGAGTGCCTATCGTAGTTTTGTTTGATACTGGAGCTTCGCATTCTTTTATCTCACATACTTGTGTCGATACCTTAGAATTGAAAGTAGAGCCTGCCCCACAATCTCTAAGAGTAACCACACCTATAGGCAGAACTACTACGGTTTCGCACGTATGCCCTAACTTAGAATTTAAGTTAGAATCGATTAAGCTCGAGGCTAGAAACCTGAGATTGATGCCTATGTGGCACTTGGATATAATTTTGGGAATGGATTGGTTAGAGGAGAATCATGCCAAGATACAATGCAAGGAGAGACGGATATCTTTTCAGCCACCTGGCCAAGAACCTACTTCCTTCATTGGCATTGAGGGAAAATGGAAGAAGACACCAATCATCTCGGCGTTGCAAGCAAGAAAGCTCTTGCGAAGGAAGGATACAACCGCGTACGTTGTATATCTGAACCAGAGAGACGAGTCCAAGGCAAACGTTGATGACGTGCCGATCGTGCGAGAGTACAAAGACGTTTTTCCTGAGACTTTACCAGGATTACCCCCAGATCGACAACTCGAGTTTACGATCGATTTAGAGCCTGGTGCAGCACCGACGTCGAAAGCACCATACAGAATGGCCCCTGCTGAGTTGCAAGAGTTGAAACTGCAACTTCAAGAACTTTTAGATATGGGCTTCATTCGACCTAGTGTTTCCCCGTGGGGAGCACCAGTTCTTTTCGTTAAAAAGAAGGATGGAAGTTTGAGGTTGTGTATCGATTATCGAGAGCTGAACAAAGTGACATTGAAGAATAAGTATCCGTTACCTCGAATCGATGATCTGTTCGATCAACTACAGGGAGCGACCACCTTTTCAAAGATTGACTTGAGAACGGGATACCATCAACTGAAGATACGATCGGAAGACGTTCCGAAGACGGCATTTCGTACAAGATACGGACACTATGAGTTTATAGTTATGCCTTTCGGTTTGACGAATGCTCCGGCAGTATTCATGGATCTCATGAATCGCGTTTTTCACGAATACTTAGACAAGTTTGTGTTAGTCTTCATAGACGATATCCTGATTTACTCGAAGAGTAAACGAGAACACGAAGAGCATTTGAGGATCGTGTTGGAGAGTTTACGAGCGGAAAAGCTGTATGCGAAGTTTAGCAAATGCGAGTTTTGGCTTAAAGAAATTAATTTTCTTGGTCATATCGTTTCCGCGAGAGGAATTGAGGTAGACCCAGCGAAAGTTCAAGCGGTACAGGAATGGAGATCGCCAACCACACCGCACGAGATTCACAGTTTTCTGGGATTAGCAGGATATTACCGACGTTTTATAGAGGGCTTTTCAAAAATTGCAAAGCCATTAACGCACCTGCTAAAGAAAGAAGTCAAATTTGTCTGGACGGACGAATGTGAGCGAAATTTTCAAGAGCTGAAGAAGAGGCTCACTATTGCCCCAGTTTTAGCTGTTCCGAAAGCGGACAAAGAGTATGCAGTGTACACTGATGCATCGAAGCATGGTCTAGGTTGTGTACTGATGCAAGAAGGAAAAGTTATAGCGTATGCTTCACGACAACTGCGACCGCACGAGGTGAATTATCCGACGCATGATTTAGAATTAGCAGCCGTAGTGCATGCTTTGAAGATCTGGAGACACCATCTCTATGGATCACGGTGTGAGATATACACTGATCATAAAAGTCTCAAATATTTCTTTGAGCAAAAAGATCTGAACATGCGACAACGAAGATGGTTAGAGTTGGTGAAGGACTACGATTGCGGGATAAATTATCATCCCGGAAAAGCTAACGTTGTAGCTGATGCTTTGAGCAGAAAGAATCAGGGAGAGTTAGGATTTCTCCTTACTCGAGAAGAGAACCTGATCAAGGAATTCAAGAAGATGAATTTGGAGGTAGTAATACCACCACAAACGACAGAGATAGTAATTTCTGCACTGAGCATTACACCTGACTTACGAACGAGAATAGTCACAGCTCAGAGAGAGGATGAGAAGATGGAAAAGTTACGAATGAAGATTCGAACTGAAAAAGTGGAGAATTATCAAGAGGCGGCAGATAATGCCATTTTGTTTGAGGGAAGACTGTGTGTGCCCGATAAAAAGGAGCTGAAGAATGAAATCATGAGTGAAGCTCATGACACCCCTTATACCGCACACCCAGGAAGTACGAAGATGTACCAAGACTTGAGAACGAAGTTTTGGTGGGAAGGAATGAAGCGTGAGATAGCGTCTTTCGTTGAAAGATGTCTAGCTTGTCAGCAAGTGAAAGCGTTACACCAACGACCCTATGGCAAGTTACAGCCATTGGAAATTCCCGAGTGGAAATGGAGTGATATAGCCATGGACTTTGTGACAGGACTGCCAAAGTCAAAAAGAGGAAATACCGCTATTTGGGTAGTTATCGATCGATTGACGAAGAGTGCACATTTTATACCGATTCAGATCACTTATGGATCTGACAAGTTAGCTCAGATTTATATCCGAGAGATAGTGCGATTGCATGGAGTACCGAAGACGATCACATCAGATCGAGACTCGAAGTTTACTTCACGATTTTGGATGAGCATGCAGAAAGAGTTGGGTACTAAATTAAATTTTAGTACAGCGTTTCATCCGCAAACAGACGGACAGTCCGAGAGGACTATTCAGGTTTTGGAGGACATGATCCGAACCGTAGTGCTTGATAGAGGAAGCCAATGGGAGCAAGTTTTACCCCTGATTGAATTTGCTTACAATAATAGTTTTCAGTCAACTATCAACATGGCCCCATACGAAGCCTTGTATGGAAGAAAGTGTAGATCTCCGCTTTATTGGGATGAAGTTGGAGAGAGAAAGGTACTTGGACCTGATGCGATAGAAGAGATGATCACTATTGTGAGACAGATTCGACAGAGAATAAAAGAGGCACAAGATCGTCAGAAATCTTATGCAGACACCAGAAGGACGGAGATTCATTTTGAAGAGGGAGACAAGGTTTTTCTAAAAGTTTCCCCATCTAGAGGAGTTCACCGTTTTGGAGTGAAAGGAAAACTTAAACCGAGGTATATAGGACCTTATGATGTATTAGAGAAGGTAGGCCCTGTAGCCTATAAACTAGCGTTGCCTCCGAGCTTCGCGAACGTCCATGACGTTTTCCATGTTTCTCAATTGAGAAAGTACGTGTTTGATCCAAAACACGTCATTCATCAAGAAGAAGTATCCCTGGAACCAGATTTGAGCTATGAAGAGAGACCTGATGCTATTCTGGACCGGAAGATCCAACAATTGAGGAACAAGTCGATTCCTTTGGTGAAGATCCAATGGAGACATCACGGTCATGAAGAATCAACATGGGAACTTGAAGAGAAGATGAAAGAGAAATATCCAGAGCTTTTTCCCGAAGGTGAATAACTCAAATTTCGGGACGAAATTTTTTTTAAGGGGGGTAGGATGTAACACCCCGTACTTTTCCTATGATGTGAGATAGTGTCTTAACACTAATGAGAGAACTGAGATGTCGAGATGCGAGATTACTTTTTTTTTTATGATTAGATAAGGCAGATTGTCTTTTAAATAGAGATACGAGTGACTAAACCGAGGATAGAGTTAGAATGATGAGATTCGAGAAATGAGCTGAGATAGAGATGCTGATTAAATTGAGCTGAGATTTTAATTTTATTTCCGATTACCGGGAATAGATTTACCAGATACTGAGTTATCAGAGTTTGACTGACCTATTAAAGAGAATAGGTATAATGAGTCTGACCTAGAGTCAAGAAAGAAAGAGCGAGAACCCTGATGGAAAGAGTCGGTTTGAGAGATGTCTAGTTTGTTTGTTTGCCGACTGCTTTGATGTGACATTATGTGAAATTACGTGACTGATCGATTATGTGATTTTCGTGATGTGTGTCACTGTGACCGAGTTATTATGATTTTTTATTCGAGACCTTAGCATTTGGAATTTTGTTTGAGTTTCCAAAGCAAGTATGGGTTATTTTTATCGAGAAATCGAATGACGCCGGTTTATGAAAATTTTTCCGGGAATAATATTTTTAAATTATTTTTCCTACGAAGAGGAATATTACAATTGAGTGAGTGCACTAATAATAGTGCTATGATCATTATTTTGGTCACATGAATAATTATACTATGGTATTTTATTAATGAGTGACTTTACCATAGTTTTGTGATTTTTATTTAATCACCCTTCACACTTTATTTAATTTTCCCATACTATATGTTATATGCTTAAATGACTAAGTATGGAATTAAGAGAGTAGAGATTGAGAGTATAGAGGATGAGAGAGTGGAGATGAGAGTGTAGAGATTAGAGAGAGATTAGAGAGAGAGAGAGAAAAGATTAGAGAGAGAAGAGAAAAGATTAGAGAGAGAAGATCATTAATTATCAAATATTGCATAAGATATGCAAGATCAAAATAAATCTAGCAAAATCCAAACCTCTCTCTCCCTCACTAAATTTTCGGCCATCACCCCTCTCTCCCTCACTAAAAATTTCACCCAACACATACATACACTCATCATCTTCCTCACCTCACATATCCACCATTTTCCTCCATTAGAGCAACCTTCGAAGCTTCCAAAAAAATACTACTAAACACCTCACATCACTCTAAACTTTCCCTAAACACTATCTACCTTCAATTGATCAAGAAAATCCTTGAAGAAGAAGCTCCAAAGTAGAGTGAGAAAGTGAGAAAATTTTGGTAAGAACTTGGGTAAGTAACCATGTCTTTCTTAAAATCTTGTTTGAGAGATGATTGTGTAAGTGTATTCTTGAAGGATGAGCAAGAAAATCACCCCTCCCTTTTCTTCTTCAAATTTTCGAAAAATAGGGTCTCCACCCTTTCAAAAATTTTTCTTTTTCTTTTCTTGTTTGGAGGTGAAAAATGAGAGTTATGTGATGTATATTGATGTTTGATATAAGTTGTGAAATATGTGTCATGAGATGTGAAATCTTTGATGGAAGTTAGTTTACCCTAAAATGGTAACTTTTGAGTTAATGAGTTAATTGATGAATTGATGATATAAATGAGTCTATGAGGTGTAGATGATAATGATTGATGGATTAATTTAAGTATATGATGTCAATTGGAGTTTTGATGAGAGTTAGTTTGTTAAAATTTAGGGTTATGTGTATATATGCCCTTATTTGTCAATTGATGGTTTTGATGTGAGAATAATTGGTTAAAAATGAAGGATCTTGGAGTAGATTAAAGATTGGTTTGTGTTTGTAAAAATTTCAAAGAGTTAGTTAGTAAAAATTAGGACTTTTTAGTCTATGTGTTGTTTAAATGTTTTTGCTTGGAATATATGTTTTTAAGCATGATTGTAGTGTCTTTGTATTTTTTTTTGATTAAGTCTATTGTAGGCTAAATAAAATTTTGGCTAAGTTTAGTTTGTATGATTTTTTGAGTTTTATATGATGTGAGTTTGATGCTTGATAAAATGAGATTTATTTGCTCTATGATCATTATGAGAATTTTTATCCATGTTTTGCTAAGAGTTTTATGTTGATACATGGATTTTCATAAAAATGTAATAACTATAGTTTTTATGATAAAAAGAGAGTAAATATGAGAATAATGAGATATATGATGAAAATGATCATATTTGAGTATTTGAGAAATTTCGAGCATGAAATTGAGAAGGAATTTGTTAGATATGTTCGTTGATGTGTTTTCTATGAGATTTGAGTGGATGACGAAAGAAAAGAGTCGAGATTGAGTATTACGAGTATTTTGATGTTTTTGAATGTTTTTAAGTGCTTTAAGTGCTTAAAATGAGTTTTGGTGTATTTGCTTTGTTTAATTGTTGAGTTGAGCATGTTTACTTGTGTGTATGTTTCGGAGTCGTTTTTCACGACCCACTGACCTACTGTTTTCGAGGGGTTCTTGATACCCAAACACTCTGAAAATTTTATGGTAGGTATATTTGAGAGTCTTGAGAACACCGGTAAAATTTCAAGTCATTTGGACTTCGTTTGCTATTTTTATAAAATGTAAAACTAAAACTGCTACATTCTGCCGAATTGTTCGGTGAGTAGCCAATAGAGTCATCGTTTCCAGTAGCTTTCCTTAGCATTCTGGAACCCAAATTTTTATGGTTGAGACCTTAGTGTCTTAGCTAAGTACCCACAAAATTTCAGACCGTTTTGACAACGTTTACTATTTTTCAAAAATCAAACTTTTCGGTTGCCAAAAACTGCCGAATATGGTAGACTGTAGTAAAACAGTCATATCTCCTAAAATACTTGGAGTTTTTGATCCTACTTTTTTTTAAATGAAACTAGACTCGAAGAGGTTTCTTTTGGTATGAGTTACGACCCCAGGAGAGGTCTGTACAGAGTCTGGTGAGGTTTTAAAGTTGAGTCAGTGCAGTGTAAAGCTTGTTTTCGACTTGTCTATGTGTGTTTTTAATATGCCTAAGTGTTTATACTTGTTTATGTGCTTGTTTGCTATAAGTTTGAGTCGAGTTGAGAGTTAAGTCGATATTTGGACGTGTGAATCCTTAGAAGCCGAGTATACCTAGGGATTGAGTTTTAACGGGTAAATAGATGTTGAGTGAGAAGTTAGAGTAAAGAAGAGATTGGATTTAGAATTTGAGTTTCTGACTAAGGTTTGTTTTATCACATGAACCTTCGATGACGATGACGATGTGATGATGACATATGAAGGCCCGAGCGAGACGAAGCAGTAAGTTGCCTGATTTCTTTCCAGATTAAGCGAAGGACTTCAGGTGGGCAATATTTTGAGTATACAAATATTATCCGAGCTTTCTAAAATGATTTAATGATATAATGATGTTATGAGATTAACAAATGTTTTGAGATAAATGATATTTGAGAACTGTTTGACTTGCCAATTTTTTGATGTTGAGCTTGTGTGTTACCCTCTACTGATGAGACGAGTTCGGTCCTGCCACAAGCGGGATTTTGTGCACAGAGGTGACTGTGAGCCGTCTTCGGGTCGGCCGGTCACGGTACTTGAGAGGGAGGCCTACTTCTCAGTACCTTTGATGATGATGAATTGTAGATGTGGTACATGCATGTTTAGATCTTTGACAGCTGTCATTCGTTTACTTATGATGTCATAATTATGAAAACTGCATGCACAGATTCTTTTAATGCTAATTTATTTCTGTGTGTTGCTGAGATGTGGCAAGTTTCAAACCTATAGCTCTAAGAGCATCTTTCTTGTTTTTCGGCATTTGCCCACTGAGTATTATGTACTCACGCCCTGCATGTATTTCTAAATGTGCAGGCTAAGCTGGGAGTGAGATTGGACTGGTGCTGATGGGGGAGAGTTTCAAATGATGTAAATTAAATTACTATTTTGCCTCGATGATAATAGAGTCTGATGTTTGAATTACTTAGTTTCTTTTGAGATCAAGCAATACACTCACGGTTATGTGTCTTCATACATATAATCGGTTCGCCTTTTGCTGCGATACTCTGCAAATTATGCTTCCTTATGAAAAATGAACTATACGCGTTTTGTTTTTGTTCGTGAAATTCCTAACAATTAAAAAGTTATGACAATGTTGACGATTTTACCCTTGGGCTAATTTTATAAGATTTTCCTTAGCATGTTTTGACGTGAGCTTCCGCATGACGTTCACCTAGTTCTTCTTATCTTTTATTCTTTAAAAATAGTCGTATCGATACTCGTACCCCACTATTACTAGTGTCGGGTCTGCGGGCTGCGACACCTATGGTAAGAAATCTGCATTGCATTGAATTCGATGAGAGTGTACACGTCCCGTTCCATCAATTGAGAGTTGAGTGATACACATACCTTGTGAGATTCAATTGTTTGGAATGTCAAGGTTGATTTTGCTATAGATTGTGTTTATTGGTGAATTTTGTGCTTAATTATTGAGGATTTGATAATTCTATCATTCTTTATTATTCGGAGGCATCTATGAGCTAGATTTCTTACCCATTCGTGTTATTGATTTTATTCTTCCCATTATTCGAGGACGAACAATGGCTTAAGTTTGGGGGAGTTGATAACACTCATTTTTCCATGGTTTTTTAATATTCATATGATGTTAATTTTATAGGAAATTGAGTGTTGGATGATTGTTTTGTGCTTAATTTGCTTTATCTTGTGAAACATGATTCTTACTCGAACTTTGAAGGAATTTTCAGATTTATTGAGTTCGAATTTGGAACAATGTTCTGAAATAGAAGTTGTAGATCGTCTCGATACGAGTTCGTGAGCGCAAACGGATCATAAATCGGAGTTCGGACGAGAAAGTTATGGTTGAAACAAAAACGTCGCGCGCAGCAGTCACAATTCGGCGACCCAGACGGCGACCGCCGGCCAGGTCGCCGAATTCCCTGTTTCAATTTTTGGCCTCCGGTGGAAAATTCGGCGGTCGCCGAATCCATGAAGAAATTGGCCATTTTTCGGCGACCCAGACGGCGACCGCCGGCCAGGTCGCCGAATTCCCTGTTTCAATTTTTGGCCTCCGGTGGAAAATTCGGCGGTCGCCGAATCCATGAAGAAATTGGCCATTTTTCGGCGACCCAGACGGCGATCGCCGAACGGGTCGCCGTTTTTAGGCGTGTTTCCGTTTCCTTCCGCGTTTTTTACGTTTTTCCAAGTATTTTCGAGCTCAAACACTGTATTTTACCCTGACACTATAAATAGGTCTTCTTTTGACCTATTTAGGGTTCCCAGCTTTAGTTTTTCAGTTCCCAACATTCATATTTCAGTTTTATAGCTTTAGAACTTTTTAGCTTTCCAGTTTTCAAGGCTTGGATCAAGATTGAAGATTCAAGCCGCTACAATCGTTTCAATTCGGTTTTTATGCAATTTGTTTTTACAATTGTGTTCAATTTAATTATGTTTATGTTTTCTTTTGTGATGTCTGGCTAGTCTTCTAATCTGAACCTAGGGTTTGTATATAGCTAATTGATTATGTGTTTTTGATTTATTGATATCAATTTGCCCTCCAACTTATGATTTATGATTCCTGGTGCTTATTTATCTTGTGAATTATCTGATCAATAATTTACATGTCTAGCTGTTCAGTTTGAGTCTTGAATGCGATAATTGTTCAGCCGATTCAGGAATGCATGATATAGTGTTAGCCTTGAGTCTTGAATGCGACAGGTGAAGCTATAGGAAGCTATTCTTTATGTGCTATTGGGAGTTAATTCATTCCTTGGAGTCTTGAATGCGAAAAGGGATTAATTAATCTACATTCATAGGTGGTCGTTAGAGACGCTTGTGATTAACATAGTGATCTTTCATCAGGGTTGGATTAAAATTGGTAATTGAATCAATAGGTTGAATGCATATAGTTGATTAGTGAAAATACATCCCTAGGGTCAGACTTTTCTTATATTTGAGTTAATCGTCATAGTTTTTATGCTCTTTAGTTTTAATTAGTTAATTTAGTTCAATAGTCACCTTCAATTTCGTTTTACTTGCATACTGTGAAAGTTTGTGTAGGAAATAGATAGAGTGATTTCGTGTTACAATCCCTGTGGATACGATATCCGATTGCTGTTTATACTACAATTACACCGTGTTAGTTGCGGTATTTTTGTGCTAATAAAATTAGTGATCAATATTCAACTGATACTTGACTTTAGTATCAGTCCATTGCGCGCATTAAGTAATCGGTCTTCAACTGATACTTCAGTTGGTATCTGCAGTCTTCAGTCTTCAGTCCTTCGTTCTTCAGTCTTCAGTCTTCAGTCTTTGACACCGCAAGCTAAACTAGAAACGAACTCTAACACTTGAGTTCAAAGAGATTCTAGTCTATTACAATTAAGTCCTATGAATTTTGGTATCATCAAAACAAGGGTTAGGAAATTCCACAAGGTTCCCAACACGCGTGCCACTCCCTCCTAGAAAGTTCTTTCGTGGACGGAGGGAGTATTTTTTTTTCAAATTCAAATTCAAATTTCTCCCACCCAATTTTATCTATAAATATCCCTTTCTTCCACCTTCAAAATCATCCCATTGTGTTAACAATTGTACATTATCTTCTACTTCTAATTCTCCTTCATTCTTTATGTGTTATTGCTGTTGCTCTATAATTTTTTTGTTATTCTTTTGCTTAATTGCTTTATTTTATTGCTCTCTTGCTGACATTATATTACTAGTACTACTACTAAGGATTAAATACTATCTACTAATTACTATACTAATATATATCTCAATTACACTAGCACTACACACACTTGCTTTACTTTATTGTTCTTGCTTCACATTATATTACTACTACTACTACTACTACTACTACTACTACTACTACCACTACTACTACTAAGTACTATATACTATCTACTATACTATATATTTCAATTACATTATCACTATGCTTACTTGCTTTACTTTATTATTTTTGCTTTACATTATATTACTAGTAGTACTACTACTAAGTAATAAATATTATTTACTATACTATATATTTCAATTACACTATCACTACACTTACTTCACTTGCTTTACTTTATTATTATTGTTTATTGTTCTCTAACCTCTATTATCTATATATATACTCTTTTCTACTTGTTATCATGTCTCATGGTCGTGGTAACCGTGGCAAGTCTATCAATATCGACCCTGAAGAAAAGATATTGATAGCACTCCCAAGTCCCAATTCTCCCACTTTTCGTCAAAATGTTCAAGTACATCGAGCATGAACATACTTACCATTAAAAAATGGTGGGCATGCGTCAACTAACTTGGGAATGGAAGCGGTGTTGGCGGATGCATTATCAAATCCAACAGAAAATATCTTATTTAACAATCGATACTTATTTAAAACGGAGATAATCAATTGAGCAATGTTAGTAGTATTATGTATTTCATTAAAATCTCTAAATGCAATTAAACGTTTTCGAATTAACCAACTTTCATCAACTCAATGACATATAACACCTATATAAGAATTTTTTTTGGTAAGAATTACTCCATATGTCGAAACATATAATTTTTTTTGATTTAAACGGTTAAAATATTTCCATAAATCACATTTTTTTTCAGCTTGTCGCCTAATAACCTTGCACATAGTAGTTCTACCAATTTTTTTGGCGGTGGGATTATAAGCATTTTTCATAGTATGTTCAAAAGTCATTTTATCGGCAAACATAAAAGGCAAATGCTTCATTGAAATAAAACGAGCCATGTAATTTTGAGGATTTTGTTGATCAAATTTCCATAAAACGTTACCTTGTTCATTACCTTGGGCTTGGAAAGCTTCGAGATGTAGTTGAGTTTGAGTTTTATGGATTCCATACTCGACGGCGTGCTTATTCTCCATGTGCCTTGAGAGGGTGCCATAACCCCCTCTCACTTGCCATTGGTAAGTAGCGTTGCAATAGGCAATGAACCTCTCGGGAGCATTTGGACCATCTTTTGATTTTTTAGGAACAGGTTCTCTCCTAAAATACTTTGCAAAAATGTTAGAAGTAAGTGATTTACCTTTATCCTTACCCTTACCTTTAAAGGGGAAATTTCCTCCTCCACATTGTGTCGTGCTTGATCGGCTTCTTCCTCCATCTGTTCGCTATGCAAATTACGTGCATAGGCTTCATCCTTCTCTTCTTAAAATTGTCTGGCATATTGTTCACCCAATAAATCGGTAGCCTCCCGGCGTGCGCCGTAAGGTTCTCGTAAAACAGACACTTTTCTTCTAGAGGATGATGATGATACTTGAACATTTTGAGAAAAAGTGAGAGAAGTGAGAGTGCTATCAATATCTTTTCTTCGAGGTTGACATTGATAGACTTGTCAAGGTTACCATGACCATGAGACATGATAACAAGTAGAGAAGAGTATATTTTATAGTCCACGTCATGAATACAACTAATCAAAATAATGAATACAACTACTCTATTCAAGTGCATATTTTATAGTCCACGTCAATAGTAAATAGAGTTTTTGTGACACCCGTATATTTAGAGCCTATAACCCTAGCTTGGTTTTAATTAGAGGGTTTATTTTTTATGATTTGACTATTATGCACCCGGGCGAATAATTGAGTTAGGATTTATTAAGAGTTTATTTGGAGACGGTATTATTTCATCATGCCTCATATAAAATCCTAATCGTTTAGAAACCTATCTCCGCCCTATTTTAGATGTCTATGTGATATAATTGTCTACTTGGATAATATTCACCTATGATTTATTGATGCATTATTATTAGGGAAAATTGCACCTAAATACACAAACTTTGCCAAAAATCCATATTTGACGCGAAGTTAGGATTTTACATTTTAATACACCAACTTTCCTTGTTGTCCAAATTTGACATGACTTAATTCTTAAAAATTCAAAAAATAACCCCATTTTGTAAATAATTATACAAAGACCCACTTATGTTATAATTTGGGACATTTAAACCAAAACAAGATATTTCCTTATGATGTTTTCTTTTAAACCATTTTAGGCGCGGATCAAAGATTAAAAGAAAACATCATAAGGAAATATCTTGTTTTGGTTTAAATGTCCCAAATAATAACATAAGTGGGTCTTTGTATAATTATTTACAAAAAGGGGTTGTTTTTTGAATTTTTAAGAATTAAGTCGTATCAAATTTGGACAACAACGAAAGTTGGCGTATTAAAATGTAAAATCCTAACTTCGCGTCAAATATGGATTTTTGACAAAGTTTGTGTATTTTCACGCAATTATCCCTTATTATTATGATAATAGTATCATAATTGAGATATATTTTCCTTATATTTATTTCTCAATGATTATATTCCTTCATATTAAAATATACTTATGAGGATGCATTAGTTTGCTATTAATACACACATTTATTAGAAACATAATATCTATATTTTAATAAAGGCAATATTCCCCTCATAATTTCTACATTCACTTCATTTAATTCCACATGTGACATATTTATGTTATGTAATTGGCATCTAATAAATTCATCCACACTTTATACATACAAAACAATAGATCTACCCCCTAAAAACACCCACATGCATCCCCTTCTGCTTTCTTTCTCTCTTATCTATCTCTTTCATTATTTTTCAATTACTACACACATGCCATTTATATCCAAACATGATTAGCAGCTAGAACATATAAAGACCTATGTCTAACTCATAAAGGTAACAAAACAAATTCATCTCTTTTTGTCCCTCCCCAAAACTTACGATTCTCTCTTTCCCTCTCTCCCTCATTACTTCATTTACTTAATGTATAGCATTAAGATGATGAGAGTAGCATCACCATTTATAGTAACAATACAAAAAACATTCTCTCTCCCTCAAGTATCAGCCAAGGCCAATCCCCCTTCCACTTTTTTCTTTTCTCATCAATTCATTTGTTAATGAGAATGTTGTTGGGAACTTAATGAAATATCATAGCCCTTGTTTTGATGATACCAAAATGCTTAGGTTTTCCTTGTAATAGACTAGAACATTTCAAACTCAAGTGTTGGAGTTCACCTTCTAGTTTAGCTTGTGTTCATAAGACTGAAGACTAAGGATCGGAGAAATAAAGAATGAAGAATGAAGAACGAAGGACTAAAGACTGAAGACTGAAGAACTCGACTATTGTTCGCGATTAAAGGCAAAGTCAAATACCGATATTTGACTAAACGAGTTTCTCAACTGAAGAATCAGTTATGACTGATTCATTAATGCAGGCCACATGGATTCAGTGGACTGATACTAAAGTTAAGTATCAGTTAACATTCTTCTTCAGACTAATACTCCAGAAGTTAAAAGGAAGCCACGCACTCCAAGTTCAGCCGCATTAAATGCAGAGATTTTAAGGATCGTCCTTTCTCTGCAGAGCATTTATTTTTGGTAATTATGTTTTCAGAAACGTCTTATCTCCTGTACCCGAGTATCCATTTCTCACCAAACAAGGAACCTCGGAGATTGAAGCCTCAGCCAAGTTCGAATTTTTCTCCAACGGATGAATTCTTGAAGACCATCTCTGCCAACGGATCTATTCAAGACCTCTCCTATAAATAGAGCTCGAGGAACACTTCAATCTTCACCGATTCAAATACACAAGCTGAAACGTTGCCAAAATCGCCACTCAGCCAATCGAAGCCTTCCAAAGTTTGAATCGAAGAAGAGAATCCTAAAGCCAAAATCAGTCTAATACTGATTACATATGTTCTCTTAGAACCTTAGGCAAATATTGTTTATCCAAAGCCTAAGTTACCGATTACAGAGAGCCTGTTCTCTGTGATCTTGTTGGTAGTTTTCGAACCTCCTTTCAACTGACCGAAAAGAGAGTTTGAGCTGAGAGGAGTTCAGACCTGACTCCAAGAGATCTTAGCAGTCACAGAGAAGACATTGTTGTGTCTTAGCGAGCTAAGAGTGTTTGAGAAATTCAACCCAGTGTGTTAGTACTGAAAATCTGATTTTCAGTTGTAAGGTTTGTTGTGCACCCGTAAGCACAAGCCCAGAGTGTTTGTCAGTGTGATCAACTGACCATGGATGTAGGAATTGAATTTCGAACCACGTAAAAATCCCTTTGTCGTTTATTGCTTTCGGTTCTTGCTTTCTTATCTATGCACAAACTCTTTGTTAACTCAAACTGATTAATTGCAAAGTGAAACTAAAATATTAACATGTTAATCACAAAGGTTATTCCAAAAGAAAAAGTTTTTCCGCTGCTTGTGTTATAAGTCCAACTGATAAATCTTTGGATAGTCAGTAAGATTCATAACATTCCTCTGTATTGTAACTAAGATTGAAGCCTCGCACTTATCAGTTAAAGTCTTGCACTTAACTGATACCTCTTTACTGAAGAGAGATTTAGCATCAGTCTTCTACCTTTGGAATCAAAGTTTTCCAAAACTCTTTCAATTGTCAAAAGGTTGTGTTTGTTTTGAAGAATAGCCTATAGGTGTATTCCCCCCATACACCTATTCCAGACCTTCCGGGACCTAACAAAGGTATAAGCATATATCCCTATCACATCCCTATAACTACACATTAATACATACAAGACAAAAACACTCTCCTTTCTTCCCTAAGGCTTTGGCCCTCTCTCCTCTTTCTCTACCTCACTTTACTTTCTTTCATACTCATAATCTAGTGAATATTCTCTCTTGATGGAAGAGTAATGAGATTAGACCACACCCTCACATCTCATCAAAGCAAGCCATCAGAGCTCTCATTCCCCACCTCACACATTCTCTTTTTCTTGTTTCTTCATTAGTAGAAATCCTAAGCTTTCCATAAGTGTATTCTTCCACACCTAAGAGCTAGAGAAGTACCTCAAGTCTTTGGAGCCAAGGATTCAAGGAAGAGCATCAAGAAAACCCTAGAAATTCACCTACTCCATTTTCTTTATATTCCTTGGAAGTAAGCCTTCTATCATTATATATATATATATATATATATATTGAAAGACCTAGCATAAATTCTTGTGTTGCTAGGATATAAGTTGATATATTCATATACACATGAAATATGCATGTAAGTTGAGTTGTAAGTTCTTGGGCAACTCTATAAGGAATTGTAGTACATGAAGCCTGGTGAATTTTGGTATGAGAAAGTATGTGTTTGTAAAGGAATTGTAAATCTATGGTGTTATATGTGAAGGAGGCTATGAACATTCAATTGTTAGTTCTCAATCATTAGAGAAATTTGGAAAATAGAACTTTCAACCTTTGTTTCGACAGGGTCCTGTCCCTAAAATATCTTGAAAATTTTATGGTGTATATCTATATATACAAATTTTCAAGTCATTTGGATTTCATTTGCTACCCTTTTAAAATTAAAACTTCTACTGTCAGTTTTTGCTGAAAATTTTGTATCATAGAGACTTGAGTCGTCTATTTCAGTAGTTTTTTTGTTGAGCTTTACCTATCAAATTTTTATGGTACAAAACTATACGTGTTAGGGATCTACGCACAAAATTTTAGATTATTTAGGCAACATTTGCTATATTTAAAAAATCTAAATTTTTGGATAATTGGATTTATAAAATCTTAAAAGAGTATTTGAGTATATATATATATATATATATATAGACACACACACACACACACACCATATCCTATGTAAAATATTTGAGAATTTATTTACAAGGAAAAATATTTTTCATATTTTAAAAGTATAATTTCTAAAGCATGTTATTATTATTAAGGATTGATAATTGTGAAATATATGTTATGTGAGATATGTTGGATTTGTATACTGAAAGCAAGAACTTTTATGCTTGTATACAATGATTCCTATTTTCACTATTCTTATCTCCTATCTGATTGTGTTCATGATTGCATATGTATGTTCTTTATCTTTGTATAAGTAGATTATATGGTGTGTTGTAGATCACAGAAGACCATATAATTGGAATAACCTTAAGAGATATAATATGATCACAACCGAAATAACTCTAGGACAAGTTATTGGTTTAGGCTGCAGTATAGATGGAAGTAGTTTGTCTTGGCTACTTGTCTATACTGGTACGTCATTACGTATTGATAGGACCACAGTTTGAGATGTATTCTTCTATCTGACTTAAGTGAAGAATCAAAATCTCGGTGACTTATAAATCTTAATACTAATAAGTATTCAGATATATATGTTAACTCGTATATCACTTTGACTTACTATGGGTGAAAGTTATATACTAACTCGAGTACTCTGTATCTTGGGTGATAGCGGTTAATATATGATATTTGATTATCTGTATTAGTACCCGTATCCGGTATAGGATAATGACATCCCCTTAAGGAGCTCAATAAGGTTTATTACGCTAAACCCTGCAGGTTGATTAAGTTCAGGCGTAATAATAAAGTTTGAGTGGTACTGCTTAAGGAATTATTAAGAGATTAATTAATTTAAGCTGTCAGAGCTCTAATTAATTAATGGATGTCGGATATTTTAAATACGGAGATTTAATAAGTCTAAATACAAGCCCCGACTCATCACCGGCAATAAAGGGGTAAGTCAGTATCGGTTCTCTAGTGGAATGAACTGATATTTATAAATTAATTATGGTCTGGGCTGACCATGGATAAATTAATTTATTTGAGGCCCATCTTTATTCCTTGTATCTGGTCCCTGGGCTGGCCCAATGTCTCCTAGCCCAAGAAGACAGAATTTTCGGCCCTCACTAAGAAAGTGGCGCCTCCTCCCCTTTTCTGTATTATTAAATACAACTGTCAGCTCTCAGGAAAATACACTGATAAAAATTAGGGTTTTTGAGAGCAGAGGGAGGCGCAGAAACGTGAGTGATCTTTCTGCCTTGGGAATTTCCATAGCTCGTTGTCCATCCAACGTTGGGAATTGAGCGGGATACAGTCGAGAAGATCAGAGCTGGAGTCAGATTCTTTCGACACGATCATCAACAGTTTGTGCATCCGATTCTCAAGTAAGTTTTCCTAACACCTGTGTGCAGCTGTTAAATTCATAGGAGCATGTTAGGATTTAATCGTTGTATGATAAATTAATAATAACCAAGAAACGATCATCGGGCAAAGTGGAACGTTAATTCAATTTAATATTCCTTCAAGATATTGGTTGAATTGCTATGTGAATGATTTCTATGGACTATTTGAGTGTTGTTACCTATAGGAATTATAATCTTATTATTAAATAAGATATCTAATTACGTAGGAAGTTCAATTGGGTAAATAGTGGAGTAGTTATAAGATAAGAATTGAGGATGTGATATGATTATAATTAGTTAGAATATTTTCTAACTAAAGTTTATTTTGTTACATGGCAAATCTAAATTACGTGTGCCACTGAAGGTTCGGGTGATAGCCGACGTTAGCACGACTCTGAGCTCTACGTCACCGACCCTTGAGATAGGTAGGCTTATTATCACTCTATTGTGGGTCGCTCTCACAATAATGAGTTAAATATTTACTATGAAAATAAAGCATGATTTGAAAGTATGTATTTGATGCAGCCCAAGGTTCGTGGTCAAGGAGGGGAATGAAGAAGCCATTAGGAGATGGTGGAGTTGGTGCGTTGGATAGTCCACGTTTACGTTTGATCTTGATTTATTTGTATTTGAGTCGAAGTTGAAAGACTTTATTTATTTTATTTTCAGCATTGTTATTTTAGAGCCCAATAGTTTAGTTTTTATGTTATTTTCGAAAATTAGGAGATAAGGGCCTTGTTTGGCTTATTAGGGTTTTATTTAAAGTTGTTTCCTTACTAAACTAGGTTTAGTTTTTGCCTATATATAGGGCTTTATGTGTTGGCCAAAAATCAGACATTATTATTAATAAAAAACTGTGAGTTTTATTCTCTCTTGAGAGTTTTCAAATTCTTCTTGAAATTCCAAGACGAATTAATCTATCGGCGTAACGGCGAGTCAACCCCTCGTCGGGTGTCATTCATCGTCCCCAAGTTACCACGTCAACATCACATTGGGGTATGGGGATTCCATTGCCTATATCATTACGTGGGTTAGATTCAGAGGTTTTAGGATTTCCATTATCTGTTCTATCTATCGTTCTTCAGTCTTTCGCTAGCGTGCTCGTTTGAACGGTCTGGCAAGGATCATATCAGTATTGTAGATGAATTATGAAAAATGGCAACTTGCCGAAGTATATTATTGATGATGATGATGTGTGTTATGTTGCCTCTATGAAAGATATTATTTAATGATAATCATGATGCAAGATATCGACCTTGTCTGATCTAGATGACAGCCTGGGTTTTACGAGCGAGAGTAGTGGTCATGAGCCGTCATTAGTCGGTCGATCACGATGATTTGAAGGAGGCCACCTTTTCTTCACCTAGTATATGTATGTATATGATATATGATAACTCATTGTTGATACATGCACAATTTTGTCGGCAGACATATGTTATACTCCCTTCGTCCCAATAAAAGTGGCCACTTTTTTTTGGGCACGGAGATTAAGAAAGGGATTGTTATGTTTTAATTGAGTGTGACCCACCAAAATTAGTAAGTAGTTTTTAGAAAGTGGCCTACAATTGTTGACCAAATTAGTGAGTAATTTTGACATTTTTAGAAAGTGGCCTACAATTGTTGACCAAATTAGTGAGTAATTGTTGACTTAATTAAAGTAAACTTTTGCCATTTTTAGAAAGTAGCCACTTTTAATGGGACACCCAAAAAGGAAATGTGGCCACTTTTATTGGGACAGAGGGAGTATTATGATTGAGATTATTTTTATGACAAAGAAAGCATGCACATGTATTTCAAATACTTTTATTCATGTGATTTTAACAAAAGGGCAAGTGTTGATAGGGGGTGATGTAGAATATGGGGATCTCTGTGTGGTGAATGTTCATAGTGGGTCATGAAAAAGAATGGATGATATTGTGTTACTATTTACTCTTATAAGCTCTAGAAAGTTGTGAAAAGAAAAGAAAAGAAAAATTGTTGAAAAGAAAAGAAAAAAAAAAGTAAAGAAAGAAAAAAAAAGAAAAAGAAAAAATGTGAAGTCGAGTGTATAATGTGAAATTTGTTGAAAATCGACTTTGTTGGTTAGAAATAAATGGAGAGCATAAAAGAGTATTAGTTCTATTTTGTGATGATTAAATCTCTTGAGTTGTGCTGATTATGGCGACATAGTTGGGAGGAAGATGGAAGTTATTCCATACTCAATTTGTGACGTTATAAGGTTGGTGTTCTTGATGCAGTTCAGAGTAGAGGCCAGGATGCAGAGCAGAGCCGAATTTCAGAGGCTGCACAGAGTGAAGATCCGGTGCACGTGCCCGTTGGTCCAGTGACGAGAGCTAGGGCCAGGAAATAACATTGGTGGAGGAAATCTGGAGGCAAGAGCTGAAAAGGCCAATTGGAGAAGGACCGACGGATCAGATCTCAAAGGTGGTAAACCTTATTGCTTACCGAGTTGAACCACCAGAGAAGTCTCGATTCATCTGGCTTTGCCAGAACAGCGGAATCATGCCGCCCAGAGAAGTCTCGATTCCCCTGGCTTTGCCAGAACGGCGGAATCATGCCGCCCAGAGAAGACTCGATTCCTCTGGCCTGGCCAGAGCAGCGGAATCGTTACCCCGGGAAGAATTGACTGGGCAGAGAATTCACGTCGAGTCTGCCCGAGCAGAGAATTCACGGCGAGTCTGCCCGAGCAGAGAAATCAAGTGGAGTCTGCCCGAGCAGAGAAATCGAGTGGAGTCTGCCCGAGCAGAGAGTTCAAGTGGAGTCTGCCCGAGCAGATTCAACCCGCCAGAGAAGACTTGAGTCCTCTGGCTTTGCCAGAGCAGACTCGATTCCAATGCGCTTTTCAGAGGAGTCCTCGCTGGGGTTTCTTTTGACTTGCTGAACAAGTTCCGTTATTCCTTTAATTTATGTTTATTTCCTTTTTACGTAGGGTTTCCCGTTCCCTATAAATAGGGCTATTATGTGTTTGAAAAGTTGGACAATTTAGATATTATAACAGTGAGTTTAATTCTCTCTCAAGTTTCGAATTCTTCTTGATAAACAAGGATTCAACCTATCGACGAATCGACGAGTTCTTCATCCCTCGCCGTGTGTCATTCAGCGTCTCCGAGTTCTTGCGTCAAATGCACGTTGGGGTTTAGGGAATTATTCGCCTAGATCATTTCGTGGTTTAGATTCAGGGGTTTCGAGGCTTTCCATCTTTATCTGTAATTTTCAGTTTGCTCCGTTTAATTTCAGTCTTCCGCGTACAAATCAAATAGATCGGAGGTTTCCATATCTTTTACTTTATTGTCGTGTTTTCCGGTGAAAATTCCATAATCACCGGCCAAGTTCGTATCATCTGGTATCAGTTTCCGGGTTTCGTAAGGGTTACGCTATCCATAATTCAAAAAAAAAAAAAAAAAAAACAGAGAATAATCAAAACGATCTGTCGAAAACAAAAAGACGCAAGCAGTACGCATTAAATTTGTGTTTGCCCATATCGGATTTTCTTGTCTCTTACCCCGTTGTGTTTTCCTTAATTCTTTGGGTTCAATCGCTAGTTGTGGTATTTGTATGTTTCTGCGTAGCACTGATTTTGGGTTCCAGTCTACGTTTAGGCGTCTCTCTTTTCTTTGTCGAGTCGTATCTTCTCTGTGTATTTGTTGTGGTGCTCGTGAGGCGTGACATCGAGTGCTCGCGTCGAGTGCGCTTGTTGATCTCGTTGTGCCGTTGGTTTGTGAATTCCATTGGTAGATTGAGGGAATTTATTTCTTTGACAGAGAATTTGTGCGGAAAAAGGCAAGAGTGGTGAGATTAGTAGAGGGTAAAAGCCTTGAATTGTATGAATACACGAGCGCTGAGTGTTTTCATCTTGAGTGATACACGAGTGTTGGTGAGGTGGTGAGGTCCTTACTTTATTTTTGCTGTTTCACTAACGTTTCTTGTTTTATGTCCGTGTTGTTATGTCTAAGCACGCTGAACAGGGTATAGACTTGAACGATAGCCCTGTTATGGATCCTCAGTTCAAACTAGTGATGGAGGCTCTTCGCTCTGAGTTTGGCAGGATGCTACATTCCGAACTCGAGGGCGTGTATGACAAGATTGAATTGCTGGAACAGTCCCATTCTCGAGAATCCAATTTCACACGCGGAGGCAGACGCAGGCGCGGAGGCCGTGGTGGTGGCGGAGGACGATTCCACCGACAGTATGAGGAGCATGTCGATAATACCGGATTTGAGGATGAGGACGACGATGGAAGAGCGTGGCAGGACAATAATCTGGGCAACATCAAGTTGAACATTCCTCCCTTCCAAGGGAAGAATGATCCCGAATTATATCTTGATTGGGAGCGAAAGGTGGAGCTTATGTTCGATTGCCACACCTATTCGGAGCTCAAGAAGGTGAAGTTGGCAGCGGTGGAGTTCTCAGATTATGCTCTTGTTTGGTGGGATCAGCTGGTGACGAGTAGGAGAAGAAACAATGAGCCATCTATTCAAACTTGGCAGGAGATGAAGGCTGTGATGCGGAAACAGTTTTGTGCCAACTCATTACTACCGCGAGCTTTTCAACAAGTTGCAGACCTTGAGGCAGGGCAGTCGGAGTGTGGATGAGTATTATAAGGAGATGGAGGTTGCCATGATTCGAGCCAATGTGGAGGAGGAGCGAGAGGCGACCATGGCCAGATTCTTGACTGGTTTGCATTGGGATATTCGTGATAAAGTGGAGTTGCAGTACTACGTTGAGTTGGAGGACATGGTCCACATGGCCATCAAGATCGAGACTCAACTCAAGCGAAGGGGCAACACCAGCAGCAACCAACGCCAGAGTCAGGGCAAGTGGCGGTCTTCGCAACCCGTGGCTGGTGGTTCTTCGTCCAGAGGGACCCCCTGGCAGAAGAAAAACTCGCCGCGCGAGGAGAGAAAGAAATTTGTTCGGGCCCGACTAGAGGGATCCGGTGCAGCGAATCAGAGTAGTCCGGCCGTGGCCGATGGTCGAAATCGCGATAAGAAGTGTTTTAAGTGCCAAGGGTTCGGGCATATTATGAGTGACTGTCCGAACAGGAGAATCATGATCATGCGAGATGACGGCGAAGTGGTGACGGATGGTGATGACACCGATCCTGACATGCCGAAATTGGAGGATGTCGATGAGGCCGCTGATGAGGAGGAGTGTGAGGAGATTTTCGCGCCCAATGGTCAACTTTTTGTAGCTCGGCGTGCTTTGAGTGTACAAACTCCACCCTCGGAGCCCGAGCAGAGGGAGAATCTTTTTCACACGAGATGTCTTGTTCAAGACAAGGTGTGTAGTGTGATCATTGATGGTGGGAGTTGCACGAATGTGGCTAGTAGAGCCATGGTTGACAGATTGGGGCTGACCACGGAGAAGCACCCCAAGCCGTATCGTTTGCAGTGGCTCAATGAAACAGGCATCATTCGAGTAACGAAGCAGGTGAAGGTTCCATTTCGCATAGGAACGTATGCGGATATGGTGGTGTGTGATGTGATCCCTATGCAAGCGAGCCACATTCTGTTGGGGAGACCGTGGCAATTTGATCGCCGTGCAATTCATGATGGTTTCACCAACAAATACTCACTTGTTCTTCTTACTCCTACACAAGTTTATGAGGATCAAGTGCAATTGCAAAGGGAGGCGGACAACCTAAAGTCCAAGGAGCAGCCTGTGGAGAAGAAGGAGCAGGGGCTGCACCATAAGTCCTTTCTTGCTACGGCTAGTAATTTGAAGTGGTAGTGTTCAGGAGGAGAAGCCGATCTTGCTGTTGCGATATCAGGAGACTTTGCTTATGACTAACGATCTCTCTTCGCTACCCCCTTCTATTCGTGGTGTGTTGCAGGAATTTGATGATGTTTTTCCCGAAGATACACCTACCGGCTTACCACCACTTCGAGGGATTGAGCATCAGATTGACTTTGTGCGCGGAGCTACTCTGCCGAACAGACCAGCCTACCGCACCAACCCGGAGGAGACGAAGGAGTTGGAGAGGCAAATTGGCGAGTTGTTGGCCAAAGGACATGTGCGGGAAAGCTTGAGCCCTTGTGCGGTACCAGTTCTCCTTGTACCAAAGAAGGACTCGTCGTGGAGGATGTGCTGTGATTGTCAAGCTATCAATAACATCACGGTAAAATATTGCCATCCCATTCCTCGTTTAGATGATATGCTCGATGAGTTACATGGTTCTTGTGTCTTTTTGAAGATAGATTTGCGTAGTGGATATCATCAGATTAGGATTAAGGAAGGTGATGAATGGAAAACTGCTTTTAAGACAAAACTTGGTTTGTATGAGTGGTTAGTTATGCCTTTTGGATTGACTAATGCGCCTAGTACTTTCATGCGTCTTATGAATCATGTTTTGCGTGCTTTCATTGGCAGATTTGTGGTTGTTTACTTTGATGATATCCTCATTTATAGCCAGCATTTTGATGAGCATATTGATCATTTGCGGTCTGTTATGGACGTACTTCGAAAAGAAAAGTTGTTTGCTAACCTTAAGAAGTGCATTTTTGCTACGGACAAGCTTGTGTTTCTTGGTTTTGTTGTTAGTGCCCAGGGTGTACAGGTTGATGAGGAGAAGATCCGAGCAATCCAAGAGTGGCCAACACCGAGGAATATTGCAGCAGTTCGAAGCTTTCATGGTCTTGCTAGCTTTTATAGGCGATTCGTGCCTCACTTCAGCAGTATTGCCGCACCTTTGACGGAAGTCATCAAGAAGAATGTGGAGTTTAAATGGGGCAAAGCGCAAGATGATGCATTTCAGCAGTTAAAATACAAATTGACCCACGCCCCGGTATTATCTCTTCCAAATTTCTCCAAATCTTTTGAGATTGAATGTGATGCTTCTGGTGTTGGTATTGGTGCAGTGTTGATGCAAGAGAGACGTCCCATTGCGTATTTCAGCGAGAAGTTAAATGGGGCAACGTTGAGTTATCCAACGTATGATAAGGAGTTGTATGCATTGGTGAGAGCTTTGCAAACATGGCAGCACTACTTGTGGCCCAACGAGTTTGTCATTCACACGGACCATGAGTCGTTGAAACACTTGAAAGGCCAGCACAAGTTGAACAAGCGGCATGCGAGGTGGATGGAGTTCATTGAGACGTTTCCCTACGTCATCAAATACAAGCAAGGTAAAGAGAATGTTGTGGCTGATGCACTTTCTCGGAGGTATGCTTTGATTTCTACCTTAGATGCTAAGTTGCTTGGTTTTGAGTGTATCAAGAGTGTGTATGCGAGTGATGCTGATTTTGGTGAACTTTATCTAGCATGTGCGAGAGCTACTAGTGGAGAGTATTTTAGGCATGATGATTTTCTTTTTCGGAGGAATAAGTTATGTGTGCCTCAATGTTCTTTACGTGAGTTATTATTGCTTGAGTCTCATGGTGGGGGTTTGATGGGACACTTTGGTATTGCTAAGACTTTGGCTGTTCTACAAGAGCATTTCTTTTGGCCTCATATGAAACGTGATGTTGAGAGAATTTGTGGTCGCTGTGTTACATGTAAACAAGCTAAGTCTAGAGTGAGTTCCCATGGATTGTATACACCGTTGCCCATTCCTCAAGCACCTTGGATTGATATTTCTATGAATTTTCTGTTAGGTTTGCCTAGGACTAAGCGTGGTCGAGATTCCATCTTTGTGGTTGTTGATCGCTTTTCTAAGATGGCACATTTTATTCCTTGTCATAAATCTGATAATGCTTCTCATGTGGCTGATCTATTCTTTAATGAGATTGTTAGATTGCATGGCATGCCTAGGACTATTGTTTCTGATCGGGATTCGAAGTTCTTGAGTTACTTTTGGAAGACTTTGTGGTGTAAGTTGGGTACCAAACTTTTGTTTTCTACTACTTGTCATCCACAAACTGATGGTCAAACCGAGGTAGTGAATAGAACTTTCTCTACTTTACTTCAAGCTATTATTCAAAAGAACATTAAGTCGTGGGAAGAGTGTCTTCCTCATGTGGAATTCGCTTATAACCGTGCTGTTCATTCTGCCACTAAGTTTTATCCATTTGAAATCGCGTATGGATTTAACCCTTTGACACCTTTGGATTTGACTCCGTTACCCGAGAATGAGCAGGTTAACATGGATGGCCAGAACAGAGCTGACTTCGTGAAGAAGATCCATGAACGTGCCAGAGCCAATATTGAGCGCCGCACGCGGCAGTATGCTGAACAAGTGAATCGGGGTCGTCGCAAAGTAGTGTTTGAGCCCGGTGATTGGGTTTGGTTGCACATGCGCAAGGAAAGATTTCCAGAGCAGCGGCACTCCAAGTTACTCCCTCGGGGCGATGGTCCATTCCAAGTATTGGAACGGATCAATGATAATGCCTATAAACTAGATTTGCCCGGTGAGTATAATGTGAGCGCTACCTTCAATGTTACTGACTTAAGTCCCTTTGATGTAGGCGACGCTGTGGATTTGAGGACAAATCCTTTTCAAGAGAGGGGGAATGATGCAGTTCAGAGTAGAGGCCAAGATGCAGAGCAGAGCCGAATTTCAGAGGCTGCACAGAGTGAAGATCCGGTGCACGTGCCCGTTGGTCCAGTGACGAGAGCTAGGGCCAGGACGTTCAAGGCCAATTTAATGACATTGGTGGAGGAAATCTGGAGGCAAGAGCTGAAAAGGCTAATTGGAGAAGGACCGACGGATCAGAGCTCAAAGGTGGTAAACCTTATTGCTTACCGAGTTGAACCACCAGAGAAGTCTCGATTCCTCTGGCTTTGCCAGAACAGCGGAATCATGCCGCCCAGAGAAGTCTCGATTCCTCTGGCTTTGCCAGAACAGCGGAATCATGCCGCCCAGAGAAGACTCGATTCCTCTGGCCTGGCCAGAGCAGCGGAATCGTTACCCCGGGAAGAATTGACTGGGCAGAGAATTCACGTCGAGTCTGCCCGAGCAGAGAATTCACGGCGAGTCTGCCCGAGCAGAGAAATCAAGTGGAGTCTGCCCGAGCAGAGAAATCGAGTGGAGTCTGCCCGAGCAGATTCAACCCGCCAGAGAAGACTTGAGTCCTCTGGCTTTGCCAGAGCAGACTCGATTCCAATGCGCTTTTCAAAGGAGTCCTCGCTGGGGTTTCTTTTGACTTGCTGAACAAGTTCCGTTATTCCTTTAATTTATGTTTATTTCCTTTTTACGTAGGGTTTCCCGTTCCCTATAAATAGGGCTATTATGTGTTTGAAAAGTTGGACAATTTAGATATTATAACAGTGAGTTTAATTCTCTCTCAAGTTTCGAATTCTTCTTGATAAACAATGATTCAACCTATCGACGAATCGACGAGTTCTTCATCCCTCGCCGTGTGTCATTCAGCGTCTCCGAGTTCTTGCGTCAAATGCACGTTGGGGTTTAGGGAATTATTCGCCTAGATCATTTCGTGGTTTAGATTCAGGGGTTTCGAGGCTTTCCATCTTTATCTGTAATTTTCAGTTTGCTCCGTTTAATTTCAGTCTTCCGCGTACAAATCAAATAGATCGGAGGTTTCCATATCTTTTGCTTTATTGTCGTGTTTTCCGGTGAAAATTCCATAATCACCGGCCAAGTTCGTATCAGTTCTTGAATAATTTTGAGTCACTTAGCCTATATTTCCCTACCTTAACCAATGTCCCTACATTATAATCCAAAGAAAAAGACCTTTTTTATTTTAGTCCTGGCACACTTTTAGCGATGGAGATTGTAGACGATTGGCAAACCTATGGTAAGTGATTTTTATTGCATTGAATTCTATGAGAGTATACACGTCCCGTTCCATCAAATTGAGAGTTGAGTGATACACATACTTGTGAGATTCAATTGTTTGGAATGTTGAGGTTGATTTTACTATAGGTAGTGTTTATTGGTAAATTTTGTGCTTAATTATTGAAGATTTGAGAATGCTATCATTCTTTATCTTTCGGAGGCATCTATGATCTAGAATTTTACCCATTCGTGTTATTGATTGTATTCTTCTCATTATTCGAGGACGAACAATGACTTAAGTTTGGGGGAGTTGATAATACTCATGTTTCCATGGTTTTTAATGTTCATATGATGTTACTTTTATAGGAAATTGAGTGTTTGATAGTTGTTTTGTGCGTATATTGCTTTATCTTGTCAAATATGATTCTTGCTCGAACTTTGATGGATTTTACAGGAATCTTGAGATCGAATTTGGTAAAATGGTCTGAAATAGAAGTTGTAGTTCATCTCGATAAGAGTTCGTGAGAGCAAACGGATTGTAAATCGGAGTTCAAACGAGGAAAATATGACTGAAACAAAAATATCGCGCGCAGTAGTCCAAATTCGGCGACCCACTGGAGTTGGTCGCCGAAATCAGTGATTTTGAAGCACAAAATCAGCGACCTAAACGGCGGTCGCCGAGTAGGTCGCCGAAGTTCCTGTTTCAGCTTTGCACTACGAGTTTTAGAATCGGCGGGCGCTGTTTTTGGGTGTTTTTTAGCACAAAAATGACGACCCACTCGGCGGGTCGCCAAGTTGAGCGGTTTTGCGAGTTTTTTCAAATTTTAGAGTTCTTCTGGGCTTTTTACCCTGGCACTTTATATAGGTCTTCTTTTGACCTATTTAGGGTTCCCAACTTTATTTTCTAGTTCTGTAGCTTTAGCTTATTATTGTTTTCCAATTTTTAGAGCTTGAATTGGATTTTTGTAAGGATTGAAGATTCAAGATCATTCTTTCAGTTTATTTAATTAAGTTTTTATGATTGCTTTCTTTTTAATTATGTTTTTGATTTATTTGGTTATGTCTGGCTAGTTTTCTTTATCTGATTCTAGGGTTTGTAAATAGTTAACTAATTTCATGTGTTTAATTTATTAATACATTTTTGCCTTCCAGTTTATGATTCATAATTCCTGGTGCATGAATTCTTTTGAATTATCTGATCAATAGTTTTCATGTGTAGCTATGTGACGCGTCTTCGACTTTTGGGCCTTTTGGCCCTATTTTTTCCCTTTGTTTGTGTCAGTTCAGGTCTGTCCCGGGGAAAACTCCATTGTGGAGGAAGGAAGATCCAGTAAGAGGCAAATGGAGGAAATGTGGTCAGAATTAGCAGTACCAGCCCAGATTGTAATAACATGTTCACCAGCATGGAGCCTAGGCGCAGTACCTCTCAAGTTTAACTTGGGGTATGGGAACCCGAAGCAACCCACCTGGTATGAGTCAAACCTGAAGAAGCAATCTGTTCGACTACAACCAACTTGAGCAGACAGCCGGAGCCAAGAAAGGAAAGTGAATCATGAAGATTTGGCGGAAGAATGCAGAAGGATGGAGAAGCTCACGGAAGAATCTGGAATAAGGGAAGGTTGACCCAAAGCTGCAGCTGGAGAGTATCTTCAATCAGATCAATTGGAGATTGTGCTAAAGAAGGAAAGAAAATCTTGATGAAGATGTAGAACTGGCACAGCTAGGGTTGGCTCCCTACCATTCTGCAGTATAAAAGGAACGAGATGTGCAGCGTGGAGAAGCTCTTGGCCTATTGAACTTTTGCTTTTACATAGTTTAGTACTTTTGAACCCTGCCGATTTGTGGCATCTAAACAATTTATATTTCCAGTACGTTATTGTTTTCATTTCAATTTACGCAAAGAACAAGATTAAGGCTTGTGGCCTTAGGTGTTATTTCATTAATTCAAGTATTTCCTTTTTGTTATAAGTTGTGTTCATTTCATTTTGCATTTATGTTTACTACTATGTGTGAGTAGTCCCTTTGGTGAGGTTTAAGGGGTGGAAATAATTGTTGTCAATATGTAAACATTCGTGAGGCATTTGTTCTCTCGGTTGAGTCTCGTGATTCCAGACGGATTTGTGCCAAGCCATGGACAGTAGGGACCTAACGGGTGATCTCCGTTCGGTAAAACGCTGACCGTGTTAAGCAAAGGCCAGGGCATACTAGGGCGTGACAACCGGTATATCCATGATCGAGTAGCTGAGCAGCGTCAATAAAAGGTGTTGTAGTTCCGGAAGGTGAGGAAAGGATTGATGGGATACACTGTCCTTCCTCAGTCTTGGGCTTCTCTAGAAACTACCCATCAACTGTGACGCGGCAAAAAGCCATGGTTATCAAACGAGGAAGGTAACTACTGCGCCGTAGCGTGTCTATGACTGGTCGGCTGGCAAGCCGGAAATGATTGTGTCCAGGAGGCATATGTCACTCAAAGTGCAGAGTTGGGGACCTCAGGAGAGAAGGTTGGTGTCACAGCCCGCTATCCCAATGACGGGTTAACCAGGGTTATGACTTGGGGTGAACAAAAGAAACGGAAATTAAAGGGGATTTGTTAAGTAACCAACATTAATAATAACAAACTTATGATATATATATATATATATATATATATATATATATTATATATAACCGCTTGGGTAATTTACAAACGAGCCTGCCATAATGACTAGACCCCAAATGAAAGTTAATCAAAATGAAGTAGTAATAAGTTCAAGTAGAAACGATAAATAAATCAGAGTGTTTGCAACGGAAAACGTGTGAGTTATGCATATGGAGATGCATACTCAAGGTTTCATTACATAACCATCAAAAGGAAATCCGCTCAACACCAATCCATTCCATCGCGTGCTCAACCTGCACATTTAGAAATACATGCAGGGCTGAGTATAAAAATACTCAGTGGCATAGCCGAAAATACATTCATGCATACATATATAAATTGAACTGCCAACAGTAACACACAGGGGTTTTCTTAAATGACCTGCGCTTACTAAAACATTTCTTTCATTTTCATAAAGTCGATCGGCCGATCATTTTCCTTCATATGATCCATATCTGTTCCTTTCTATCACGCGCCGGGAAGGAGGCCTCCTTACCACGGACGCCAAGACCGGTCGCAAAAGACTCGCGGTCTCCATGAGTGTACACGTTAACCCTAGCTAGCGACCTTTGTCTAGCATAGGATCCCAATTGGATTTCCTTTAAAGTTGGCGAACCAACACAGATAGGATACACATAAAAACATAAACATTTTTGGCAGTCAATCATTTCATAAACCTTTCATTTTCATTTTCATTTACATTTTCATTTTCATAAAGGGCATTGAACATATAAGAATTTCATAAAAGCTGAATAAACAGTTAAAACATATCATGCACATATATTCGTATATGAGGCCTACGTACAGTAAAAGTAATGCCCACCTTAAACGTTCTTAAAGCTGGCGTGGAGTCGCTTCTTCTTCTGCTTCATTTTCTGTCGCTCGGACCTTCATTGATGAAGAGTCGATAAGTTCGTAAAGAAATTGTCACAAGACAAAGTCTAATTCTACGTGCCTAGGGTATCCTTTAAAGTTTTAGGGTTCTAGCATCCATAATTCGTTCCATTAAAGACAGTCAAAAACCAACACACCTCGTCTAATCACATAACAACAAGATAAAAGAAGTCAATATCCTTAACTTAGTATCATTCAAAAAAATCACATACTCACATAAGAAATAAAATCATGCACCATTTTATATAAACATTCTATACATTCTATACATTTTATTCACTATGTAAATAAAATCCCGCGCCAGACCAGAGCCAAGGACGCCAGCTCATCCTTGCATGGAGAGGCTTAAATACATCATTTACCATTCTCCGCATCTCTTCCTTCATATACATCAAATCGGCGTCGGTAATACTCCAGTTAGATGGAAATTTCGTGTTAGACATGGTCGGAAAAATTTCTCACAGACCCCAACAGATAGACAAAACCCAGGACAATTTCGCCCCTTACGAAACACAAATTTGATGCTTTCTGCTTCCTCTGTTTTTTTTTTTTTTTTTTTAGCGTAACCCTTACGAAACCTGGAAAACTGATACCAACTGATGATATGAACTTGGCCGGTAATTATGGAGTTTCACCGGAAAATACAAGCAATAACGTAAAAACTAAGGAATTCACCGATCTAATTGATTTATAAGCGGAGAACTGAAAACGAACGGATAAAAATTAAAAGACAGATAAAGGATGGAATGCCTCAAAACCCCTGAATCTAAACCACGAAATTACCTAGGCGAACGAATCCCTAGACCCCAACGTGCATTTGACGCAGTAACTCGGAGACGCTGAATGACACGACGAGGGATGATGAACCCGCCGATACGCCTATAGGTTGGATTTTCTTGGGCAAAATCCAGGAAGAACTCGAAGTTCTCACGAGAGAATAATCTCACAAATTTCATATATCATCAAAGTTGTTGTTTCATTCCATACAGCCGCCATATATATAGGCAAAATAAAACCCTAATTTAAAGAAGGAC
Source organism: Salvia miltiorrhiza (assembly GCF_028751815.1). Classification (NCBI taxonomy): domain Eukaryota; kingdom Viridiplantae; phylum Streptophyta; class Magnoliopsida; order Lamiales; family Lamiaceae; genus Salvia; species Salvia miltiorrhiza. Next base: position 44,010,098 of record NC_080394.1, on the reverse strand, counting down.
ATATTCGTAAAAACAAGGAAACTAAAGAAACTTGATCAGCAAGCTAAAATAACCCTATAGAGAAAACCAGCTCCGTACGCTCTGCTCTGCACGTCCGCTTCTCTGCTCTGGAAAACCGGGATTCCTCTGGCGGGAGGATTCCTCTGGTGGAAGGATTCCTCTAGCGGGAGGATTCCTCTGGCGGAATGATTCCTCTGTCAATATCGATTCCGCTGGCGTCCTTGGCTCTGGTTTGGCGTGGGATTCAACTCTGCTTTGGCGCGAGCTTGGCTCTGTTCGGGCTGCATCATCTCCTCTATCTAGCACGATAGTCCTTAACATATCTTCTAGCGTTTGAATTGTCCTTTCGGACTGACCGTCAGTCTGCGGGTGGAAAGCTGTGCTGAAATTCAGCTTTGTCCCCAATTCTTTTTGCAAGCTTATCCAGAATCTGAAGGTAAACTTAGAGTCTCTGTCGGACGTGATTGTCTTCGGCACCCCATGTAAACACACGATCTCCTTAATGTAGAGTTGGGCTAACTTATCTGATCCATACGTGATAGGGATAGGCAGAAAGTGTGCGCTCTTTGTGAGTCTGTCAATAATGACCCATATCGCCGTGTTACCTCATCTTGTCTTTGGCAGTCCTGTGACAAAATCCATTGCAATATCGTCCCACTTCCATTCTGGAATCTCCAAAGGCTATAGCTCGTCGTAAGGTCGTTGGTGTAAAGCCTTTACTTGCTGGCAAACTAGACACTTTTCGACGAATAAAGCTACGTCTCGTTTCATTCCTTCCCACCAGAAATTCTCTTTTAGATCTTGATACATCATAGTGCTTCCCGGGTGGACGGCATAAGGAGTGTCATGGGCTTCGCTCATGATCTTGTTCTTGAGTTCATCGTCATGGGGGATGCATATTCTCTTCTCAAAGAAAATAGCGTTTCCGGCTTCTTCGTGGTAGTTCTTAAGATTTCCTTCTCTTATCTTCGCTCGTAATTTCTCCAACTTTTCATTTTTCCTTTGAGCTTCTACCACCATTTTCCTCAATTTTGGTATAGTCGCAACGACTCCCGCTATTGTACAAGGTGGTTTTATCACCTCTAATCTTATCCTATCAAAATCCCTTATGACTTTTTTCTTCCTTTGTAAGGATGTATCCCAATTTCGATGGCATCTTACGGCTCAATGCGTCAGCTACTATATTGGCCTTCCCCGATGATAATTTATACCACAGTCGTAATCTTTTACTAATTCGAGCCACCTTCGCTGTCTCATGTTGAGATCTTTTTGCTCGAAGAAGTACTTCAGACTTTTGTGATCGGTGTAAATCTCACACTTGACACCATATAGATGATGTCTCCAGATTTTCAGTGCGTGCACTACCGCCGCTAGCTCTAGATCATGGGTCGGACAATTCAATTCGTGTGGCCTAAGTTGCCGTGATGCATATGCAATCACTTTACCTTCCTGCATCAAAACGCATCTTAGTCCATTCGTTGATGCATCCGTGTAGACCATATACTCCTTGTCGGGTTCCGGAATTGCTAGCACTGGCGCCGTAGTTAGCTTCTCTTTGAGCAGCTGAAAACTTCCTTCACACTCATTAGTCCATGTGTATTTAATTCCCTTTTCGGAGCAATTGCGTCGTCGGCCTTGATATCTTGGAAAATCCCTCAATGAATCTTCGATAGTAACCAGCCAACCCCAAGAAACTTCTAATCTTGTTTGGGGTAGTTGGCGACCTCTACCCTTGTACTGCTTCCACTTTGGCGGGGCCCACCTTGATACCTCCTGAAGACACAATGTGTCCCAGAAATGTAACTTCTTTGAGCCAAAACTCACACATGCTGAATTTGACATACAGACGTTCATCCCTTAGCGTTTGCAACGCTATTCTCAGATGTTCCTTGTGTTCTTCTTCATCCTTGGGGTAGATGAGGATATCATCAATAAATACCAAGACGAACTTATCCAAATAAGGATGGAATATTCTGTTCATAAGATCCATGAACACGGTTGGCGTATTTGTTAGTTCGAACGGCACAACTACGAACTCGTAGTGACCATATCTTGTTCGGAAAGCCGTTTTGGGTATATCTTCGTGTCTAACCTTTAGCTGATGATACCCAGAATTTAAATCATTTTGGAGAAAAACACTCGCGCCCTTGAGTTGGTCGAATAAATCACCGATTCTTGGCAATGGATACTTGTTCTTGAGTGTTAGCTTGTTCAGCTCTCGGTAATCGATGCACATTCTCAAGGTGCCATCTTTTTTTTTTTTTACTAACAACACCGTCACTCTGTTTCTCCTACATATTCTATGGAAATTCAAAGCGTCCATTCCTGGAAAGTTAACAACGATTCTCCACTCTTGGCACAATATCGTGGCATAGTTCTCCGCCAGCCAGTCCATCCCCAGGATTATATCAACGTCCTCCATTGATATGACGTGCAAGTTGTTCGCTATGACCTTAAACGATCCTATGGTCAGCTCTAGGTTCGAGCAAGCATGTGTTACTACTACCGTCCCTCCTATTAGTGAAGAAATTCTCAAGTCCTGATTAGTCTTTCCAGGTTGGAGCTTTAAGGTTTTTACACATGCACTTGCAATGAAAGAATGCGAGGCACTCGTGTCGAACAGAAGTATAACAGGTGCCAAATTCCCTTGGTTGTTTCTTTGCTTATTCTTGTGCAGGGCATAGGCTCTTACCTAAGGAATCTGCGGTGGATGTGCCGCGGGTCGATGCTGCTATGGTGGTGGGTAGAGTAGTTGTTGGCCTTGGATGGCCCTGAGTGGTTGTGCTTAGCCTGGCTGATTCGGCCTTCTCATTCCTCCTTGTGGTTTTCCTTGGCAATCTTTAGCAAAATGGCCCTTCTGACCATATTTGAAGCATGTATTACTACCATCCAAACATACACTATAGTATGACTTGGAGAACTTCGGCCATGGAGGTGTCCCAAGCTGGCCCTGATTATCTTTAGCAGGTCCTACATTTGTTTAATGTCCTTGCCCTTGCCTTTGGGTACTGTGTTTCCTACCAAGTCTTCTTGTCATTTTGACTATCATAGTAGTCTCTGTTGTTGTTGTTGTTTCCTTTTCATTACCCTTTTTTTCTCAATCATTTGCTCCCTGAGTTGAGTTTGTGTCGAGCGATTCTCGACATATCTGCCTTGCATTCAAATCTTTGCTGAGTACTTCAAAGTATGTAGACTCACCGTGGTCGGTGAATGCCATTCTTATCTCATGCCTTAGGCTGGGGCGAAAATTTTCTGACATATTTTCATCAGTATCCACCTATTATAAGGCATAACGAACATGTCGCGGATGCTACGGTCGTACTCAGTCTTAATATCTTGTTTTGCTTCAGGTTAATCATTTTTGTTTCCGTCCTATAGCAGCTATCAGAAATATATATCGTATATATCTGCCTTAAGGTCATTTCTAAGGTAATTATGCCAACCCTTGTTGAGTCATCTCTTTTCGTTTTGCCTTCCACCAAAATCTGCAGATTCAGTCAAATATGAATGCGACACAGGAAGTCGTTCTTGGCAGTACGATGGGGGAAAGAAAACATCAAGGGTCTTGTCCATCGCCTTAATCCCGAGCTCACTATCAATTGGATTTCCTCAACCCAATCTATATACACGAGATTTACTTGAGAATAAGTTCCCTCATCCTTTTGTGGTGGTTCATTGCTCCTACCTCATTCCTAGGGCTCATCTACGGGGCATTCTATTTTCCAAAGACTAAAATGGTCATCAATCCATTTCTTGTTACCTATCACATGCATAACACTTTCCTATGAATCTATCTTAAAACTATCATAGACCAAATAACTTAAGTCCTCGTACTTGAACACTATATTACGGTCTTAGCTTGAACTCTGAATTTCTATCATAATGAGTGGTCGATATCACTTATAGGACAAAGACTAATCTCAACTAATTTAACACAATGAGACACAATTATACGAAGCTATAGTTTGGGTGGTATACTACGTCAGTAGACTAACACTTCTTGGTCTTATCAATCAAGGGGATCTACTATGACAACTCACGAGTTGCAAGGCTCAAACTCAACACAACATCAAGGCAAGGTGTTGTAGAAATTGTTCAAGAGAATCAAAAGAATGACCAGAGGGTATGAAATGATTAACTACAAGGTCGAACAAAATGACCTCGAGTAAGAACCCATCTGGCTTTTCAACCGAAAGTTGAAACATATGGGTTTTCAACCCAAAAGACGTCTACTGAGATTCGGATCATGTGGACTGGCCAGGTCCAACATCATCACTTCCCAGTCACACGGGAAACATCGTCCCGAACTTGGAGAGCCATGGACATACTATACATGACGAATCTTAAGTTCATAAAAGCAAACTAAAACTCAACTTAAGGTTCTATGTCCTATTGAAATAAACTCTCCCTAGGTCTACCTCTTTACATAAGTATACGTACATAGCATACAGACAGTCGAACCATATCTTTTATAATACTTGTAGTCCCAAGGATATGGGCAGCAGTCCAAAGGCATGTATACTGAGCTATAGCAATTCCTATGTCGTCGTCAAAAGCTATCCTGAAATCCCGATATACCTGGGTAGTCTCTGCTGGGGTCAAACGCGGAGCCCTCCTAACCATCGGAATAGGCATGGACGTAACCATCTTTAATAGATAAGGGCAAGGGTGAGTCTTCTTATACATAAACAGACGTAAAACTCTTAAAGGTGCAAGGTTATGAACATACTATGCATAACAAAACATAAGTTTCATTATGACAACTAAACTTATCTTAAGGTTTTCTATTCTAATGGACTTGGTTCCCATTCCCTCGTATGACATAAATATGTATATATAACCTACCGATAATCAAATCACGCTTTTATTATAATCTATCGTGTAGCAATAGTCGATTCAATATTTCATCACGGGTGAACATTCGAACATAGAGACTTATGCTTAAACCCCTGATGCAACGTTTGCCTTGAATTCGTCTTGTATCGTCATTCCGTGCATATCTTCTCATTCTTCTTCGTGGTTCAAAAGAACCATCATTTTCTTGAGGGAGCTTAAATGCTCTAAGTTCCCTGTTTCATTCTTCTAAATCAACACTTCAAGAATCTAGATTGTAGAGATATCCTACTAATCTAGTAGTCTATGTTCTTTTGAAATTGTGATCATGCAACTTATAGCAATCTATGTTTTCTGGGAAAGCATGTGTCAATTCTCTATCATTCCTCTTATCATAACATCATAACTGCAATGATATGCCATGAAAGGCAAAACATTCAAAATTTCATCATAGCATGCTCTTCACATAAACATATTCATGAAGCATTTTAGAACATTAACATCTTTAAAACGTTGAAATTGCAGTTACCTTTTTTCTTGATTGAGCACGATGTAATGGAGTGTTGAGCGGTGTCGTATGAACCCACATATATCTAGTGAATCAAACAAGACTTGGTTTTTTTTTTATTTTTAGAATAAGGTTTCCAGGGCCAGAGCAAACGAACTGCTCTGATACAATGACGGGTTAACCAGAGTTATGACTTGGGGTGAACAAAAGAAACGGAAATTAAAGGGGATTTGTTAAGTAACCAACATTAATAACAACAAACTTATGATATATATATATATATATATAACCGCTTGGGTAATTTACAAACGAGCCTGCCATAACGACTAGACCCCAAATGAAAGTTAATCAAAATGAAGTAGTAATAAGTTCAAGTAGAAACGATAAATAAATCAGAGTGTTTGCAGCGGAAAACGTGTGAGTTATGCATATGGAGATGCATACTCAAGGTTTCATTACATAACCATCAAAAGGAAATCCGCTCAACACCAATCCATTCCATCGCGTGCTCAACCTGCACATTTAGAAATACATGCAGGACTGAGTATAAAAATACTCAGTGGCATAGCCGAAAATACATTCATGCATACATATATAAATTGAACTGCCAACAGTAACACACAAGGGTTTTCTTAAATGACCTGCGCTTACTAAAACATTTCTTTCATTTTCATAAAGTCGATCGGCCGATCATTTTCCTTCATATGATCCATATCTGTTCCTTTCTGTCACGCGCCGGGAAGGAGGCCTCCTTACCACGGACGCCAAGACCGGTCGCAAATGACTCGCGGTCTCCATAAGTGTACACGTTAACCCTAGCTAGCGACCTTTGTCTAGCATAGGATCCCAATTGGATTTCCTTTAAAGTTGGCGAACCAACACAGATAGGATACACATAAACACATAAACATTTTTTGCAGTCAATCATTTCATAAACATCTCATTTCATTTCATAAACCTTTCATTTTCATTTACATTTTCATTTTCATAAAGGGCATTGAACATATAAGAATTTCATAAAAGCTGAATAAACAGTTAAAACATATCATGCACATATATTCGTATATGAGGCCTACGTCACGCAGGGGATCTCTATACACGTATAGTAAAAGTAATGCCCACCTTAAACGTTCTTAAAGCTGGCGTGGAGTCGCTTCTTCTTCTGCTTCATTTTCTGTCGCCCGGACCTTCATTGATGAAGAGTCGATAAGTTCGTGAAGAAATTGTCATAAGACAAAGTCTAATTCTACGTGCCTAGGGTATCCTTTAAAGTTTTAGGGTTCTAGCATCCATAATTCGTTCCATTAAAGACAGTCAAAAACCAACACACCTCGTCTAATCACATAACAACAAGATAAAAGAAGTCAATATCCTTAACTTAGTATCATTCAAAAAATCACATACTCACATAAGAAATAAAATCATGCACCATTTTATATAAACATTCTATACATTTTATTCACTATGTAAATAATTAAGAAATTCCATTACTCATTTACACATAACTTAAATAAAACATTTTAATCATTTTAAAATCCATACTCGTAAGGCCTTGAAAATAAATACATAATTCACGAGGGCTTAATCCCAAAATATTCCTTTTAAAGTCCATCAATAAATTTATATAAAAGAACGGACTTCATTTAAAATAAATAGTCCCATCTTTCAATATTAAAATTTAAATCAAGAGATTTAAATTCACTAAAATAATTTAGTGAAAATTCAAACATTTTTAAAAGAAATAAAGCCAAAATTTCGTAGGCTTTATTATTCAATTACCAGTTCAAAATTAATTAAATATGAGCCCAAAACAAATAAATTAAATGCCCAACATAATTTATAGCAAATTTGGGCCCAGCAGAAATAATTAAAAACGGCCCAAATGAAAGAAAATGGGCTTGAGCCCCAATTAACCCTAACCTTAATACATACAAACACATTACTACACACACACACAACTTACACGCCTCTCTCTCTACTTTCTCCCTCTCGGCTCCCTCTCTCGTCTCTCCCTCTCTGTTCGGCTGAGGGCGGCGCCGCCTCCGGCGCGCCATGGCAGAACACGGCTCTCGCCGGTTGCCATCGTTTCTTGGCCGTTCTCGGCCCTAGAACAGGTCGGCAGAGGTCACTCCTCCACTGCATGTGCCGTCTTCGACCGTTTGAGAAGCCGAACGTCGTCGCGCCGCTTCCCCTGTCCTCCGCCGTGGCCGGAAAGATAAGTCCTTCCTTCCCTCTCTTCTTTTTTTTCTTTTTTTTTTTACACTAAAAGCCCTAAACTTTCTCTCCCTCTCTCTTCTCTTTCCATCCCCCTCTTTTTTTCTAAAAGCCCTAATTTCTCCCCTGTTCCCTCTCGTTTGGCAGAAAAAGAAAAAACCAGCGGCTCACCGCCGCGCCGTCCCTGTTGCTGGCCGAGAGCAGCCGCCGGCTGCTCTCACTCTCGACGCACAAGAAGGCAGAGAAACAAGAATTGACCTCCCAAATTCCCAATTTCAGTTATACACACAAGCAAGATTAGGGTATTCAATTCTGTTCATTTTCTTATCAAAATCAGATCTGTAATTTAAACATTCATGTTTTGCAATCATATAGTGAGATATGTATATATGTGTATATAAGCAACTATTGGAAATCCTATGATGGGAATAATCGATGACTTACTGAAATTGAACAAGAATTGGATTGATTTCAGTTTGAAATCTTGAATTGTTATAGAATCTGCAGAGTCATGGTTGGAGTAAGAATATGATCCTAATAGGATTAATGTAATGGCACAAAAAAAAGGAAGCTTACCTTGATCTTGATTAGAAGATAATTTGGAAATTTTCTAAACGGGGACAATTTGCATTTTATGAGGAATAAGGTTGAGATGGCTTATTTATAAAGATAATAAAGTAGCTTAGTGAGGAAGCCAAGGTTTGGATAAGGTTAATTGGATATTTATGGATTAAGTAATAGGATATGACAAGTGGGTGGATATGAAATTAAATGAATTAATAATACTCATGATCTTAATAAATAAATAAAAATGATCTTTAATAAAATCATTGTAATAAAACCCTTGATTAAAGAAAATATAATAATCCATTTAAAAGAAAATTCATAACTTCATGCCCAATATAAAAATTCATGCGGTTCATACAAATACTCTCAACTCACGAATTAAAACTTATGCACCATATTTATAAAAATCCTTGAAAACTCAAACGGATTCAAATAAATAAAATCAAGCACATCAAAACACATATATAACAATTAAATCACAACTGATAAATAAAATCAGTTTTATTAATGGATGCTGAACCTCAATTATTAATAATTAAACCTTTAATCAGTTATTAAAAGTCGGGGTATGACAGTTGGTGAGGGTCATACTTGGTGAGTAAGGGGTATGACTACTATCTAAGGAGGAGTGAAGCACTGCCTTGTGACCGTGGATTGTGTGACCTTCGGACCAAGTGATCACAATGGATTCAACCATCCTAAATGTGAAGTATAGCCTCTTGAAACGCCCCAATGTCTTTGGGCCACGCCTTGAGTCTATACAGATCATGGACGGATCATCAGTATGCTTATGACCGAAATAAATATTGACAACAGTTATGACCTAACCGTAAACCTTACCCCTTTGTTATTATTGATCTTTGTTGAATTTATTATGCAGAGTATACAGATTAAGACCTGTGACACCTCAGTTTGTCATTGGAGAACAAGGTGGTTCCTCACTCCATGTGGGATTCGACCCTATACTTGCTACTAAGACTTATTTCTAGTTGCGAGAAGTAGGAGCGTGTATTGTCCGTCTAGGGCTTACACAAGTATTTTGATCGTACCGCACGACGGGTGCGTGTCAAAATTGGCGCCGTTGCCGGGGAGTGACGTGCAGCAATTTTGTTCTCTTCTCATTCCATTTTCCGGTACTGGTGTATGCGTGGAACTCGTCGAACAGCAAGAGCATTGGTGTTTGACCCTGATATTGATCGAACTGAACGTCGATTACGCACGGGAGCACGGATAGCGAGACGCGAAGCTATGGCAAAAGCCGAGCAGGCGCAGACCCTCAAACAGTTGGCATACCCAACTAATGTCAACCTGAGGCCCAACGGGATTACCTTACCAGATAACCCGTTTGCACCTCGTCGGTATGACCTAAAGCCTTCACTGCTTCAAATCTTACCGAAGTTCAATGGATACCCAGGAGATGATCCTCACACTCATCTCCAAGATTTTGAGATGACGATCATGCACCAGTCAAGTGATGAGCAACAAGAGTATGTTAAATTGATACTCTTTCATTTTACCTTGGTGGACAATGCGAGAAGATGGCGGTATGACCTACCCGCGGGTAGTATCACCACTTGGGCACAACTACAACAGGTTTTCTTGGAAGAATTCTTCCCAGCATCAAGAGTGGAGCGGATGAGATGGTTCAAGAGGATGCTGAGCAACTGTCCTCATCATCAAATTTCTCCAAAATATCAAGTGGAAAGCTTTGTAAAAGGCATGCAGAGGAATGATTGCAGTTTGGTCCTAGCAGCCTGTAATGAATGTTGTTGTTGGGTCGTGAGCTTCATGAACAAGCAATTCACGCATGGAACACTTAAAAATGCGCAACTTATTTTCTCTAAATAAATAGCCCTCATGCTTATAAAACTTATCAAATGCACTATGCTCACAAGCTAAATATATAAAACCAAAATCAGAATTATTGGCATACAAATCCTTAATTGACTCAAAACCAACAAGTTTAGAACTCAAAGTAGTGATCAAAGCATACCTTTGAGACAACTGCATCAACCACAATGTTTTCCTTCCCCTTTTTGTACTTGATCACATATGGAAATGATTTAATGAATTCCTCCCACTTAACATGTCTCTTGCTAAGCTTACCTTGACCCTTGAGGTACTTCAGAGTTTCATGATCCATGTGAATTACAAACTCTCTTGGCCATAAGTAATGCTATCATGTTTCCAAAGCTCTCACCAAAGCATATAATCTTTGTCATAGATTGGATAGTTCAATTGAGCTCCTTTTCAACTTTTTGCTAAAATAAGCAATTGATTTTTCATCATGCAACAAAATAGCACCTTCCCCTACTCCAGAAGCATCACATTCAAGCTCAAACATTCTGTCAAAATTAGGCAATGCAAGAATAGGAGTAGAAGTTAAATTTTCTTTAACGAGATTCAAAACATGTTCTTGTTTTGCCCCCCAATGAAAACGAACATCTATTTTCACAATCTCATTCAATGGTGCAATGAAAACCAACATCTTTTTTCACAATCTCATTCAATGGTGCAGCTATCGTGCTAAAATTCTTAACAAACATTCTATAAAACTTGCGAGACCATGAAAACTTCTAACTTGTACCATATTTTGAGTGAATGATTTAGCCCCACGTGGATCGTTTCTCGGATATCTTAATTCACCATACAACGATTAATTCCTAACATGCTCCTATGAATTTAAGTGCTGCACATTGGAGTTAGAATCACTTACTTGTGAATTGGATGTAGAGGCTGTCGATGGCTGAATTGAATGACTCCAGTTCTGACCTTCTGAACTGTATCTTGCTCAATTCCTAACGTTGGATGGACAACGAACTATGAGAATTCCCAATAAGAATTCGGCCACCTCAAAGTTGGCGCCCCCTACTGCTCTCTAAAACCCTTATTTTTATGTGTGTCTTATTCTGACAGCAGATAGTTGTATTGATAGACAAAACACAGTCCTAGGGCTCCCATAACTATAAGGGGCAAATTTTACTCCTACTGGGCTCGGGAGACTTTGGGCCAGTCCAGGGATCAGATACAAGGAATAAAGATGAGCCTCTAATGAATTAATTCTTATGATCAACCCAGATCATAATTAATTCATAAGTATTAATTCATTCCACTAGAGAATCAATACTGACTTACCCCTTTATTACCGATGATGAGTCGGGGCTTGTATTTAGACTTATTAAATCTCCGTATTTAAAATATCCGACATCCATTAATTAATTAGAGCTCTAACAGCTTAAATTAATTAATCTCTTTGTAATCCTTAAGCAGTACCACTCAAACCTTATTATTGCGCCTGAACTTAATCAACCTGCAGGGTTTAATGCAATAAATCTTATTGAGCTCCTTAAGGGGATGTCATTATCCTATACCGGATACGGGTACTAATACAGATAACCAAATATCATATATTGATCGCTATCACCCAAGATACAGAGTACTCAAGTTAATATATAACTTTCACCCATAGTAAATCAAAGTGATACACGAATCAACATATATATCTGAAATCTTATTAGTATTAAGATTCTATTAAGTCACCGAGATCTTGATTCTTCACTTATGTCAGATAGAAGAATACATCTCACTGTGATCCTATCAATACGTTATGACGTAGCAGTATAGACAAATAGTCGAGACAAACTATTTCCATCTATACTGCAGCCTAGACCAACGACTCGTCTCAGCTGTGATCTATTTATATCTCTTAAGTTTATTCCAATTATATGACCTTTTGTGATCCGTTAATCACCATATAATCAACTTATATAGAGATAAAGGACATACATATGCAATCATGGACACAATCATATAGGAGATGAAATAGTGAACACATGAATCATTGTATACAAGCATAAAACGTTCTTGCTTTCAGTATACAAATCCAACATTGAGGAACTGGCCATTCTAAGATAGCTTTCACTTTCTGTTTTTCCATTTCAATTCCATTAGCACTCACAACAAATTCAAGAAAAACAACTTTATCCATGCAAAAAGAACACTTCTTAAGATTAACATACAATTATTCTTTTCTTAAAGTGTCTAAAATAGCACGCAAATATTCAAGATGTTCTTCAATATTTTTGTTATAGATCAAGATATCATCAAAATATACAACCATAATTTTTCCAATGAAGTTTCTCAACACATGATGCATCAATCTCATGAAAGTGTTAGGTGCATTAGTTAATCCAAAAGGCATGACTAACCACTCATACAACCCATACTTTGTTTTGAAAGCAATTTTCCATTCATCTTCTTCTCGAATTCGAATTCGGTGATAACCACTTTTTAAATCAGTTTTACTAAACACAACTACCCCATGTAATTCATCAAGCATGTCATCCCCATGTAATTCATCAAGCATGTCATCTAGCCTAGGAATAGGATAGCGATACTTTACGTGATCTTGTTAATTGTTCGACAATCCGTGCACATTCTCCACGATCCATCGTTCTTAGACACAATAATCACCGGTAAAGCACATGGACTCATGCTCTCACGAATCTTTCCTTGCCCTAACAACTCTTGGACTTGCCTTTAGATCTCCTTAGTCTCTTCCGGATTGGCTCTATAAGCTGGTCGATTGGGTAGAATAGCCCGAGGAACAAAGTCAATTTGATGCTCAACACCTCTTAAAGGAGGTAATCCACTTTGTTCTTCCTCGGGAAAGACATCCTCAAACTCTTGCAAAAGAGACACAAAAGTACTAGGCAAAGATGAGATTAGTTCGTTAGTGCTAAAGAATGACTCTTTGTACACCAAAATTAACACGCTCTTTTCTTCAACTAGTGCAGTCGTTATTTCTTTTGCTCTCACATAAAAAATTTGTTTTTCTTTTCCCTCAGTCTTACTTCTCTCTCGACTCTTTTTTCACTCGACTCTTTTGCCACTGAAGGAACCATATTTTGACATATGATTCACGTGCCCGTGATCCATTTCAGATATCAAACGAATACATACAAAAATCACGTGCCTATAACAAGATAATAGAATCTTACTTGCGAATCCGGCAATGATCGACTTTAGAGTTGATCTTCCGACTTGTTCCCACGGCAAGACTTGACGTTGGATGGCAACGATCTTCAAGCCCTCTCCCTCTTGAAAGTGTCGTTCTTCTCTCTCTCTCTCTATGTGCTCTCATAGATTTCTCTCTTTTTGGTCTTACGTAATGTCACTTGTAATTAGGTTTAGGATTTTCTTATTATTTATACTAGGTATTAATCATACCTAAATAATAAGTCCATAATCTAATTAAACCAAACTAAGCCCAAAGGCCTAAAAAGAATGAGAGGAGACGGAAACCCCATTTGAAGTGAAGCCTTTATTGGGCCAAGCGGGGATCTACTAGCTTGAAGAAATATCAAATATCTATTAATTAATTAATTAATTCTGTTGGAAACCCCATGGAATATCAGGTTTTATTTTGATGATACCAAAATCCTTAGGTTTAATTTGTAATAGACTAGAACTGTTTTGAACTCAAGTGTTAGAGTTCGTTTCTAGTTTAGTTAGCAGTTCTGAAGACTGAAGACTGAAGACTGAAGACTGAAGGACCGAAGGACTGAAGGACTGAAGACTGAAGATACCAACTGAAGTATCAGTTGAAGAATCAGTTCAGAAATGATTACTTAATGCGTGCTTCGAGGACTCAGCAGACTGATACTAAAGTCAAGTATCAGTTAAACATTCCTTCTCGGATTGAACTTTCAACGTTCAAAGGAAGCCACGTGCTTACATAGTACAACCGCATTAAACGCAGAGATCTCAGGATCATCCCTCTCTGCAGAGATCATTCCTATTTGGTGGCTACTTTATCAGAGACGTCACATCTCCTGTCCCTCAAGAGACCCGTTTCCACCAAGCAAGGAACCTCAAAGATTGAAGCCTCAGCCCAAATTTGAATTGCTCTCCAACGGAAGAAATCTTGAAGACGTTCTCCGCCAACGGATCTATTCAAGACCTCTCCAATAAATAGCGCTCGAGGATCAACTTCAATCTTCACCGATTCAACGACCTAAGCTGAAGCTCTACTGAAATTGCTACTAAGCCCAAAGCTTAATCTCCCCAAAGTTTGAATCGAAGAAGAGAATTCCAAAGCCAAAATCAGTCACTACTGATTACACACATTCTCTTAGACCTTAGGCATATATCTGTTTACCCAGAAGCCCAGGTCAAAACTTGCTCCAAAGAACTTGTTCTTTGAAGTCTAGTTGGCAAGTTTTTCAAACCTCTTTTCGTAAGAAAGAAACTGAGTGTTTGAGTGAAAAGGAGTTCAGGAAGGTACTCTGACTCCGTGAGATCCTAGTGCAAGGTCGTGCTAGGAATGAGAAATCCGACGCGAGTGAAGCGTGGGTACTGAAGTAAGGTCACTTCAGTGAAACGGTTGTGTGCACCCGGTAAGCACACGGTTCGGTTTGCAGTGCACCAGTTAAGCACTTGAGGAGTGAATTGTTGGTCTGATCAACCGATCGTGGATGTAGAAAAAGGTTTTCCGAACCACGTAAAACTCTCTATGTTATTACAGCTTTCAGTCTTTCCATTCTTATTTGTGTTCTTACTGTTGATAAACTGAATACTGAATAACCGCAAAGAGAAACCTAAGACTAACAACGTGCTCAACCGAGGCTATTCAGAAACAAGTTTATTTCCGCTGCGTACGATATCAGTCTGACTGATCTATCTTCTGATAGTCAGGAAGATTTATATCATCTCTGTTTTAGCAAACTCGACTGAAGCCCTTACGTGCATCAGTTAAGTTCCAGTGACTTAACTGATAACTCATTACTGAAGAGTTTTCAGTATCAGTCGTCAACCCTGTTTGGTCAAAACTCATTTCAGTCAACAGGTGCCATAGTTTGCGTGTAAAGTTTTGTTTTGATCTCATTCTAGATATCCCTCTGTTTTTAGAGAAAATCGACAAAAATAGCCCATAGGTGTATTTCTCCCCCGCCCCATACACCTATTCGAGACCCTCCGGACCTAACAAATTCCTCTGACGATCAAGTAATTAATTAATTAGTCGTTTGCTTATAAACAACATGTCGAGTGCTACCACTTAAACTTATTATCGTATTGGAACTAATTCCACCTGCAGGGTTTAATACGATAAACTTATTAAGTTTCTCGAGAGGATAATATCATCTTGTTATTAGCAGGACACGGATCCTTATTGCAATATAGACGCATATCAAATAATAATTGATATCGCCGAAAATATCGAGTATATTGAGCTTCAATAGAGCTCTCACCCTTGATAAATTAAAGCAATAGCCAATTAATTATTCACACCGATTAATTCAATTAAGGTTAATACTATTTAAGTCACTGAGATCTTGATTTTTAATTAGTCAGAATATAAGAATTCATCTCACTGTGATCCTGTTCAATATACAAATGTACTAGCATAAATAAATAGTCAAGACAAACTATTTATCCATTTATGCTACAATCTAAACCGACAACCCGTCCATAGTTGTCTCGATTGTGAACTCAATTTATATCTCAACTTTGCCGATTATATGATCTTCTGTGATCTACAACACACCATATAATCTATAGTATGAGATAAATTAGACTATAATAAGATCATGCAATAACAATAATTCAGATAGGATAATCGTAGTGAACTAAGGAATCAATGTATATAAGCATAAAAGTATTGCTTTCAGTATACAACCCTTCAGCTGTTCGCTATTTTATTAACACGCCGCAAGTGTACGGGTGCAATTGTGTATAGTGGCAAACAAGGTCGAATTCACAGAGACTGATTAGAACCAATACCTATCCTAGATTATTATTCCTCTATCTAGAAAATCGAAATTGAGAGTTTTGTTTTTAAAACTAAAAAAATAAATAAATACTGGAAACAAAATAAATCAAGCTGTGAAACAGAGAAACAAATAAGAGAAGATTTCCCAAGGTAAAGGTTTCAACAGATTCTCCTAACTAACATGTTCAATTCAATTAATCAGATGATTCCTAAGGCAATCTCAAAACTAGTCTATACCCACTCCCGTGGCATACAAACCGTTGATTACATGCAAGGCTATCGTCCCCGGATCGCACTTCTAACATGCAACTCCTAAAACCTCATAGGATTAACGCCCTCACAAATATCAATTCCCTTTAGAATTAAATATATGTGTTCTATGTTCTTAGTTCAGGTAATAATTATCATCTCCCGATCTCAAATTAAAACCTATGATTATGCTAAATTGGTGGTCAATCAATAAACCAAACAATAATAACAAGAACATAAAAATGAATAACAATCTCAATTAATTGAATCAAACAGTCAGAAATTCAAATCATGTTTACTCCCTAAACCCTGGGAAAAAGGGATTATAGCCACATAGACATATGACTAAAAATCAATATCTCAATAAAACTGTAAAACATTCAACAATAAAACCGTAGTCAAATTGAGAATCTTCAGTTCTTGCTCCAATGGTGTTCTCCGTCTGCGCACAAAACCTTTACTGTCATATAAATCAGTCAAAGGCCGATATCTTGCATCATGATCATAATCATGTCTTTCATAGAGGCAACATACCATACTTCATTCTCATCAATAATAAATATGGCAAGATGACAATTTTCATTATACTCATCAACAATGCTTCAACATGCTTCATTTTCATAAGATTAATCAATAATGCTTCAACATGCTTCATTTTCATAAGATTTTGCATTTGAACTCATTATCATGGTAGCTAGCCATAATAGAGTTAGAATAAAGTCCACCTGTCTCAGGGGTCGATGACGTAACGCTCAGAGTCGTACTAACGCCGGCCGTAACTCGAACCTTTGGTGGCGCACGTGGTTTAGATTGCCATGTGACAAAATAAACTCTAGTTAGAATTTAATCTAACTAATATCTAATACTTATACTTGCATCAATGCTTAATCTCATCTTATAACTTCTCCACTATTTACCCAATTGGACCTCCCAATCTAATTGGATATCTTATCCAATTAAAAGACTCTCAATCCTAGGTAAATAGCATTCATATAAATCACATAGTCATTCATGCTTCAAATTACTCAATTAATCCATATAATATATATATATATATGAATTATCTCAATACTCAAGTGACTTAAAAGTCACTCTATGAACTTGAAATCTTTTTCATTGTAAATAAATACTCAAATATTCATGTAAGCTTTGGAAAATATATATAATTTTCTAGTAGCATTTTCATGCCATAACATGGTGTATTATTCCACCAAAACTTTAAAATCCTCAAAACAATTTCAAAGTAGAAATTTTCGGACTCCAACAGTTTACCATTCTGCTCTGCCTCAACTTTAAAGAATAAACTGTTTTAACTCAGAAATCTCCTGGATTCGAGACTTATACCATTGAAAAGTTCTTTGAGTCTAGTTTTATTTAAAAAAAAGTAGAGTGAAAAACTCCAAGTGGTATAAGAGATATGGGTGTTTTCCCACAGTCTACCAGATTCGGCAGTTTTGCACGACTGGAAGTTAGGATTTTTGAAAAATAGTAAACGTTGGCCAAATGGTTTGAAACTTTTCATGCATCTTTATCACACACGTATCTTTCTTCCATAAATATTTGGGAGACTGAATAGTTTTGGAAGTCACTGAAAAGTGTGACTCAAGGGACTGCCCTTCTAGATTTCCGGCGGAAATGTGCAGTAAAGGTTTTACATTTTGAACATGTAGTAAACGAAGTCCAAATGACTTGACATTTTACCAGAGAATAGAAGACACATGTATATACACACTATAAAATTTTTAAGATTTTTGGACGAGGAAAACCTCGTCGACTCATCAGTCCAGAACGTAAGAAGTTTTCTCAAAATGGTTGAAATTACAACATTTACACATATAATCATAGATCTATAATTCCACCATTATTCTCATGCATTTTCTCACTAATAACTCATCATGCTTCAATTATCATAACATATAACCCTCTTAAGGGTTTTCAAGAAATATATCTTCCCTTCTCATGCATATAACATGTAGAGGTGTATGAGCATATGAGGAGTAGTGGAAAGTTTGAAGGAGTTCATATGCTTTCTTTCACCAACATTTTCGAAAATTATACGAGTAGAGAGGGGACTATCATGCTTCAATATGCTTCAATATACATGCTTATACATCATGAAAATATATACATAACATAAGAGGAGAATTGAGGTTGCTACCAACAAGATCAATGGAGGTGGAGTAGAAGATGATGCGTAGTATGCTTGGAGCTTGTGCTTAAAGATTGGAGCACACTTGATGGCTTTAGTGTGAAGATAGAACACTTTTGGCTTCCTTAACTCTTTCCAAAAATGGTGAAACAAGGAGAGAAGTGTGGTGGAGTGAGGAGTGGAGGGGCTGCCGAAAATATGAAGGAGAAAGGGGAGAGAGAGAGAGAGCTTGCCTTGATGAGAAGTGATGGTGTGATCTTGGCTATTAATGCATATCTTGTAGTAAATGAAGAAGTGATGGTGAGGATGTCATGCTCTTAATTGTGCAGGAGAGTGAGAAGAGAGAGATCGAGCAAGGGGGGAGGGAGAGAAGCTTGTGCATGTACATGTGTGAGCTTAAAAATGGGGATTGTGTTGGCTAGATAGGTTAGCCTTTTAGGGGACTGGTTAATGGTGCATGTGAGTCTCATTTAAGGAGGAAAAAGAAAAGAGTGTGGGGGAGAGGTAGAGACCGAGAGAGGGAGAGAGTGAGGGAGGAAGAGAGATCGAGAGAGAGGAAGAGAGATCGAGAGAGAGAGAGGAAGAGAGATCGAGAGAGAGGAAGAAAGATCGAGGGGAGTGAGGGGAAGAGAGATCGAGAGGGGAGAGGGGAAGAGAGTTCGAGAGGGGAAAGGGGAAGAGAGATCGAGAGTGAGAGTGAGAGGTATATATATAAATGCTTGGATAATTAACTCTTATTTAGGGTGTAGGAATATATCCCAAGAAAATATATCTATTCACGTATGAGGAAAAATTATCTCAATTATGATATTACTAATATCATAATAACAATGCATCAATAAATCATATGTGAATATTCTACTAAGTAAAATATCTATATCACATAGACATTTCAATAAAAATATAGGGCGAAGATATGTCTCTCACAAATAGGATTTATAAGGCTCGAAAAAAATAATATCGCCTCCTATTAAACTCTCAAAATAATTCTTATCTCATTTATTCGCCCACGTGCATAATTCCTCTAGCTACTATTTAAAACTCAATTTAAATCGAGCTAGGGCACAAATAGCTTCTCAAAATACGGGGTGTTACATCCTTACCCCCTTAAAAAAATTTCGTCCTGAAATTTGAAATCTCACCTTCGGGAAACAATTCTGGATATTTTTCCTTCATTTTATCCTCCAATTCCCAAGTTGCTTCTTCTTGCCCGTGATGTCTCCATTGTATTTTGACCAAGGCAATTGACTTATTTCTCAATTGTTGGATCTTTCTATCCAACACAGCTTCGGGCCTTTCTTCATATTTCAGGTCCGGTTCAAGAGATATATCCTCTCGATGAATAACATGCTTCGGGTCAAACACGTATTTTCTCAATTGCGACACGTTAAAGACATTGTGAACATTCGCGAAATTTGGAGGTAACGCGAGTCTATAGGCAACAGGGCCTACTTTTTCCAATATGTCGTATGGGCCTATAAATCTAGGCTTGAGTTTTCCTTTTATACCGAATCGGTGAATCCCTCGAGAAGGGGAAACTTTCAAAAAGACCTTACTTCCCACTTCGAATTGAATCTCTGTGCGTCTAGTGTCGGCATAAGATTTTTGGCGATCTTGAGCTTCTTTAATTCGTTGCCGAATTTGTCTCACAGTTGTGATCATTTCTTCCACTGCGTCAGGACCTAACACTTTTCTTTCTCCTACTTCATCCCAATGAAGCGGAGATCTACATTTTCATCCATAGAGGGCTTCATATGGTGCCATGTTAATAGTCGTTTGGAAACTATTATTGTAGGCAAATTCGATCAGGGGTAACACTTGTTCCCATTGAGCTCCTCTATCTAATACTACAGTCCGAATCATATCTTTCAAAATTTGTATAGTTCTTTCGGACTGCCCATCCGTCTGTGGATGAAATGTTGTGCTAAAATTCAACTTAGTACCCAATTCCCTGTGTAAGCTCATCCAAAAATATGAGGTGAACTTTGTATCCCTATCGGAGGTAATCGTCATTGGCACTCCGTGCAAACGTACTATCTCACGAATGTATATTTGAGCTAACTTTTCAGAACCATGTGTGACAGGAATCGGTATGAAGTGAGCACTTTTTGTCAATCTATCTATGATCACCCAAACGGCGGTATTTCCTCTATTTGACTTTGGCAAAGCAGTGACAAAGTCCATGGCAATGTGGTCCCATTTCCATTCTGGGATTTCTAACGGTTGTAATTTGCCATAAGGCCGTTGGTGCAACGCCTTCACTTGCTGACATGCTAAACATCGTTCTACAAATGAAGCTATGTCTCGCTTCATGCCTTCCCACCAAAATCTTGTTTTTAAATCTTGGTACATCTTTGTACCTCCCGGATGTGCTGCGTAAGGCGTGTCATGAGCCTCGCTCATGATCTCATTTCTTAATTTCTCATCATTGGGTACACAGATTCTTCCCTCAAACATCAATGCATTATCTGCTGCTTCTTGGTATGACTCATGCTTCTCGGTACGGATTTTCACTCGTAATCTTTCCAATTTTTCATCCTTTCTTTGCATACTAACAATCCTTGATCTTAGGTCGGGGGTAACACTGAGTGTCGCCATGATCAAATCTGTGGTTTACGGTGGAAATACCACTTCCAACCTTAACCTTTCGAATTCCCTGACCAAGTCATTTTCCTTGGTTAGGGTACACCCTAACTGAGCTCGTTCCATTATGCTCAAGGCATCTGCCACTACGTTGGCTTTGCCTGGATGATAATTGATTCCACAATCGTAGTCCTTGACCAATTCTAGCCATCTTCTTTGTCTCATATTCAGATCCTTCTGTTCAAAGAAATATTTGAGACTCTTATGGTCGGTGTAAATTTCACACCTTACTCCATAAAGGTGGTGTCTCCAAATTTTCAATGCGTGCACTACTGCTGCTAGCTCTAGGTCATGTGTCGGATAATTTGCTTCATGTGGCCTCAGCTGTCACGAGGCGTAAGCTATGACCTTTCCCTCTTGCATCAGTACACAACCTAGTCCTTTCTTTGATGCGTCCGTATAGATAGTGTATTCCTTGTTTGCTTCTGGAACGGCTAGTACTGGGGCGGTGGTCAACCTCTTCTTCAATTCTTGAAAGCTTTGTTCGCATTCGCCTGTCCACAAGAACTTGACTTCTTTCTTGAGCAGATGAGTTATATATAGGCTTGGCTATTTTGGAGAAATCTTGTATAAAATTACGGTAGTAGCCTGCTAATCCTAGGAAGCTACGAATCTTGTGAGGTGTCGTTGGTGATCTCCATTCTTGCACTGCTTGAACCTTGGCAGGATCCACTTTGATTCCTGCAGTGAAATGACGTGGCCCAAGAAATTGACTTCTCGTAGCCAAAATTCACATTTGCTATACTTAGCATAAAGCTTTTCAGCTCTTAGCTTCTCTAGCATAAAGCTTTTCAGCTCTTACCTTCTAGATTTCCGGCAGAAATGTGCAGTTAAAGTTTTACATTTTAAAAAGGTAGTAAACGAAGTCCAAATGACTTGAAATGTTACCAGAGCTTACAAGACACATGTATCTACACACTGTAAAATTTTGAAGATTTTTGGACGAGGGAAACCTCGTCGACTCATCAGTCCAGAACGTAAGAAGTTTTCTCAAAATGGTTGAAATTACAACATTTACACATATAATCATAGATCTATAATTCCACCATTATTCTCATGCATTTTCTCACTAATAACTCATCATGCTTCAATTATCATAACATATAACCCTCTTAAGGGTTTTCAAGAAATATATCTTCCCTTCTCATGCATCTAACATGTAGAGGTGTATGAGCATATGAGGAGTAGTGGAAAGTTTGAAGGAGTTCATATGCTTTCTTTCACCAACATTTTCGAAAATTATACGAGTAGAGAGGGGACTATCATGCTTCAATATGCTTCAATATACATGCTTATACATCATGAAAATATATACATAACATAAGAGGAGAATTGAGGTTGCTACCAACAAGATCAATGGAGGTGGAGTAGAAGATGATGCGTAGTATGCTTGGAGCTTGTGCTTAAAGATTGGAGCACACTTGATGGCTTTAGTGTGAAGATAGAACACTTTTGGCTTCCTTAACTCTTTCCAAAAATGGTGAAACAAGGAGAGAAGTGTGGTGGAGTGAGGAGTGGAGGGGCTGCCGAAAATATGAAGGAGAAAGGGGAGAGAGAGAGAGAGCTTGCCTTGATGAGAAGTGATGGTGTGATCTTGGCTATTAATGCATATCTTGTAGTAAATGAAGAAGTGATGGTGAGGATGTCATGCTCTTAATTGTGCAGGAGAGTAAGAAGAGAGAGATCAAGCAAGGGGGGAGGGAGAGAAGCTTGTGCATGTACATGTGTGAGCTTAAAAATGGGGATTGTGTTGGCTAGATAGGTTAGCCTTTTAGGGGACTGGTTAATGGTGCATGTGAGTCTCATTTAAGGAGGAAAAAGAAAAGAGTGTGGGGGAGAGGTAGAGACCGAGAGAGGGAGAGAGTGAGGAAGGAAGAGAGATCGAGAGAGAGGAAGAGAGATCGAGGGGAGTAAGAGAGGAAGAGAGATCGAGAGAGAGGAAGAGAGATCGAGAGAGAGAGAGAGGAAGAGAGATCGAGAGAGAGGAAGAGAGATCGAGGGGGGTGAGGGGAAGAGAGATCGAGGGGGGAGAGGGGAAGAGAGTTCGAGAGGGGAGAGGGGAGGGGAGAGGGGAAGAGAGATCGAGAGGGGAGAGGGGAAGAGAGATCGAGAGGGGAGAGGGGAAGAGAGATCGAGAGTGAGAGTGAGAGTGAGAGGTATATATATAAATGCTTGGATAATTAACTCTTATTTAGGGTGTAGGAATATATCCCAAGAAAATATATCTATTCACGTGTGAGGAAAAATTATCTCAATTATGATATTACTAATATCATAATAACAATGCATCAATAAATCATATGTGAATATTCTACTAAGTAAAATATCTATATCACATAGACATTTCAATAAAAATATAGGGCGAAGATATGTCTCTCACAAATAGGATTTATAAGGCTCGAAAAAAATAATATCGCCTCCTATTAAACTCTCAAAATAATTCTTATCTCATTTATTCGCCCACGTACATAATTCCTCTAGCTACTATTTAAAACTCAATTTAAATCGAGCTAGGGCACAAATAGCTTCTCAAAATACGGGGTGTTACATTGCGGCATCTCCTGCAGTGCTTCCACCAATGGAATATTAATTTGCACTTTCCTGAAGATCTCTAAGAACTTGGAGAACTGCTCCTGCACCCTCTCTTTCTTATGGCGCTGAGGGAAATGTGTAGTCACAGTTGCTGGCGAAGTAGCTTTTTGCTTTTCATCATTCTTTCTGCCAGAAACCTCAACAGTGACCTCCTCAGCTTTTTCTTCAATGAGCCGTGCACTCTCATCTTTTGCCGTCATGGCCCCTTCCTGTGTAGTCCCGCTCGGCAAATCAACCATCTTAAAATGACGCTGGGGAAACGGCATCCACCCAGGAGGACGCAGATGAGGTGGAAGTCGTCGGCCTTCCTCATGGACTTTCCACGATAGCTCTCCTCTCTCCATCTCACGAGATCCATGGCTACCTTCAGAGGTGGCTTCATTCTTCAATCCAATGGCCATGCACTGCTTCTTTGGATTCACTTTGGCATTGTTTATGAGATTACCCGACTGTTGGAGTTTGTTGACGGCGGTGGTCATTTGAGTCCCCACAGCAACAGCATTGGACTCTAGCTTTTCCATCATCTCGTCGGATTTGGACATGAACTTCATCAGCAACTCCTCTATATTCGGCTTCTTCTCTTCATTTATCATTCCATTGGTTACCGAGAAGCCTGGTGGAGGTTGAATTGCATTGTTGGGATTCCCATACGCCAAATTCGGATGTGGACGCCCTCTATGATGAAGCTGTTGTCCATTATTATACCCGCTCTGTTGCCCGTGCTGAAAGTTCTCGTAGTTTCTGCCATTAATGTAGTTGACGTCTTCTACCTCTGTCGGGATCTCTACAGCTGGCTCAGAATTGCCAACAGTCATATCATTGATTTTCGAGTTCATCTCTGCCAGCTGAGTCAAAATCAATGCCATGGGATCTGAGCTGGATGCAGCATCAACTTTCTTCAACTGAACTCTCTCGGATGGCCATTGATAACTTGTAGTAGCCATGCTTTCAATGATCTCCATTGCCTCCGAGCTCCCTTTCTTGAGCAGAGAACCTCCAGCTGCTGTATCCATAAACATTCTCGCACGCTCACCACACGCATTGTAAAACATGACCACCAGAGTCCCCTCATCAAAGCCATGGGACGGGCACTTCCTCAGCTTCTCCTGGTATCTTTCCCATGTTTCAGCCAAAGTCTCTCCATCAAATTGCTGAAATTGAAGAATGTCCATCTTCAACTTCAAAGTAAGCCCAGGAGGATGAAACTTCCGTAGGAAAAGATCTGCCAGGTCCCCCCATACTGGATTGGCTCCCAGCTGTAGAGTTTGATACCACGACTTTGCCTTATCCCTGAGTGAGAAAGGAAAAAGGCGGAGTCGAATAATGTCATAAGGGACTCCATTCATCTTAACAGTGCTGCACAGCTCCAGGAATTGCGCCAGATGCGCATTGGGATCTTCCAAAGCTTTGCCTCCATACTGGTTTTGCTGCACCATCGTGATTAAACCAGTCTTGAGCTTAAAATTGTTTGCGTTGACTCTTGGAGGCTCGTGAAAATAGTATTGCGGGGTGAACGCCTCATTGATTGGGGCCTGTTTCTGCGCGCCAGCATCTTTCTGAGCATCCAACAACGCTTGTAGTTGTTCTCTCAACGCCCGGACATCTTCTGCAGTGGCAGCCATCGTGTCTAGTGTGGCTTCTCTTTTCTTGATGTTGTTGAGGTGGAGCGCGGCTTCAATCTCTGGATCAAAATCTTCAAGGAAGATTCTGAGATCGTGTGTTTATTCACTACCTGGAAAGCTCCAAACACAAGAATTAGAACCACAGGAAAAACAAAGAACAGAAAAAAAATAACATAAATAAAATCCAGGTTAGTCTCAAACAATTAAAAGATAGTATTGATAAAAATCAGTCCCCGGCAACGGCGCCAAAAACTTGTTCGCTATTTTATTAACACGCCGCAAGTGTACGGGTGCAATTGTGTATAGTGGCAAACAAGGTCGAATCCACAGAGACTGATTAGAACCAATACATATCCTAGATTATTATTCCTCTATCTGGAAAATCGAAATTGAGAGTTTTGTTTTTAAAACTAAAAAAATAAATAAATACTGGAAACAAAATAAATCAAGCTGTGAAACAGAGAAACAGATAAGAGAAGATTTCTCAAGGTAAAGGTTTCAACAGATTCTCTTAACTAACATGTTCAATTCAATTAATCAGATGATTCCTAAGGCAATCTCAAAACTAGTCTATACCCACTCCCGTGGCATACAAACCGTTGATTACATGCAAGGCTACCGTCCCCGGATCGCACTTCTAACATGCAACTCCTAAAAGCTCATAGGATTAACGCCCTCACAAATATCAATTCCCTTTAGAATTAAATATATGTGTTCTATGTTCTTAGTTCAGGTAATAATTATCATCTCCCGATCTCAAATTAAAACCTATGATTATGCTAAATTGGTGGCCAATCAATAAAGCAAACAATAATAACAAGAACATAAAAATGAATAACAATCTCAATTAATTGAATCAAACAGTCAGAAATTCAAATCATGTTTACTCCCTAAACCCTGGGAAAAAGGGATTCTAGTCACACATAGACATATGACTAAAAATCAATATCTCAATAAAACTATAAAACATTCAACAATAAAACCGTAGTCAAATTGAGAATCTTCAGTTCTTGCTCCAATGGTGTTCTCCGTCTTCTCAAAGCTCTCCAAAAGATGTAAAATATGATAAAAGATGATTGGGTATTAAGTTATTGGATGGTATTTATATGCCCTAGGTCTTCAAGCTCCAAAAAAACTCAAAAATCGCGCTTTAAGTGAAAAATCCGGAAATTGGGCGAGAAAACGGCGTCTCGCGCGGCCGGGTCGCGCGGCTGCGCGCCGAGACCGCATGACCTCTCGCGGCCTGCTCGAGCGCCGAGCCCGCGCGCGCTGTTTAGAGTTTCTGCCTTCGTCGCGCAGCCGCGCAACCTCGCGCGGCCTTGCGTAGTGATTTTATTTTGGCTCGTTCTCCCTCGTCCGAACTCCGATGTATGAACCGTTTGCGCTCACAAACTCCTCGCGAGATGAACTACAACTTGTATTTCAGCAAAATCGTCCAAATTCTGCTTATTTATTTCTGAAAAATACGTTCAAACACAAGCAAGTGACAAGTTCTTGACCAGAAACCAATATAAGCTCAAAATAAACCATCAAACACACAAAAACCTCATAACTAACCATCAAATATGACATACCAAGAGGTAAAAAATGCATGTTCATCATCAGCCACTACCTCACTTTTTTTTTCCTCAACCTCACGAGCTCTCCTTACTTGAGATAATTTCAGCTAATCCTCTTGAACTTGTTGAGGTGTCAAAGAAATAAGCATGGTGAATTTGTTGTTGTGCTTGAAGGTGTAGTGATTGTGGAATCCATTATAGGTCACCCTTCGATCAAACTGACATGGCCTCCCCAACAAAATGTGACTAGCATGCATTGGCACCACATCACAAAGAACTTCATCTTGGATTATACATCTTGTGTGGAAGATGTTCTCCCTTTGTTCTTCCTCATGTTTGATTTGTACGTTTAGAGCCCTTCGAATCATCAAAAGCTCACCATGTTCTGGTACAATCTCCTCCAATTGTTCATCATCTTCATCATCATCATCATCATGTCCTCTTTCAGATTTGATTTCTCCATTCGGCTTCAAGACTATCACCCTTTTGTTCGGACATTGGGATGCAATATGTTCAACACCTTGATATCGAAAATATTTGATATCTCTATTTCTAGTAGAAGATGTAGAATTAGAGATACATTTGCCCTTTTTGCCTTCATTGGACTTGAATTTGGACACTTCATTTTGAGGTTTGGAGGATGCCCCAATATTAGGCTTAGATGAAGTTCACTCCTTCGGCTTTGAAGATTGAGAACTTGTTGGAAAATTCCTTTGAAAGGTTCCCTTCTTCTTCAATTGACTCTCCACTTCCATAGCCTGTGAACCATATCCTCCAGCTCCATATAGTGTTTTTTAGGTCCACGATCATTGCAATCTCCTTATTCAGCCCACATAGGAATCGAGCCATGGTTGCCTCTCTATCCTCATCAACATTTGCCCTAAAACATGGCAATCTCCTTCTCTTTGTAGTACTCATCAACAGATTTAGTACCTTGATTCATATATTGTAATTTTTTGATACAATTCACAAAAATAATGAGAATGTACAAATCTCTTACGTATTATGCTTTTCATTTCCTCCCGTGTGGAAACTGGCCTCTCTCGATAGCGCCTTCTATTTGTTGTCAATTCATCCCACCAAACTATAGCATAATCAGTGAATTCAATTGCAGCAAGTCTAACCTTCTTCTCCTCGGAATAGTTGTGACACTCAAAGATGAGTTCACCTTTCTTTCCAACTCCAAATAGGCTTCAGGATCACTCCTTCCTTAGAATATTGGGATCTTCAATTTGATGCTTCCCAAGTCTCCATCAACTTCATTTTGACGTGTTCTTCTACCTCATCCTCGCCTTTCATTTCGATGCGTAGATGCAACATCATCTTTTCCTTCGCTCTCTCTTCCCCTTCACTTCTTCGCGTTGCTTCAAGTTCCAATTCCAAGCGTTCTGTTACACTTTCCATAATATTTCCAAACCTTGCAAATTGTTGTTGCATGGCTTGCAATGTAAATTCAATATGATTTATTTTTTCCATGACCTCACAATTCAATCGTGTATCACTCAAAAATATTTATTCTCACACAAACACTCGTGTATCAGTCGTAGGACTTTTACCATTCAATTCTCGTTTATAAGAATTTCAAATGAACTAAAACAAATCAATAAAGAACAAGACAAGTAAAATTCACCAAACTTCAGCCCTTGGATGCAAGAAGAACTAGGATTTTGCAACAAGTGTATGGATCTCCTAAGGAAAATAGAAGTGAAATAGAAATTTTGGATTTTTTTCTTGAGTATATATATATATTTCTTTTCTTTGCTTTTATTTTGTTTTTTTATGCATATGAAGCAACAACAATGGAAAATAAAGGATATTGAAATTTTGCAGATCTTTTGTATTTTTTTTTTTTTTTTGCTTTTTGTTGTAAACTATTTTTGTTTGACAACGAGAATGAATATAAGATATATGAAAAGATGAAGAAAATAAAAGATAGAGTTTGGATCAATACCAGATTGCTCTGATAACCAAATGATATGGATAGAAATGGACGAATGACCCGTTGGATATAATGATTCAAGAACCCGACATATAAGAGTAGGAAACGGTCTCCCTAGATCGAGAATCTAGTTTGATCAACCCCTAAGAGCGTAGAAACCTCGACTAGTTGGCTATAGAATTAGCCAAGAACCTCGGAATAGATGAACGCCACAAGACATTGTTCAAATGTCTTGATAAGTTCTAATTAAACAAGTGAAAAACTCATAAGAGAACTCAACTCACTAAGCAAAAATGCTAATTTTCGTTTATATCAATGGTGTGTGAAATACAAGTGATTACGTGCCTAATTATAGGCTCAAAAATGTCTCTTAAGAACCCCACACACTTACCACTACTTAAAACCATTAAAAAGGAACATAATAACACAAATGTAACTCCTAAACATTTTGTATGACTCGTGGACACCAAAAGTCACTTATTAAACACAAAAAAATATAACTTAAAATGAGGTTTTAGTTGGCTAAACCCATTTGGAGGAAAATGGTGTGTTTATTCTTCAATTTAGGCCTCCAAAATATGATGTGTTATTAGCCCAAACTTCAAGTAGCATCAAGCCCATCCACTTGAATAATATTCACCATTTGGCGCAAATGTAGAATTGTCTTGGACTTGGACTTTAATTTCATAAACTAAAAGCAACATGTACTCATTTATTCTTTTAGCTCTAGCTCTTGTGATTAGCCCACTTGGAATAATTAAAGGCTCCATCTTGTATTTGGCCAGTTTGAATGCGTCTCCATCAAACTTCTTGAGCTAAGGACACCAACAATATCCTTATTCAATTTTTTTAAATAATTGAATTTATAAATAAAACTAATTAAATCATATATATTTTCATTTGCAAAAATATTTAATGCAAATCATTTCATGCTCAACTCATATAATAAGTAATTAAACTTTATATATGCAAATAATAATAATGATATTATTATGCTATCATTCTTTAAAATAATTAATTAATCAAACCAAAATATAAGGTCTAATTAATAAATTAATTGAGCTCGGTGTTAAAAATTAGAAAAAACACTAAGTTCATGTATTTGTGAGCAAAAAATAAAAGTCATGTTAAATTTCAGACAGTGAACAAAGTTTGTGTATTTACAGGCTAATAACTCTAAAATATAAAACAAAATGTATTCCTAAAATATTTCTTCGGCATATTGTTTACTTCGATAATATGCTAAAAGATTCGGAAAATGGAAAGTATTAAAAAAAAAAGAGGGTCTTTGGTTGAGCTTATAAGCTCTTTAAAACACCAAAATAAACTTCTAAATAGCTTATAAAGCTCTAAAACTAAGCTTGAATGGCTAGAAGCTCCCCAAGTATAAGTTTCTCTATCTCAATTCTTTTTTCTTTTTTTTTTTTCATAATCTTATATGTAACAATTTCAATTATAATTTTTTATTTTCATCATATACCTTCTCAAGATCATCTATCTTCGATTTTCTCTTTCTAACTAAAAATTATGTCTCTAACTTATAAGCTCAATTACCCAAATACTTTGATAATTTATATAATTTTAACAAAATTATATCTTATAAACTCTTAAAAACATCTTATAAGCTCTAAAAACTTAGAGCATCCACAACAGATCTCTCAAAATTTTACTCCTAAAAATATTCCTAAAGTCTTCCCTAAATTATTTTTAACCCTTAATTTACAATTGCACGCAGCAGCTCTCCTATTTTTCATTATCTATTTTATAAATTTAGGATTAGATTTAAGGGGGTGTAAATTTAGGATTAAATTTGAAGGGGTGTAAATTTTTTTGTGGGCCCAACTTAATATAGGTGATCTATTGGATGATCATTTTATCTCACTTTTTATTATTTTAGCTCAAATTTAAAATTAGGATTACTTGTGAATGCTCTTATAAACTCTTTAAAATAAACTTTAACTAAATACCCTCTAAACGTCGGAAGCTTTTCCTCGCCTATCCATTTACCTCCTTGGCTATTTCGTGTCATGTTTGGACTTAAAAGGGAAATATGAATAGCTACTTAATCAGATATATTGTCTAACAATGGAACTTTGAATCCTTTTTTTTTTGTGAGAAAAGAAGTTTGATCGAGCATCTTATTGTTTTTAAGTCTACTTAGGACAATTCTTTTGTTAATGAAATTTGTCGGTACTGTAATGTTTAAAACATAGACGTAAGTACTTTTTATACTACTATAATTTATTTGGCAGGTTTGTTGCATAATTTTATTTTTTTATCTTATCTTTCTTTGAGATCACTCGGCAATTAATGATCAACGCATTGGTGGGGCTAACAACCCACCAGTCACTAGCTACAGTGGTACCGCCGGATCCATGCATTTTCTTTCTTAGTTCGGATGATGATTTCTACCTACGTATATTTATTTAGAGTTGGTTCATAAGCACGTTAGGATATAACAAGTGATTTATATTAAAATATGTATTGTCGATAAAAATAAAAATAAAAATATTAGTATTGTGTATTTATATTTGGTAGTTAAAATATGAAATATGTATATTACTATAAGAAACAATAGGGCCGAATGGCCCTATTCAACATACAAAATCAAATTTTGTCCACCATTTAAAAAAATATAAATTTTGGCCATTTTTTGTATGTCATGACTATTCTACCATTCTCTCTCTCTTCTTTCTTTCTCATCTTCCTCTCTCTCTCCAGCGGCTCCTCTCTCTTTCTCATCTCCCTCTCTCTCTCTCTCTCCAGCGGCTGCGCGGCAGCGGCGCCGAGCTTGGAGAATTCGTCGGAGCTCTCGCGGCGGTGGTGGAGGAGATCCTCCCTCTCTCTCTCTTTCCAGCGGCTGTCGCTCTCTCCTCTCTCTTTCTCATCTCCCTCTTTCTCTCTCTCTCCAGCGCGCGGCGGCGGCAGATCTGGTCTGATGAGGCGGCGGCGGTGGATCTGATCTGATCGTTGCGCCGCCTTCTCCATCGGCAGATCTGATCTCCGCCTCCTTCGATTTCAGCCATGGCAGATCTGATCTGATCTGATCTGTGTGCTGCACGTATGACACTTATGGCACTATTAGTGCCATAAGTGCCATAAGTGCACTCTTCCCCCTAGGATTTAGATATTCCGGCCATTTAAGGTTTAAATTATCCATTTGAGGTTTAGATGTTCCATTTAGGGTTTAGATTATCCATTTAGGGTTTAGATGTTCCATTTAGGGTTTAAATGATGTTGTTGTTTCTGTATTTGTGCGGCACGTATGGCACTTATGGCACTATTAGTGCCATAAGTGCCCAAAATGATTATTTTACTTTGGTTTTATTTTGGATTTTCGTTGGCACTTATGGCACTAATAGTGCCATAAGTGCCTAACCCGACCCGGCACGCGACCCGCGTGCCTGATCCTACCCGGTCCGCCTCATTAAGGGTAAAAACGTCCAAATCAATAAAAATGGCCAAAATTTGTGTTTTTTCAATGTGTGGCCATAAATTGTGTTTTATGATTTATTTTGGCTACTTCAAAATTTTACTCTTACTATAAATTAGTTGTTTGATATTATAGATTAAAGTTTAAATTAGATGAGTAATTACAATTATATAATCTTATGAAAAATTGAAAACGAGAATTCTTACTCTCTCCTTTTCTGTTAACTCTATCTCTCTCGTTTCTCTCGCAATTCACACACTACACATATATTGAATCACAATAGACGCGCACACACAATTGATGCTACTATATCAAAGATGCAATTGCACACCAATTATGTCTATCTCATCGGCGGCACCTCCGCATCGGTGGTGAGGGCACGCAAGGTGCCAGTGGCACCTCTGTGTTGGTGGTATTGTTGTTGTTGGATGACAACACCACCGAGCGAAGGCTCCACGCCGGTTGCGAGACAAATGAACACGATTAGGTTGAGCGTTGTGGCAAGTGTTGTGAATGTGGTCGTGATTATGGAGATTGAAGAAGAGGGTTATTTTTTCTTCTACAAGAATAATTTGTACTACTGTTCACAGAATGAATACATATCTTAGTGTAGAGCGAGATATGAAATTAAAAGAGGAACAATGTTTATATGTGTGTATTTTAGATAAATACATGCCTTCTACTTTACTCATATAAGGTACAAAACAAGTAATTACGGGTTATATGTTGAGTTAATATATAAAACTATCCACTTTCATATTGTAAAGATAAAAATTGTCCACTAAAATAAAAATAATAAAAACTATCCACTTTTTGATTGAAAAGACAAAAATACCCCTTACTTTAAATTTTAAAAAAATGGCCACTCATTTCTCTCTTTCTCTCCTCTCTCTCTTCACGTTCACGTCACTCTCTCTCTCTCTCTCTCCCTCTTCCTCTCCTTCTCGTCCTCGCCGCCGCTCCACAGTTGCGGCCCACCACCACCGCTACACTGCTGTTCTGAGACGGAGGAAGCCGCGCACGCGGCAGCGTTGCTCTGCCACTGCTGACTCGCCGGGGAAGAAGACGCTCTTCTGGCTCGGCACCTTTGACTCCGCCGCGCCGCCTCCCCCGGTCCGACGCTCCGCCTTCCTCGGTCCGACGCGCCGCCTCCCTGGTTCGACGCTCCCTCGGAAGCCTCCCCCTCCGATCGCCTACATCAGCGCCTCCTCTGTACACCTGAATTCGAGTCCGCCCCACCCCTGAATTCCAATTCGCCTCGCCGGAGTCGTTGCAGCGGCTGGGCAGATCTGGCGCGGCCGTGAGCTGCCCACTGAACGGCAGATCTGGCGCGGGCAATAGAGGATGGGGTCGGACGGCAGTGGGTGGCGTGGGGTCGGACGGTGGTGGGTGGCTGCAGCAGCTGGGCAGATCCGGTCAAAGCAGATCCGATCTGATTACCGAAGAGACGTGAATAGATCTGGATTGGCTGGCTGTGGATGTGGTTGTGTGAGATTTATGTGAGTTTATTGAGTGATATGCTGTGCTTAAATGCTGAATCTGGAATAACGGAATGGATTGGAGGTGTTTGTTTGGTTTTTCTCTCTCCGTGAATTCGGGCATCACATTTTACAAAATTGTTAATGTGGCTTGATTTGTGGATCTAAAGTCTTAAGAGTTTGGGTATGGATGAGCTGATTTTCACGGTTTCGGCAGCTCCTTTACTTCTGCACTTTGTGGGAAATAATAAAAGAACAAAAAGTAAAGTTTTCTCTGATCTTACTTTTTTAATACTAATTTTCTTCTTCTGGGTCTGTCTATTTCTCTTCTCTCCCTCTCCCTCTCTGGCTCTCCCTCTTTTCTCTGTGCTGCAGTTTCGATCTCTCTCTCTAGGGTTTCGTTTGGTCCTCTTCCTCTATAAGAGATCGTTTCTTCTTCACCGAAGAATTTTCTAGCGTCCGAGGAGGATTGAAGAATTTCGATCTAATGTGATGAAAGCTGTAGTGATATTGTCGAGATTGAAGAATTTCGATCTATTTCTGTTGAGATTTTTGTTTTAGCTTTGATGAATGAGAAATAGATGTGAAAAAACAGAGGAAATTTTTTTCACTGATGTATAGTAGATTTAAATACAATTAATTTTCTGTTGAGCTATATTTTTTAGGAATTTGCAAAAAGATAATATGATAGTGATTTTGTATATTTATTTTTAATGTTCTTAAATTCACAACTAGATTTATGAATTCATAATTAGATTTATGAATTCACGACCACATTTATGAATTCACAATTGAATATTCTCGAATTCACAACCAGATCTATGAATTCACAATTTAATATTCTCGAATTCACAACCAGCTCGATAAATTCACAATTTAATATTCTTGAATTCATAACCAAATTTATAAATTCACAACTAAAATTCGAATTCACAATCAAAATAAATTCTAATTTTAGTTGTGAATTCAAACTTTATAAACTCAAATTCACAACTACTTGATTTCACAACCAAAATAAATTCTGATTGTGAATTGAATTCTGGTTGTGGATTCATTAAAACTCGAATTCACAATCAAAATAAATTCTAGTTTTAGTTGTGAATTCAAACTTTAAAAACTCAAATTCACAACTACTTGAATTCACAACTAAAACTAGAATTTATTTTGGTTGTGAATTCAAGTAGTTGTGAATTTGAGTTTTTAAAGTTTGAATTCACAACTAAAACTAGAATTTATTTTGATTGTGAATTCGACTGGTTTTGAATTCACAACCAAAAAATTCTTATTGTGAATTAAATTTAGGTTGTGAATTCACAACCAAAAAAATCTGGTTGTAAATTAAATTTTGATTGTGAATTCGACTGATTGTGAATTCACAAACAAAAAATTCTGGTTGTGAATTCACACTGGTTGTGAATTCACAATTCACAACCAATCGAATTCACAACCAAAAACTTTTGGTTGTGAATTCACATTGGTTGTGAATTGCGGGATTTTTTAAAGGGGTGATGTAAAGTGGACATTTTTTTAATTTTTAATGTGAAGGGTAGTTTGGTAACAGTGGACATTTTTTAAGTTTTTTATTTTAGTGGACATTTTTTATCTTTACAATATGAAAGTGGCCATTTAAAAAATTCACTCTTATATGTTTGTTATCTGTATCTTATCAGGACTATCAAACATAGTCATCAAATAGTAATTAAGTATGAAGAGATCATTTTAAAATAATGATAATTATAATTTTTACTCCAATTATGTTCATAGATTTTCTTATAAAAAATAAGTATAGTCCTTTGAGATAGTTCTAAGATGTGCAAGTATGTCAAACAAAACAAGAACAGGAGCTTTAATAATTAAGGTTGAGTATCAGAGAATGATGACTATCTTTTGTGACAAATGTGAAAATATTACAAACTCATAAAATCTATAAACAAGAAAGAATTAGTGTGAACAACTAAATATAATACTCCCTCAATCCACAAAGAGTGTGTGATGGAGTGGAGGAAACAAATTTTAATAAAATGATTGGAAGATTTGATTTTAATATTAAAAATGTCCCACAAGAGATAGTATTTAGAGGTTGGGCCCACCAAATTGTAAAAAATAAGGGGTGAGTATTTTGTAAATACTGGGTATGAATGTTGTTTAAAATATAAGGGAGAATTTTTAGAAAAGGAAAACACACACTATTAATTTGTAGACGGACGAAAATATATAGTAATAAACACACACTTATATTAGTTGATTTTCCATTTTGTACACAGTGTTATAATATTGTTGACAATCTGATCCTCTCATATTCATGTATTTTATGTATTTATGTATAATTTTGAGTTCTCACCAATAATATGATTATCACTAGATTTCATCCCATTAATAAATAAGACGTTTGACGTTTAATATCACAAGCTTGCCAAGTAGTAATTCGTCTCTCCCATAAATAGGAAATTAAAATTAATTTTTTCCCAAAAAAATTAAAGCAAACAAACCATGGCAAGAAAAGTATGCAAGTTTGTCCAAAATTCAACAAACAAACAAACTTGTCCGTATACATAATAAACCCACTGTCTCATGTCATTGATCCCAACTTGAGACTTGAGAGGGGAAATTTTCCTCTCTCTTTCTCTCTCTAGCAGTGACCACCGACTTCACTTGAGTGTCCTCACCGTAAGTGTCTTTTTCCACTTCATATATACTCATCTCTGCATTACTTTGAAATGATCAAACTATCCAAGACATCTATAGCAAGAATCATATGCGTTCTTGCATGCTGCATCAACACCGAGGAAACTAATCAATGATTTTTCACTTGGGTTTATCTTGTTGAATGTGAAGGGTATAATGATGGGTAGAGCTGTGGTTGTGTTGCTGTGGTGGTGGATTTGGGCAGCAAATGCAGATTACACAATATACCAAGATCCGAAGCAGGCAGTTGGGAGGAGAGTGAAGGACCTCTTAAGCAGGATGAGTCTCCAAGAAAAGATCGGCCAAATGACGCAAATCGACCGCCTCGTAGCATCCGCCCATGTTCTCAACAAGTACTACATAGGCAGCGTGTTGAGCGGCGGAGGCAGCGTTCCGTCGCGCACGGCGTCGCCGGAGACTTGGGTGGACATGGTCAACGCCTTCCAGAAGGGCTCGCTCTCGACTCGTCTCAAGATACCCATGATTTATGGGATCGACGCCGTGCACGGCCACAACGCCGTTTACAGAGCCACCGTTTTCCCCCATAACGTCGGCATTGGAGCTACGAGTGATCCACAACTGGTGAAGAGGATTGGAGCGGCGACGGCCCTCGAAGTCAGAGCTACCGGCATTCCTTATGTTTTTGCACCATGCGTTGCGGTACTTAATTACCAGTGTATTATTTGAATGAATTGCCGGAGAAGAAGATAAGATGGGTTTTCAATTGTGTGGTAGGTTTGCAGAGATCCGAGATGGGGACGATGTTTCGAGAGTTACAGTGAAGATCCCAAGGTAGTTCGAGAGATGACACAGATCATTCCTGGATTGCAAGGACAGATACCTCCCAATTCTCCTAAGGGTGTTCCCTTTGTCGCTGGGCAGTAAGTAGATCTACCCACATTCATTTTTCTTTTTCTTTTTTTTCTTCCAAATGTCAAGAGGATAAGAGAAGACTAACTGTTTTTCCACTTTCCAACTTGACATAGGATTGGACCATTTTAGCTTGAAATTTTCACTACTCTACCTCAATTTTGTCTTCTTCTTTTAACTTTTCTTTAATTTTAATTTTGATATCGTAGTTCGATTTTCATACCTTTTGAGTTGGGGGATGAGAAACTTGTTATTTATTTACATATTTATTTATACAAAAGAAGAACATATATCACTAAGTTATTGTTTCTTATTTTTTTGTTTTCAAAATTTAGTTGGTAATTGTTTTGCAAGTTGATTATTTCATAATGATTTCTATATTTTTATTTCAATTCTCAGTCAATAAATATTACTCCTTATGTCCCTTTTTTTCTAACATGGAGAAAATATAAATTGAATTAAAGTAAAATACTCACTCTTCGAAAGTTAATCACTATTTATAAATTAGGTTATTTTTAACGGGACAAATTAAAATAAAAAACGAGCCACTTTTTTGGAACAAATGAAACATATAAAAACAACAATAATTTAACTAATTTTTAATTAATAATGAATATCAACTTTGAAAGTGAGATATCGAAAATTATGAGATAAAGAATCTGATCTCCGGAGAAGGAAACAGAAACTAAATGATGGAACACATTATTTATGGCTCCACAGAAACTAAATGATGGGACACATTATTTATGGCTCCACTTCGTTGTAAATCAATCAGAGGATCAATTATCTCACATGATATACTCCCTCCGTCCACGAAATGAGTACCCATTTATGAACGGCACGAATTTTAAAAAATATATAAATGTAGTGTAAATAGTTTAAGGATCCTTTTTTTTAGTGTATTAATTAAAGAGATATGTGGAGTACATTTGCCAAAAAGGGAAATGGATACTCATTTTGTGGACGGACGAAAAATTAAATATGAGTACTCATTTCGTGGACGGGGAGTAACTTTTACCCCAAGAATGTTGGTTTCACACTATTTTCAAAACATTGAAAACAAAGGCTACATTTAAAATTTTACTAGTACAACATCCTCAATGAAATTACCATCAAGTTACCCTAGATTAAACCAAATATTCTCAGCTGGAGTTGGTCGTAATCTTGGCAGGCAGAAAGTGGTGGCTTGTGCAAAGCACTACGTCGGCGACGGTGGAACGACGAGGGGGATAAACGAGAACAACACGGTGGCGAGCAGGCACGACCTACTGAGCATTCACATGGCTCCCTACTACAGCGCCGTCATCAAAGGCGTCGGCTCCATCATGATCTCCTACACCAGCTGGAATGGCGTCAAGATGCATGCCAACCGCGATCTCATCACCGGCTTCCTCAAAAACACTCTGCGTTTTAGAGTGAGAACTCTACTCCCTCCCAACTCCATACACCTTTCATACATAACCTCTCTACGGATCCTCATCATTCACTGCAGGGATTTGTCATCTCGGACTGGCAAGGAATCGACAGAATCACTTCGCCGCCGCATCTCAACTACACGTATTCCATCTTGGCCGGTGTTGGCGCTGGAATCGACATGGTTGGTATCAAACTTGGACCAATGTTATGCAAGTTATAAACAATATTTAATAAGATACTACAAAACCTGCAGATCATGGTTCCATACGATTACAAAGAATTCATCGATGGCCTTACCTCCTTGGTGAAAAGGAAATTCATACCCATGAGCCGGATCGACGATGCAGTGGCGAGGATTCTAAGAGTTAAGTTCACCATGGGCCTGTTTGAACACCCTTTGGCCGATTACAGCATGGCCAAGTACCTGGGGAGTCAGGTTAGTTAAGAAATTTCGACAAAATCTGTTCTTATAGTGATCGAGAAATGTGTTTCGCCCGTCACATTGCAAGATTCCAACAGGAACATAGGGAGCTGGCAAGGGAAGCTGTAAGAAAATCTCTCGTCCTTCTCAAGAATGGTGAGTCTGCAGATGAGCCATTGATCCCACTTCCTAAGAAGGCAGCAAAGATCCTTGTAGCCGGGACCCACGCCGATAACATCGGCTATCAGTGTGGTGGCTGGACGATCGAGTGGCAGGGCCTCTCTGGCAACATCACAGCCGGTAAAACCTCCCCGCAATCATTCCATCTCTTACTTAATTGCATTTCCCTTCTTGAAGCGAATCTGACTCTAGTAAACATCAGGCACCACGATCTTGTCTGCAATCAAGAACACAGTGAGCCCCAAAACAAGAGTTGTGTTTAAAGAGAATCCGGATTCTGCATATGTGAAGGCGAACAAGTTCTCGTACGCCATTGTTGTAGTTGGGGAGCCACCGTATGCAGAGACATTTGGAGACAGCACCAATCTGACTCTTCCTGATCCGGGGCCGAGTATCATCATGAACGTGTGCGCCTCCGTGAGATGCGTCGTGGTTCTGGTGACCGGGCGCCCCGTCGTGATCCAGCCGTATCTTGATCATATGGATGCTCTTGTGGCCGCTTGGCTTCCCGGAACGGAGGGCCAAGGTGTTGCAGATGTTCTGTTTGGGGACTATGGTTTCTCCGGCAAGCTCTCTCGTACGTGGTTCAAGACTGTCGATCAGCTTCCGATGAATGTCGGTGACCGCCATTACGATCCGTTGTTCCCTTTTGGGTATGGACTCACCACACATCCTGCAAAGGCTAAATAAACTCTGTGAGAACATGTAGATTTTGTTGCCCACTTCCATTTTTATCCAGTAGTGATGAAATGGATAAAAATAAATAAAGATTGCCTTGATTTTTGTCTTTCAATTCAAACTTCAACTGCTAATGTGGAAAACAAGCACAAGATCAATGGAGATGGAAGAAATCGAGACATAAATGCTACTCAAACGTACGGGTTTTATATTATGATTATGATATCGGAATTACACCATATTGAATGAAACAGTTAGTTCTGTTAGTAAGCTGTTATAGAAGTAATTATCATGTACATGCAAGTGTATGCAACAGCCGATGTAACCCTATCAGTGTATAATAAATATATGAAAAAGGTCTATGGAAGCTTTGATCTTCCTTTACACAAATATCTCTCAATATGATACACAAAATCTTTCTCTAGCTTATATTCAAACATGGTATCGAGCTTCTAATTTTCTCGATCCTTCTACTCTTCCGCTTCACAAATCTCTCGCTTTCTTCTTCCATAGATCTTCTCTCATCTGCCTTTTTTCACATCTCCTTCCATAGATCCTTCACATCTATGGCTAATTCTACAGAAACTACAAATCCAACTCTTCCTCAACTTCATCCAATCAGCGTAAAATTGGATAGAAGCAACTACAATTTTTGGAAAGCACAGGTCGCAGCGACAGCTCGTGCATTTGGATTCGACGATGTGTTACACAGTAAATCTGCTCCATCCAAAACACCTTGAATCCACATCTGATGCTGCTGTTCAAAATCCTGAATATCTCGCTTGGCTTAGGCGAGATCAGTTTGTTTTTAGTTGGATACAAGCCTCTATTTCTCCATCCATGATTGGATATGTAGGGAGATGCACTACTTCTGCAGAAATTTGGATTGCTTTTGAAAAGCTGTTTCAATCGTAATCAAAAGCGCGTGCTATGCAACTTCGCTTTCAACTCCAAACGCTGAAGAAAGGAAACTCATCAATTGATGAGTATATACTGAAATTCAGAGATATCTCGGATCAACTATACAGTGTTGGTCAACAAATATCTGAATCTGATCTTGTTACTCACGTCTTGCCAGGACTTGGTCCAGAATTTGAAAGTATTAGTGTCTTTCTTCAATCCAGATGTGAAGAACTGACATTACATGAACTTCAATTTGCATTGCAAACTCATGAAATTCGTATTCATAATCAAGCTATTGCAAGTGGCAATCTCCCTCCTACTGCCTTTACTGCTCAAACTAATCATGTTTACTCTGCCAATTATGCACAGAATCAAGGTAACAGAGGTCGTGGTCGTGGTGGTAGAGGATCTGGAAATGGATATGGCAACCGAGGTGGCAGAGGTGGTGGTAGGTCCATTGGTAACTACAACAACAAACCAGCTTGTCAGTTATGTGGTAAAACAAATCAACCTTGAAATGCTTTAGGCGTTTTGATGTTAGTTTTACTGGTCCAGATATGAACTCATCTTCATCTCCACAAGCTCACATGTCTACTACTGAAAACTCATATTCCTCTCCACAACAATCCTCAAACAACATAGCTCAAACAACCTCACCTACTGCCTATACTCTAACCTCCCCATCATAGAACTCAAATGTCAACAATGAATGGTACCTCACTGGAGCATCTGCTCATGCTACTTCTGACTTCAACAATCTTCAAATCAGTTCTCCATATCATGGAAATGAAACACTCACAGTAGGTAATGGCTCTCAACTTCAAATCACTCACATAGGTTCTAGTCATTTCTCTTTTCCACATCTTTCCAAAGATCTAATTCTCAGTGATGTGCTTTATGTTCCTGACATTACCAAGAGCTTGTTGAGTATTTCTAAGTTTACCACTGATAACAATGTATATCTTGAATTTCACTCTTCCTACTGTTGTGTTAAGGACAAACAAACTCATCATATCCTGCTGGAAGGCAAACTTAAAGAAGGACTGTACCAGTTGGATTTCAACTCCTCAATCAGGTCCTCATCATCTTCCTCCTGCTACTTAGCCAATAAAGAAAATAATGTCAGTTTGTGGCATCATAGATTAGGCCACCCATGTACTTCTGTTTTACATTCTGCCTTCAAAATAATGCAGTTGCCTAATTCCAAACCTTCATTTTGTAATGATTGTGCAGTCGGCAAAATACATTGTATGAACTTTCCTTCTATAGCTATAAAAACTACAGCACTGTTCCACTTAGTACACACTGATGTCTGGGGTCCTAGTTCAACTGCTTCTCATGAAAATTTCAAGTATTATATCCACTTCATTGATGATTTTACCAGATTTACTTGGATCTACCCTCTACATATAAAATCAGAAGTCTCCACAATATTTGTTAAGTTTAACACATTCATTGAGAGGCAGTTTAATACCAAGATAAAATGTATACAATGTGACTGGGGTGGGGAGTTTAGACCACTACAATCTATCTTAGATAACTTAGGTATTAAGTTTAGGCATCCATGTTCACATACTCACCAGCAAAATGGCAAATCTGAAAGGAAACATAGGCACATCACTGAGTTAGGCCTTATCCTTCTTGCTTCTGCCAAATTACCCTACACATACTGGTGGGATGCCTTTGCTACAGCTGTGTTCCTTATAAATCGTCTCCCCACACCAACACTCAACAATAAATCTCATTTTCAGTCTCTATTCCACACTCTACCTGACTATATCATGTTAAGAACTTTTGGTTGCACTTGTTTTCCATTTCTTAGGCCCTATAACTCCTCTAAACTCCAATTCAGGTCCTCTAAGTGTGTTTTTCTAGGATATAGTCTTTCTCACAAAGGCTATTGTTCAACCTAAAGTATACTTTCTAGATTGCTCGCAAGAGAACGAGGTCAATCGTAGAGTGACAAGTTGACCAAAGTCGTATTCCACGAAAAAGACTTAGCAGGGCTAATTATCTATGTGTTAAACACGTAAAAAAATAAAAACACCTAAACATTCTAACCAATTTTCAAGTGATCAAGTAATGTATTTAAAACAACGAGAAATAAATTCAAAGTAATAAAACAAACAGAAATTCAAGGATTAAAGATTTTAGGGCGACGGATCATCTTCTCGGGAAATCAATAAACAAGTGAAGATCATGCACAATTAATAAACTCACAAAATTCTCCTAACATAGGTGCTCAAACCATAGTTTTCACATTCAAGTATGAGTCTACGCTAATTAAATCACACGAATTCATCAATTATTAGACTACACGTTTCCGATTAAGTCTAATTCCAATTCAACCACGGTCAAGCAACGAGTTCTTCTCTCGATCTCACACGTTGCAAACACAATCAAGCAGTGATCAATTGCAAAATCGAAAATCAAACAATTGAATCGGATAAAGTGCATCAATACATCACAGGCAAATCAATTAAACCCAATTGAATCTCCAACCCTAGATTATGGAAATTAGTTTATCATGCTGTAGAATTCAAAGTAGGAGAAAAGGTAAACCATGGAATTAAAACAAAGAAGAAAGATAAAGAAATAATTGCGAAATTCAAAGTACAAATCCGTTCCAATGAGTAAAGAAAGTGAA
This sequence comes from Salvia miltiorrhiza, assembly GCF_028751815.1. NCBI lineage: Eukaryota > Viridiplantae > Streptophyta > Magnoliopsida > Lamiales > Lamiaceae > Salvia > Salvia miltiorrhiza. Next base: position 43,966,741 of record NC_080394.1, on the reverse strand, counting down.
ATAAAATGATAAACTAAAGTTCTCCTATTGTTCTTGCTTCAAAAAGGGGAAATGATGGAAGTTCTAAGTGAAAAAAGTGTATTTGAATCTCTAAAAACCGCCCTTCTTATGAGAATTCCCGTCAGAAAACTGTCAGGGTCAGCCCGGTTGACTAGTGCGCCGCGGCTCACTTCACATTATACCTATTTTCCTTCAAGCAGTCAACCGGTTAGCTAGTGCGTCGCGGCTCACTGCCTTCTCTTCTCAATCTTCTTCTAATCACCCCCGATTCATTGTGAGCCATGGTAGTGTTAGGTCCAGAGGGTCTCGAATAGGTGTATGGGGGGGGGAGAATACACCTATGGGCTATTTTTCAAACTCCTCAATCAGAGGGATCTCAGATAGAGATCAAAACGAAACTTTACACGCAAACACAGACTCCTGTTTTACTGAAAACAGTTTTGACCAAACAGGATTGACGACTGATACTGAAAGCTCTTCAGTAAAGAGTTATCAGTTAAGTTGCTGGAACTTAACTGATGCAAGTAAGGGCTTCAGTCGGGTTTGCTAAAACAGAGATGATAACACTCTTCCTGACTATCAGAAGATAGATCAATCAGACTGATATCATACGCAGCGGAAATTAAACTTAGTTTCGCAATAGCCTCGGTGGAGCACGTTGTTGGTTTTTAGGTTTCTCTTTGCAGTTAATCAGTGTTCAGTTTATCAATTGAAATAACACAAGTAAGAATATAAAACTGAAAGCTGTAAACAACACAGAGAGTTTTACGTGGTTCGAAAAAACCCTTTCCTACATCCAGGGTTGGTTGATCAGACTAACAATCCACTCCGCAAGTGCTTAACAGGTGCACTGCAAACCAAACTATGTGCTTGCCGGGTGCACACAACCGTACCACTGAAGAAAACCCTTCTTCAGTACCCACGCTTCACTCGCGTCGGATTTCTCTTGCTCAGCACAACCCGTGCTAAGACTTCTCACTCAGAGTCAGAGTACCTTCCTGAACTCCGAATCACTCAAACACTCTTTTGGGGGGGAGGTTTGAACGAGTGCCAACTATACTACAAAGAACAAGTTCTTTGAAGCAAGTTTGACCTTTGGCTTCTGGGTAAATAGAGGTTTGCCTAATGTCTAAGAAAATATATGTAATCAGCAGTGACTGATTTTGGCTTTGGAATTCTCTTCTTCGATTCAAGCTTTGGGGAGGTTAAGCTTTAGGCTGAGTAGCAATTTCGGCAGAGCTTCAGCTTATGTCGTTAAATCGGTGAAGGTTGAAGTGATCCTCGAGCGCTATTTGTAGGAGAACTCTTGAATAGATCCGTTGGCATAGATCGTCCTCAAAATTTCTTCCGTTGGAGAGCAATTCGAATTTGGGCTGAGGCTTCAATCTTCGAGGTTCCTTGTCTGGGTGGAAACGGCTCTCTTTGATGGACAGGAGATGTGACGTCTCTGAAAAGTAACCACCAGATAGGAATGACCTCTGCAGAGATAAGATCCTGAGATCTCTGCATTCAAAAACAATTCTAGTCTATTACAATTACGACCTATGAATTTTGGTATCATCAAAACAAGGGTTAGGATATTCCACACGGTTCCCAACGATTTCCCCCTTTTTGATGATGCCAAAACCACACAGCAGTTCTAGACAACAAAAAGACTGAACTCACAGTACATGTTCTAAAACTGGGGTTAAAATAGTTCCCCCTTAACAATAGAACCTAAAAACTTGTACTTAGAGTTAAGAACGAAACAGTTCTAAAAATAGAACAAGGAGAAGACAGCAAAACATAATCAGAGCCTGGACAAAGAGTCATTGTCTTCAGGTTGAGATCAATCAGAAGTTCTTTTCATTAATAAAAGACTGATAAGCCATCAGTCGAGGTACAGAGCAAGACTTACATTGGAGTAAAAAGAAAAACAAAACAACATGGGAAACCCATGGACTCCAGCAGTCTGCTTGGCTGCGCCTTGAACTTCTTGATCTTCATCTTCTGTCTTCGTATCTTCATGTTCCTAAGCTTGTTCCACTCTCACTTGTTTTCCGTTGATTTGAGGTCTTATCCTCTTGGCTAATCTTCCTCATGATCATCGGATGAAATAGGATGATCATTTTGCTTGATCGTCTTCAGTCTTTTGAGAATAAGTCTCTTAAGAACTTTTCCCCTTTTGGCAACATCAAAAAGGTGGGATTGACTGAAGGATGAAGCTAAGACCACTGCGTGGAAACAAAATCGCAGAATGGTCCAGAGAAAGATGTTGAGGGTCAGAGGTAGATGGAGAACGTGGAGGGTTTAGAAAAGAAAAAATGAAAGGTGAGGGGAGGATAGGGATGAAAGAGACGAAGAAAGGGGCAGGGGCAGGTTTGCATGGCTCTCGAGACTGGGAAGAAGAGAGCAACAATCATGCAAACTAAAGGAGGTTGAGGAGAGGGTTGATGGTGAAGAGAAAGAGGCATCAGAGGAGAAGTGTGTAGGAAAGGAAAATCGAATCAGTGACTATCATGAGGATAGACACTGTCGATGTTGCGCCGGTTGACAACGAGCTCCTGCTCATTGTTGTTGCTCCACATCGAAGCTTCACAAAAGGCGGGAGGCCTTTCGGAGAAGTCGATGAAGTCTGTCCTATTTCAGACAAGTACTTCAAACCGATGCACCGTGCATGAAGATAGAAGACACGCGCTTCGCTGGATACAACTGAGGGTAGAGCAAACTTTGATGTCGGAGAGACGTTGAGATCCAGTGGAAGAGTCCGGTGAAGACCAGGTATGTGAGCATCATTCTCCCACTCCATGACTTTGCAGTCATAGATTTCTCCTTAGTCGGAACAAATTTTCTCTGCAACTTTGGAAATTTTGAAAGATTTTCTCACAGTGAAGGCTGTGGAGATTTGTTAGTTGATGCAGAAAAATAGTGAAGACAACATGGTATAAATAGACAAGATGTGTACCACGTAAGAAGATGAAAAGTTTTTCAAAAACTGTGCCTAAAATGTTTTTGAAGAAAAAAATTCACGTTCGCCGTCACTGCAGGGTACTGAAACTTCAAAAAGGTGAGAGACATCATTGCATTCTGTCATGTCAATGAGGTTCTCAAGGTTTCAATCTTCGAGGTTCCTTGTCTGGGTGGAAACGGCTCTCTTGATGGACAGGAGATGTGACGTCTCTGAAAAGTAACCACCAGATAGGAATGACCTCTGCAGAGATAAGGATATCCTGAGATCTCTGCATTTAATGCAGTTGTACTTCGTGAGTACGTGGCTTCCTCTGAACGTTGGAAGATCAGTCCGAGGAGGAATGTTCAACTGATACTTGTCTTTAGTATCAGTCCATTGCGCGCATTAAGTAATCAGTTCTCAACTGATTCTTCAACTGATACTTCAGTTGGTATCTGCAGTCTTCAGTCTTCAGTCCTTCGTTCTTCAGTCTTCAGTCTTCGACACCGCAAGCTAAACTAGAACTGAACTCTAACACTTGAGTTGAAAAATAATTCTAGTCTATTACAATTACGACCTATGAATTTTGGTATCATCAAAACAAAAGGTTAGGATATTCCACACGGTTCCCAACAGTTAGCATGTCTTAAACACTCTCTTTTGCGTCGTTATGAGCTTTCTTCACAATCTTCAAATGCTTTAACATCGACATTCTTCATTTAATACCTAAAACATCACAGTTAACCATTAAGCTCAAATTAACACAAAATCACCACTACTCTACACAACTTTTACAATAAAATATGACTAAACTAATAATAGACAATGGCGCAAACACGACGAAACAGCTATAGATGCCTCCATCCATCTGGTAGAATTTACATAGCTAGGACGGTTTTGTTCAATGAAACAGAATTTCCATTTGAACAACTTTTTCCATCTTCATCTCAAAATCCAATCACTTCTCCTATTACCTCATTTTCAATTCCTGCCCCTGGTTTTCTATCTCACTCTATTCTAGCTCCTACACCAGCACAATCTCCAGCAAACTCTCCAATACAGTCACCAATACAATCTGACTCTTCTAGCTCAACCACTACACCAGCACAATCTCCATCAAACTCTCAAATACAGCCACCAATATAATCTGACTCTTCTAGATCAACCACAACCTCTAACATAAATCCACCTTCACCATCTCCTCCTTCTACTATACAAAAACCTCCTCCTATTAACAGACATCATATGCAAACCAGATCAAAACAAGGCATTCATAAGCCTAAAGCATTCACTGCTCACACTGACAAAGTTACTGGTGACACTGTTGTAACTATAGAACCAATCTCTGCCTCTGCTGCTATAAAGGAGCCTCTTTGGCTAAAAGCTATGGAACAAGAGTTTCAAGCAATAATTGATAAATCTACTTGGGAACTTGTCCCTTACTCAGATGACATGAATGTCATACAATGCAAGTAGGTATTTAGAGTCAAGAAAAATGCAGATGGCTCACTGAATAGATTGAAAGCTCGTTTAGTGGCCAAAGGTTTTCAGCAAAGGGCAGGAGTAGATTTTAAAGAAACTTTCAGTCCGGTCGTAAAGCCTGTTTCTATAAGGCTTATGTTCTCTCTTGCATCAAGTTTTCACTGGGATATGCAACATATTGATATCAACAACGCATTTCTAAATGGAAATCTTGACCAGCCTGTGTATATGCATCAACCCGAGGGATTTGTTGATCCTATATATCCCACTCATGTCTGTAAGTTGACAAAATCACTCTATGGTCTTAAGCAAGCGCCTAGAGCTTGGTATGATAGGTTAAAAGACTATCTACTTCAATATGGTTTCAAATTTTCTGCCTCCGATCCTTTTCTCTTCTTTATGAGAAAAGATGGTAAACTCCTACTGGTTTTAGTGTATGTAGATGATATTCTACTTACAGGTGAAGATCCAGCTATGGTATCTGCACTGATCACTCATTTATCCAGCGAGTTTGCACTCAAAAGTTTGGGCTCAGTGAATTATTTTCTGGGAATACAGGTCACTCGCTCTCCCACTCACATTTATCACCTTTCTCAGTCTAAATACATAAGAGATCTGTTGGCAAAAACCAATCGTTTGAACAGCAATCCACAGCCTACTCCATATGATAGTGGTTCCAAATTGCATCTCAATGATAGCTCCCCCTTTACTGATGCTACTTTGTTTCGAAGTGTGGTTGGGGCTCTTCAATATTTGACCTTATCACGACCTGATATTGCATTCATGGTAAATAAATTGAGCCAGTTTATGCAAGCTCCTACAGAGCTTCAATGGAAAGCTTGCAAAAGATTGTTGCGTTATCTCAAAGGAACTATTACTCAAAGTCTTGTTTTCACTCCTTCATCTTATCTCAATCTTCGAGCTTTTGCAGATGCCGACTGGGCCTGGATCAGTAGATGACAGGAAATCTACTGGAGGATTCTGTATTTTCCTTGGGTCTTAACTTGCTCTCATGGAGTTCTAAAAAGCAAAACGTTGTTGCACGCAGCTCTACCGAGTCAGAATATAGGGCACTAGCTGATACTGCAATTGAACTTATATGGATAAAGTCACTACTTAAGGAGCTTGGTGTTCCTATTGTCTCTCTTCCTCTCATTTGGTGCGATAACAAGAATGTCCGCCGCTATTGCAGCCAATCCAGTTCTGCATGCACGAACTAAACACATAGAGATAGACGCCCATTTTGTTCGAGATAAAGTTCTTCAACAAGTACTGGATGTGCGATATGTTTCCACTTATAGCCAAGTTGCAGGATATCTTCACCAAAACCGCTTTCTATTTCCAGATTCCATGAGCTTGCTTCACATTTTCCTATTGAAAAAGGGTAGTCTACTTTCTGATGGGGTTGTATTGAATGAAACAGTTAGTTAGCTTTGTATAGCAGTCAGTTAGTTTTCACTTTCTGTTAGTAAGCTGTTATAGAAGTAATTATCACGTACATGCAACAGCCGATGTAACCCTATCAGTGTATAAATATATGAAGAAGGTCTATGGAAGCTTTGATCTTCCTTTACACAAATATCTCTCAATATGATACACAAAATCTCTCTCTAGCTTATATTCAAACACACCAAAATCACACGTAATGACAATAAGTATGTAAAGCTTTAAAAGTAATACAGATACGATAGTATAGTTTACAAAAACACACTATTGTCTAAGCTACCTCAACTGTAGTTAGTTTTTCTTTGCCTTCATCTCCTGCTGCATCCTTACCACTGACAGTTTTTTTATCCTCAGCTTCCTTTATCAGTCTCATGATGTCGGCTTTTTTCTCAAGAAGACTCTCAATCTTAAAGTTTATCTTGTCAAGTTTTGTTTTCAGCTTATCAAGGTCCCTCGCATTGTACTTCTCTTCAAATCTTTGTTTCTTCTCATTCTTCATTTTCTTCTTGTCTTCTCTCTCTTTTTGTGCCCAGATTCATTGTTGGTCATCTCTTCTCCGTTTCCTTCTATGTGAACATCCCTGGTGGCAATTTCAGATTCGACCCCCGCCTTCTCCTCTGTTTCTTGATCAGATTTTCCTTCTTTTCCTTTGGATTTCTTTTTCTTCCCTTTCTCCTCTTCCTTGCCCTTACCACATTTCTTCTTCTTTGCCTCCTTTCCTTTTTCATCTGAGATTTCTTCACTAACTTGCCCTTCTGATCCCTTCCCTTCAGTCATCTTATCTTTTTTCTTCTTCTCATCCTCATTTTTGCCCTTCCCTTTCTTCTTCTCTTTCTCGGATTCTCCTTCCAACTCTTTTTCCCCTTGAATCTCGGCTTCTCTGTCTCCCTCCTTGTGTTTCTTTTTCTTATCTTTCTTCTTCTTCTTCTCTTTTTCACAACCTTCACCCTCATTTTCTTCATTCGATTCTCCTGCAGAACCTTCCACATCTTTGGATGATTTGTCTTTCTTCTTCACTTCTTTGTCTTTCTTTTTCTCTTCATCTTCCTCCTCTTTATCCTTCTTGTGTTTCTTGTCTTTATCTTTCTTCTTTTTCTTCCCCTCGTCGCCTTCTTCTACTTCACTTTTCTCTTTCTCCACCTCCTCATTGGATTCTTCTCCAGATTTCTTCTCTTTCTTCTTCTTCTTCTTCTTCTTCTCTTTATCCTTCTCATCTTTCTTCTTATCCTGCTCATCTTCTTTCTTCTCCGTTACATGTGTTGGCTTGTCTGTCACCACTGATTTAGCTTCAACTTCAACCTCCACCTTAGTCTTTTCTTCTGCTTCACCATGCTTTTCAATTTTGCTCTCAGCCCTAAAATGAATCTTTTCCTTCTCCAGCTTCTCCTCTTCAATATGAAATGTTTCAGATCCGCCCCCCATTTTCCAATCAATAAATCTCTCTTTCTTGTTTATGTCTTAGTATCTGCGAAGAGAGAGAAAGCGCCAAATTCAAAATCATAACCACAAACATGACTGTAATGTCAAAACAATTACCTGAGAAGTGAGAATAGTGTTTCAAAATGAAAGAACAATATTCATGACAACTGAAGCTTAGCTATGAATCAATACCCAAAAAAACACACACATCACAGATTCTAGTTCCCTCAAAAATGTTCTGTATCCTGTGTTTTACGCATTGACAAAAAAAATTATCTCAAACGAATGTAGAGAAGAGAGTATATAAAGGCATGAATACCATGAATACCTTGATCACTGTAAACACCATAAAAATTGAGCATATCTTCCTGAATAAAGAAGAGATAACATGAAAAAACAGAGCTTATTACGTTCAAATCCCTAAGAAAGTACAAACAATTTTTTTTTTTAACTCGTCATCTCCTTAGCCATTATCAATTAAGGCTCAATCAGATCCTAAATATTAATTGTTAAACTTCCACACCAGACAATGAATCCCAACAAATACCGAAAATCCCCACCTTCTCGAACAAGATTAAACAAAAATAAACAGGCGGAAAAGCAGCACAATACAAAAATGGATATTGAAGCACTGACAATCGCAATGCAGAAAGATTCATGGCATAAAAATTAGGCGCAGATTAGTTGCAGAATAAATGCATGAGAAAACCATATAGCAGTACCTCATACGAATTATTTCCCAAGAAAGGCGTAGAGATTGATAGATTTGGAGTCACCTTTTATAGCTGATTTTGTAGAGCTGGATCGAATCGATCCGTGTGAGAAACGCTAACACGGGATGATGACACGGCTTTTCCTTTGCGGCGAAGCAAAATCGAAATTAAGAGCTAGTACTATTTACAACTGGGATTCTATACATTCGACACTTCCACATCCATCTAGATTCTACAAATTAATATTAATATATTACTACTATTATTTCAAATCTTATCAGCCTACTATTAACACAAACGTTACATTCTTTTATGTAAAAAATTATTAAATGTATTTTACAGGATATAAGGGTAATTTAGTCCATTCAATAAAAAAGTGGGTAAAATTTTAAGTTTTATTTTGAGTGGGTAAAATTTATTTTTGTTATAAGAAAGTGGGTATTTTGATATATTAACACATAATATTATGGCTATTCTTTTCAAACCTGAATTAAAGGGCTTAATATGAGTATATTTTTATATTCGACTTTGAAAAAGAAAAAGGAAAAGATTTGAGCGGCACCAGTCAAATACTTTCCTATTAGTTGGAATAGAGATAGCTTAACACAAAGTTATGGTTACTTAATTCGAAGTAAAATATGTTGACTTTGTTGGTGCAGTAACATTCGGGGCAGACGAAGCTCTTTAATACGACAAGCTAACTTTCTTTTGTCTATTTACTGAAAAACCATCATGTTGTATATGAATTTGATCATATCTATTGAGTAATTTTGTAAATACCCCTCTTATCTAACAATGACATTAATGTTCTTCAAAGTTTCACTCCCAACTAGAAATTAATGATTAATTAATAAAAATGTACAACTCCAAAAATAATTGATACATGTAAGAGCATCCACATCAACTTACTTGAAGTGGCTTTACTTGAGTAAGCTCGGCGATGAGTAAGTCGATGTGGGATGGGGCTTACTCGAGCCTTACTCGATAATATGAGTAAGGCTCATATGCTTTTTTCCCCATTGCGTGTAGTACATACGTAGGAAATTAATTAAAAAAAATGAAAATTACCTAGAGGTTGCGGTTGCGGCGCCATTGAAGGAGGAGGAAGAGTGAAGATGAAGCGCAGGAGGCCTATTAGGTTAAATGAGTAGTTTTAATTTTAAAATTATAATTGTATTTATTCATAAGTTGAATAATTTTTTTATTTTATCTTCTTCGTTAAATATTTTAAGAGAATCAATATCTTTATTTATATATATCCGACTACCACAAAGTATGGAGAAGAATGTATTAAAACTACCTTGATTTGGTTGAGATATTTTCGAATGTCACAAGACAAGAAAGGAAAAGACTTAAGCTTGTGAAGACTTGGTCTTTTTTATTTTAGGATGTTGGGTATTTTGGGTTGGAATTTAAAGTACCCACTTTTATAAGATGTCTATGAAAAATACCCATTCATATAATGTACCGTACAAAACACAATTGATGTTGATAGGTTGCATGAGTTTTTGTAAAAGTTCTTACACAAGTACTCCCTCCGTTCCGCGAAGCGTGACCCACTTTTCTTTTTGGGTTGTCCCACGAAGCTTGACCTGTTTCTAAAAATAGCAAAAAATTTACACTTTATTCACCTTTTCACTTTTTCACCTACCACACTTAACACACAAAATATCAATTTCTTAATTCCCGTGCCGAAAAGAAATGGGTCACGCTTCATGGGACGGAGGGAGTACAATTGTGTAAGAAAATGTGTAAGATATGTAGTTAAAAGTGCACAAAATATGATAAATGTGCAATTATTGTAAAGCCACGTGACCTTATAAGTCTAAAATGCCCTAAGTTTGAAAATAATGAAGATAAGTTTGTGTATAATAAAACAGTAATACAAGGACGTAAAAATTGTAATTTAAGTATATTTGGAATCACAAAAAAATTCTGAACCTAATTCATAAAATAGCCTCCAGTAAACCATAGCCGCTCACAATAGCCGTGGGTGTTTTATCCCGACGGCTATTGGGAGCGGCTATGTTTTACTGGAGGCTATTTTATCCATTAGGTGCATTTTTTTTTTATTCACAATATACTTAAAATTTGAATTTTTCAGCCCTCGTATTACTATTTTATTATACACAAACGTATCCTCAATTTGTATTTCTTTTTTTAAAATATATTTTCTGAAGTAGAAATACATAATAGAGAAGGAGATTGACAAATTTGGATTATAGTGGGGTAATAAGTTTCAATTTTTTGATTTGATTTGATTTAACATGAATTAATATAGCGTAACACATAAAATAATAGAAAATGTTGGATAAAAAAAATCTAAACTCATATATTATGAAACAATAAAACATTATAGAGCTTACCACATACGTAGCCGCCAGTATTTAGTATCCGAAAGGCGTAGCCGCGTGTAAGAAACCCGTAGCGGCTACAGCCAGCGGCTTCGTATACCATTTCATTCATAATTGGTTTTTATATCACAATATACATAAATTTTATTTATTAGACTTCATATTAATGTTTGTTGTATTTTTTTCAAATTTGAAGACCTAAGTCTAAGTCAAGCGTGATTGGACAATTCAAACGGCTAGGGGAAAGCTTTATAGGGTGGGAAATCTATAGGCTTTGCAGCAAATTCACTCACGGGTATTGGAATTGAGCGGGCACGACTTTTGTGGGATTTCTTTGACCACAATGAATATTTGATAAGACCTAAATTGGGTAGGGCCCTATTAACACCATATTTTATGTTAAATTAGGGTGTTGGGGTCTCATGCAGCCGCACTATCAAATGTTTCAGCTACAATTTGAGAGAGAGAGAGAGAGAGGGAAGGAATAGACGGCAATTGAGAGATGAAGGAATAAACGTCATTTTAGCCGACAAGGTAAGGTCTCGTATTTTTCTATGCAATTTTTTGTCGAAAACAATAGTCATGTTCTAACTTGTAATATTGTGTTATGAAATTTGAAGTGTTTTTGGGACAATTCACGGTTATTGTTTGTTCTTCTTCAAATCCATTCACGCCATGGCTTCTTCTTCAAACCAAATAAGTATACTACATTTTTAAGTATTATTTGGTATATGTTTGGTGAATACATTGGTGTATATGTTAGATGGGTTTATTTGTTATTTGTTTTGTATATGTTAGATTTTGATTTAGACATAGTATCGAATTTTTATATGTTTTGTATAGTATTGAATTTTGATTTAGATATATAGTATTTATTTTTTATTTCGTATATGTTAGATTTATTTAGTGTTAATAGGGGAATCTACCCACCCTTATAATGTGTTTTTATATGTTTCGAATTTTTATATGTTTTGTATAATATTGAATTTTGATTTAGATATATAGTATTTAATTTTTATTTCGTATATGTTAGATTTATTTATATGTTTCGTATATGTTAGATATAGTGTAGTTGAGTGTTGTTAGAAGTTGAGTATAGTTTGAGTGTTGTTAGATGTTTTATTTAGTTGAAGCATATTTAGATATATTTAATCGTCTATTTAGATCATTAGGTGGTTATTACTGTTTTACGCATAAAATAATAACGTTTTTTAGGTTATTCAGAATTTAAAAATTTATTACATATTAATAAAAATTATTAAATCATAATTAACCATGTACCCGCCAGTAATTAATTGTTTTAAGCAGTAGCCGCCCGGCGGCTACTGCTTAAAACAATTAATTACTGGCGGGTACTTGGTTAATTTTGGTTCTATAATTTTTTAATTATGTTTCTAGTGATTTAATAGTTAATTATGAATTATTATTAGTTGATGTTTGTTAATTCATTATGTTTTGTAAATTGAGTTATTTTTTGTATTGAATAGGTCCCTTATTCGAGGCCCGAGACGATCAATCGTCCAACTACTCATATCAGTACGTACTACAATATTAAGTACCTGTCGATAGTAGCGGGGAGACTACAGGACATTGGGGGTGTTGCACTTGGAGAATACGTTCAGGCAGGGGTGCTTTGGTATGTTGTTGGATTGGGCGTCGGGCCACAAGTGCAACATTGCATTGCACCATATTGTCTCTCGTCATCTTAAGATTAGCGCCGACGACACGGATGAGGACATGTGCTTCTAGTAGTCCTCTGAGTCGGCCTCTCACCAGCTGAAGGAATTCTAGATTCTCTTGGTCGACCAGCTTGTCGCCAAGAAAGATTTGGCAAAACAATATCAGTTGCAATTTCAAAAGGAATTTCCCAATTCTCTAAGGGAGGCAAGTGATTTACTGAACCGGAGTATGTTTGAACCAGTGAACTCCGCTTGTAGTAATCTTCCACGTAATCTTCCACTGGCTCGTTTGTCTCACTGAGAAAAGAATGATTATATTTAGTAGGCATAACTGTAATTTTATAATAAAATAGATTTAGCATACGTAATGGCTGCGATCGCATGAGAACACGGCATGCCGTCCAGGTTGAATTCATTGCATTCACAGCTTCGCACTTGAAGGTCAACCATGTAACGACGATCACCAGCACGAACCCTGTATTTTCTTTCGGAGGTCCCCTTCGCAGTGTAACGACGACTCTTTGAAATCTCTGCACTTATCTTCTGTGTTGCCTCCGGAGTAAGAAGATCCTCGCTCTCTTCCGCAGACGCAAGTCTGTCATTGAACCACTGCTCCAGAACCATCCTTGGTGAATTAGATTCGAACGGATATGGATTTAATCGGTGATTTATTATTGGATTTCGAATTATACCTAGTGTTGTTTGGAAAAACGAGAGAGAAAAGCAAAGTTGAGAGCACGAGAATTGGGTTGCTGTTGTATTGCAAGTGAAGTAAGCGTAAGTCTACAGGGTACATGCTCATGGCTATTTATAGATTACACGCTAAGGGCAAAATAGTAAAGTCAATGCTAAAACATGTGCCTCGCATGGTCGAGGGCATAGTAGTAAATTTGCTCCCAAGCGAGAGACTTCTCCGCTCTTTTGGTGATTTCTCTGACAAAAACCATTTCTCTGGTGAAGACCGTTCCTCTGACCAAGACCGTTTCTCTAACGGCATCCGTTCCTCTGGCGATGTCCGTTTCCTTGATAAAGGTCATTCCTCTGCTCTGCATATATTACTCCTCATTAGCTACTTCCCTCCTCTGGTCTGACTAGTTCGCTCTGGAGCAGAGTGATCTAGTCAGAGTGTTCGCCCGCGTGGCTGACGTCATCCACATTAAATGCCCTGTCCCTTCACAGTATGCTTTTCCATACTTCGAGGTTATTTTTTAATCCTCGCGTCCTTTCGCCTCCCCGTAAAAATCCTTTACCGTTGATTATCCCCCCAGTGTCACGTGTCGTTCATCCCGCTAGTTGGTGATTACCCGCGTACATTATACTTGGGCGGTTTGAATTCTCACTATTCATCTTCTTCATTTGCATCCCGCGTAATTTTCTCTCAATTTCCGGCGATCTTCTCCCTGTTTCGGCGTATTCCTTGCGACCTTTCCGCTTCAGTCCCTTCCGTCGACCCTAAAGAGTGTCCGACTTAGGTAAATCGCGTATTCCCTTCTCCTAGTTTTCTTGATTTAGCGTAGATTGGTATTTACTGTGTTGGTGCTCTGACTGACCGTGAAACCCTAAAATTTTTAAATTTTTCCGATCATGGCCTCCTCCGGTGTCCAACCTGCTTTCTCTCCCTCTCCTTCTCCTTCCCCCTCTCCTCAGGTCACTCCGCCTTCTTCTCTCCACTCTCAAAACCCTCCAACACTTTCGACCCCAACTAATCCTTCCAGTCCCTAGGATCCTCCGGCCTCCTCCGAATCTCCCCCCCTACTCCCAAATCGCCCAAGACCATTCCCGAATCCCGATTAGGTTTTGCGGAGATGGAACGGATGTTCGAGAAATGTAGACGTCCGGAAGGCTTAACCTTTGAGCCTTATTCCAAGGCCTCCGAGCCTTTCACCAAACTTCACATGAATAAAATTTCCCTCTTCCGAGCCCAAATAGAAGCTGGTTTAAGGCTTCCCCCCTGCTCTTCTGGTGGATGTTTGCAACCATTTCCACATACCCTTCTTCCAGGTGGCCCCTTCCGCTCTTCGGAGGCTATTTGCCTTCCACATTCTTTGCACAGCCCACGGTGTCCAAGACACCACCCAACTATTCCTCCAGACTCAAACCCTTAGATGGCAAGGCAACCCCTTGTATAGTTTTGCTGCCCGTAAGACCTATCCTACATCCTTCCTTAATTCCCTCAACTCCCATGATATGGGCTTTATGTCCTTTTATTGTTTTGTAAAGACCAATAAGGGCACCTGGCGCCAGTATGGTGCCCACGAACTGCAGTGGCATGAATCTCGGACTAGTTATAAGCCCCCTGCTCCAGGAAAGCCCAGCAATTTTGACTTAGGGATAATAAGTTCCCTTAATACTATGAATAGAGAAGATCCCTTTTCTTGTAAAGAGATAGCTGAGAATAATCAGGCCCTAGCTGCCACCGGCTTATTTCCTTTATATCCCCGCGGATCTATAGGTAAAATCAAATGTTAGTAGATATGCGTAAATGACTTATTACCTTGACTTTGTTGATAAAGTTGTCTTTGTTCGCAGGGATGTCGTGGAGATCGAAGTGCCGAGCCACGCTCCTGTCTGATCGTCCCTCTGGCGATGAGGGCAAGGCTCTGAGCGACCCGCAGATCCTGGGCTAGACATCTCCCAGATGGTGATTGATACTCCCGATGAGGTTACTCCCGCGCAGCGCTTCCCCCTTGGCAAGGGGAAGAATATGGAGGTTTTGAGCATGTTCAGCCCCGACAGCCAGGGGGCTGGTGGCTCTAGTATCGGCAGAGCCGAGGGAGGATCCACCATTCCCATGGTGGATATCGAGGATGATATTCCCATCTCCGCCTTGGCTCGGGACATCCCGACTCCTGCCTCCCAACAAATCCAAAAAAAGAAGAAGAAGGCTGCCACGCTGGCCCTTGCAGAGAAGAGGCGCAAGGAAAGCCTGCAAAAGGCTGGCAAATTTGTGGACCCGGAGGGCGGGCCAGTAGGTGAAGCGGAGGCAGTTTCCGTTGGTACTGAAGGGGGTAAGGCGTTGGCTTTGCCCGCAGGGGAGTCAGAGGCTTCTGGCTCCAAGCCAATCTCGGCTCTGAAGGGGCGAGATTTCGCCCATGCCTTGCTTTCCCATATCCACTCTAAGGATAAGGAGGCAACGGGCAAGCTAAAACGGGCGGTGTTAGCTAACCAGCTCAGCCAGTTGGCTCTTCAGGTACCCTGCATTTGTTATCATGTTTAAATGATTTTATTACTAACCTCTCGTTTTCTCTGCCCTGACATTTTCCCTTCATTTCTCTGCAGCTGGAGTCCCGGGTGGGGGAGGCCATCCGGTGCATCGATGACTATGATGCACTGGAGAAGGACCTTGAAAAGGAAAGAGAGCGGACCGCTTAGCGCGACGAGGAGGTCGCAGGCACAGTGGAGCGATACAGCAAGGCCGAGGCTGACGTGGCCGAGCTGCAAGCCCAATTTGCCCAGGCGGAGGTGGAGAAATCCTCTCTAGCTTCTGAGCTGGAGAGGGCTAAAAGGGAGGGCTACGATAACCTCGCCAAGTTCCGGACGCGATATGATGCGGAATATAAAGAAGCCAAACGCGGCTGGAGAAGAGCTTGCGAGGGTGCTCAGAACCGGGGTTACGCGCTGGGGGCCCGGGACCAACGCCTGGAGTTTTTCCTCTCTCCCCAGGGTCAGCAATTCCTGGGTATGATGTTGGAAGGTACCCTGGCGACCTTTCAGCGGACTCCGGATTATCTGGAGGGATTCTCCCCCATCTTCGCCCATGTGATAAAGCAGACAGCGACGAAGGCGGCGGAGATGGTGGGTGCATCAGCGGAGCAGGTTGCTGCTCTGGATATGGAGGCCTTGATGGACAACATCAAGGATGAGGATCTGAATAGGCTGTTGGGGATCACTGTTGAGTCCCCAAAGAAGCCTGAGTGGTGGTACCCGGTCTTGGAAAAGGCCCTCCCCCAATTTGCTTTTGGGGTCTGCTCTGAACCGGCGCCTGCTGCTCCCGTATACCGGCCTCCCTTCTGCGCCTCTCTGGTGAAGTTCGTGAACCAGCTGAGGGGTCAGGCTGGTGACAGCTCCTTGGGGTTCTCGTAATTCAGCATGGAGCCTCCTTTTCCCTCCGGCTTCCAGGCCACAACCTTTGAAGATCCGGCCTCCCTATCTGCTGCGGTAGATCAACTCTATGCCATGTACAAGGATGAAACAAAATATGCACATGAGGCATTGAAGTTGTTAGACGTGGAAGCTCGTCTCCCCGTGGTGAAGGACTCTGGCACGTTGCCAGTGTTTGAGGCAGGGGGGCCCTCTGGTGAAGCCTCTGATGCCGCTGCTCCTGTTGATGTGCCTCCTCCTACCGCTGCTGCTCCCGAATCTGCTGTCCTTGCTCCCTCCTCCTGACTGCCCTGCTATCTATTCCCTTGCCTTATCAAAATTTTTGGAATTTCGGATTTGTAAATACTTGGTATTATTTTGATCTCGATGTACAATTTTTTCCGCTTTGGCGTTATCAATGAACTTTCTTCATAACTTCTGTCTCCTTTTAATTTCTGTTTCAGCTGCATGTCTGTTTATCTTTCATGTTGTGTTGCTGTTATTGTTGTTGTTGTGGCCTTACATTCCGGAACCTCGCGATGTGACCAATGTTTTTTATCGGGTAGAGTAGAATTTTTATTTTTGTTGAAGTGTTGATGATTCCTCTGAGTGGTTCTTCTGCCTCTGACTAAGCTAGTAGCTCTGTTTTGCTGGAATGTTCGTGATTTCTCTGACTCTTTCCCTTAATGGTTTCTCTGGCTCTTCCCACGGGGATTTCTCCGACTTCTCATTCGGGGATTTCTCTGACTTTTCCCTCGGGGATTTCTCTGACTCTTCTTTCGAAGATTTCTCTGACTTCTCCTTCGGAGTTTTCTCTGAATTCTCCTTCGGAGATTTCTTTGACTCCTCCTTCGGAGATTTCTCTGATTTCTCCTTCGGAGATTTCTTTGTTGCCTCCCTTTGAGTCCTCCCTCTGCTGCATTCCTCTACTGCTTTCCTCTGCTGCTTCCCTCCTTGCTGACTGGAACACTCTGCGCGGAGCATGGAAGACCCGGGGGGTGCAACCAACTTTCGCGGCTTACGATTAAATAGTAATCCTCTGCGCGGAGCATGGAAGACCCGGGGGGTGCGACCAACTTTTGCGGCTTATGATTAAATAGTAACCCTCTGCGCGGAGCATGGAAGACCCGGGGGGTGCAACCAACTTTCGCGGCTTACGATTAAGAGAACACCCTGCACGGAGCATGGAAGGCCCGGGGGCACAACCAACTTTCGTGGCTTACGGTTAAGAGAACACCCTGCACGGAGCATGGAAGGCCCGGGGGCGCAACCAACTTTCGTGGCTTACGGTTAAGAGAACACCCTGCACGGAGCATGGAAGGCCCGGGGGCGCAACCAACTTTCGTGGCTTACGGTTAAGAGAACACCCTGCACGGAGCATGGAAAGCCTGGGGGGCGCAACCAACTTTCGTGGCTTACGGTTAAGAGAACACCCTGCACGGAGCATGGAAGGCCCGGGGGGCGCAACCAACTTTTGTGGCTTACGGTTAAGAGAACACCCTGCACGGAGCATGGAAGACCCGGGGAGCGCAACCAACTTTCGTGGCTTACGGTTAAGTAGTAACCCTCTGCGCGGAGCATGGATGACCCGGGGGGTGCAACCAACTTTTGCGGCTTACGATTCAAGTGATTCCTCTGCTCTGCCCTCGGCCCTGCCTTTGGTGTTTGTTTTTCCCTTATCTTGCTAAGTAGCAATTTAAATTTGTGAATTGTTGATTGTGGGTATATACCCTACTCCCCCCTCTGGTGACATGTGCAATGCTCTGCATGAACATGTTAAGTAAAATATGTAATGTTAGGTCCGGGGGGGTCTCGAATAGGTGTATGGGGGGGGGGGGAAATACACCTATAGGCTATTTTTGGTCTATCTACCAACCTCAATCAGAGGGATCTCAGTCAGAGATAGAAAAGAAACTTTACAAGCAAACCAGACACCTGTTTAACCGAAATTAGTTTTGACCAACAGGGTTGACGACTGATACTGAAAGCTCTTCAGTAAAGAGTTATCAGTTAAGTCACAAGAACTTAACTGATCCACGTAAGGGCTTCAGTCGTGTTTGCAAAGATAGAGATGATATCACTCTTCCTTACTATCAGAGGATAGTTCAGTCAGATTGATATCACACGCAGCGGAAATTAAACTTAGTTTCGAATAGCCTCGGTGGAGCAGATAGTTGGATTAAGGTTTCTCTAGCAGTTAGTCAGTGTTCAGTTTTATCAATAGAAATAGCACAGTTAAGAATGTAAAACTGAAAGCTGTAAATAACACAGAGACTTTTACGTGGTTCGGAAAAACTCTTTCCTACATCCACGGCTGGTTGATCAGACCAACAATCCACTCCGCAAGTGCTTGCCTGGTGCACTGCAAACCGTGAACTGAAGATAAACTCTCTTCAGCACCTACACACCTCGCGTAGGATTTCTCCACCTACACACCTCGTATAGGATTTCAGCACCTACACAACTCGCGTAGGATTTCCCTGCTAAGCACACCTCGTGCTCAGACTTCTCTTTCAGAGTTCAGAGTACCTTCCTGAATCTCCGAATCACTCAAACACTCTTATGGGGGAGAGGTTTAAACGAGTGCCAACTGTACTTACAAAGAACAAGTTCTTTGAAGTAAGTTTGACCTTTGGCTTCTGAGTACACAGAATATATGCCTAGGGTCTAAGAGAATGTATGTAATCAGCAGTGACTGATTTTGGCTTTGGAATTCTCTTCTTCGATTCAAGCTTTGAGCGGTTTAAGCTTTGGGCTGAGTAGCTATTTCGACAGAGCTTCAGCTTATGTTGTTGAATCGGTGAAGATTTGAAGTGATCCTCGAACGCTATTTGTAGGAGAATTCTTGAATAGATCCGTTGGTGTAAATCGTCCTCAAGATTTCTTCCGTTGGAGAGCAATTCGAATTTGGGCTGAGGCTTCAATCTTCGAGGTTCCTTGTCTGTGTGGAAACGGCTCTCTTTGATCGACAAGAGATGTGACATCTCTGAAAAGTAACCACCAGATAGGAATGACCTCTGCAGAGATAAGATATTGAGATATCTCTGCATTTAATGCGGCTGTACTTGAGCGTACGTGGCTTCCTCTGAACGTTGGAAGATCAGTCCTAGGAGGAATGTTCAACTGATACTTGACTTTAGTATCAGTCTATGGCGCGCATTAAATAATCAGTCTTCAACTGATTCTTCAACTGATACTTCAGTTGGTAACTCCAGTCTTCAGTCTTCAGTCTTCATTCTTCAGTCTTCAGTCTTCAGTCTTTGACACCGCAGCTAAACTAGAAACGAACTCTAACACTTGAGTTCAAAACGATTCTAGTCTATTACATCTAAGTCCTATGAATTTTGGTATCCTCAAAACAAGGGTTAGGATATTCCACAAGGTTCCCAACAATTTCCCCCTTTTTGATGATGCCAAAACCACACAGCAGTTCTAGACAATAAAAAAGACTGAGCTCTCAGTATAAGTTCTAGACGAGGGGTGAAAACAGTTCCCCCTTAACAATAGAACCTAAACAACTTATACTTAGAGCAAGAACGAAAACAGTTCTAAACAGAAAACTTAAAGAAGACAGAAAAACCATAAATCAGAGCCTGGACAAAGAGTTATTGTCTTCAGGGTGAGGTCAATAAGAAGTTCATTTTATTAATAGGACTGATAAGCCATCAGTCGAGGTACAGAGCAAGACTTACATTGGAGTAAAACGATAAACAACAAAAAAACATCATGGTTAAACCATGGACTCCAGCAGTCTGCTTGGCTGCGCCCTTGAACTTCTTGATCTTCATCTTCTGTCTTCATGTCTTCATGTTCCTAAGCTTGTTCCACTCTCACTTGTTTTCCGTTGAATTGAGGTCTCTTCTGAAATGTCATCCTTCTGGTGATCCATAGCTATCCCATCTACAGTCAAGAAATAGGGACAGGAGTAACCTTTTCAAAGAGATTACTCACTGACTTACTTTCCCAACTTTCCCCCTTTTTGGCAACATCAAAAAGAGAGAGATGACCATGGAAGCTGAAATCAAATGAGACAACAACTCCAATTCTCAAGTTGTGAAAATAGGAGAGGTCCCGAGAATGCAGAAGGAGAGGACGTCAGGAGTGGGTGGAGGAGAGATGACGGAGAAGGCGGAGAGACAGAGGAATGATGAAAAGCAGTGTGAAGGAAAGGAAAGTATGCATAGCATCGTTAGAGATAATCATGAGATGCAACTATACATACTATCCAAAGAGCGAGGAGACAGACGAGAAGAAAGGAATTAGAAGTGCGAGAAGGTGGGAGGAGAAACGAAGGAAATGTATGGCGAGGCGTTCATGAAGGCATTGAATCAGAACACGCCTTCGTCATACATGGGGGAGAAGAAGATGTGAAGATGGAGAATCGAAGCAGTGGCAGTCGTGAGGACTAGCACTGTCGATTTTGTGCCGGATGGCAATGAGCTTCTGCACATTGCTGTTGCACCACATGGAGGCTTTACCAAAAGGTGAGAAGCTTCCTGAGAAACAGGTAAAGTCTGTCCATATTCTAGACAGGAACTTCCAATCCATGTGCCGGGCATGAGGATGGAAGACACTCGCTTCGCTGGATACAAGTGAGGGTAGAGCAAACTTTGACGTCGAAGAGACGTTGTGATCCAGTGGAAGGGTCCGGCGAAGACCAAGACTATGAGTGTCATTCTTCCACTCCATGACTTTGCAGTCATAGATTTCTCCTTTAGTCGGAACAAATTTTCTCTGCAACTTTTGAAACAATCGAAAAATTTTCTCACAGTGAAGGCTGTGGAGAGTTGTTAGTTGATGCAGAAAAATCGTGAAGACAGCATGGTGTATAAATTGACAAGATGTGAACCATGTAGAAGATGAAAAGGTTTTTCGAAAACTGTGCCTAAATTGCAATTGAAGAAAAATTTCGCGTCCGCCGTCACTGCGAGGGACTTTGAAAAGCATCATTACATATGTCATGTCAATGAGTATTTCAAGAAATTTTATTGCAGAGGCAAAAAGGTTGGAAGGATTTTTGGCAAAAAAGATCAGGACAAGTTCAATCAAAACAGATTTTCTCTTTATAAAAATCTTGTCCTTTTCGGATATTCCTTTTTCCAACAATTCCAACAATCAGTTAAAGTTTTTGAAGAAAACTGATAAGTTAGATAAAGGGTTTTGAACGAAACACTTAAAGCTCTAAACTGAAATAACTGATTTTTGAAAAGGTAAGCATTTAAAATACTTACTGATCAACTGAACATTGCAGTCAGTTGATACCACGTGATCCTGGTTGAATCATCAGGATGACTTCTTCTTCAGATGAGTATTCGGACTTCATTGCATTCCACGTCGGCGATCGTAGAAGCAGCAGTTGGTTGACCACTAGTCAGCAAGACTATTTGAGAAAATCTTCAAACACAACATTACTCTTCAGGGTTGATGAGGCCGATCTTTGCACATAGATCATTGAACCTCTCTTCTGGAAGAGCCTTGGTCAGCAGGTCCGCTCTCTGAATAGCAGTGGGAATCCATTCCACAGAGATATTCTTCTTTTCGACATGATCACGAATGAAGTGATGTCGAATCTCAATGTGTTTAACTCTGGTGTGATGAACTGGATTCTGGGAGATTGCAATAGCACTGGAGCTGTCGCAATAGATAGGAACTTCCTTTTCCTCGATCCCATAGTCCTTTAGTTGATGGACTAACCACAGGATTTGTGAGCAGCAGCTTCCGGCAGCAACATATTCAGCTTCAGTTGTAGAGGTGGCGACTGAAGTCTGCTTCTTTGAAAACCAAGAGATGAGCTTGTTGCCTAGGAATTGACAAGTTCCGGAGGTTGACTTGCGATCAAGCTTGCATCCACCGAAGTCAGAGTCTGAAAATCTGGTAAGCTTGATGTCGTCGTCTGCTGGGTACCACAATCCTAAATTGGG
Source organism: Salvia miltiorrhiza (assembly GCF_028751815.1). Lineage (NCBI taxonomy): Eukaryota > Viridiplantae > Streptophyta > Magnoliopsida > Lamiales > Lamiaceae > Salvia > Salvia miltiorrhiza. The sequence continues at coordinate 43,944,718 of NC_080394.1, read as the reverse complement.
TGTGCCCTTGAGATATCTCAGAATCCGCTTAGCTGCATCCAAATGAGCTTCCTTAGGATCTGATTGATATCTTGCACAAACCCCGACTGCAAATGCGATATCTGGTCTGCTCGCAGTCAAATACAGCAAAGATCCAATGATTTCTCTGTACTTCTTCGAAGAGACAGAGCTTCCTTCTGAACCTGGATCAACCTTCCAGTTTGTGTTCATTGGGATCTTGACTGATTTCATGTGCTGAATACCGAACTTAGCTATCAGCTCCTTGGCATACTTGGACTGACTGATCAGTATTCCTTCTTTGGTCTGCTTGACTTGCAATCCGAGAAAGAAATTCATTTATCCCATCATGGACATTTGGAATTTGTTCGTCATGATGTCAGCAAACTTATTGCACATGCGTTCGGATTTGGATCCGAAGATTATGTCATCGACATAAATTTGAACAAGCAAGAGATCTTCTCCTTCTTTGAGAGTGAACAAGGTCCTGTCCACAGATCCCTTTTTGAAGCTTTGTTCAATCAGATACTCAGAGAGAGTATCATACCACGCTCTTGGTGCTTGCTTCAATCCATAGAGCGCTTTCTTCAGCTTGTACACCTTTTCTGGTCCAGCAACCTCAAATCCGGGAGGTTGTTCTACATAGACTTCATCTGTGAGCACTCCATTAAGAAATGCACACTTGACATCCATTTGGTGTACCTTGAAACCTTTGTGAGCTGCGAAGGCTAAGAAGAGTCTGACTGCTTCCAATCTGGCAACTGGGGCGAATGTCTCGTCGTAGTCGATTCCTTCTTCTTGACTGTATCCTTTAGCCACAAGCCTTGCTTTGTTTCTCACAACGTTTCCTTCTTTGTCTTCCTTGTTCTTGAAAATCCATTTCAAGCCAATCACCTTTGCATCATCTGGTCGATCCACAAGCTCCCAAACTGAATTCCGGTTGAATTCATTGAGTTCCTCTAGCATTGCGATGACCCATTCAGTGGACTTCAGAGCTTCTTCAATATCCTTGGGCTCTGTAGTTGATAAGAAACAGCTGAAATTCTTATCTTCGTTGATGCAGTTCTGGTTGATGTCGAAGACGAGGTTGCACATTGATCTCCGAGTCTTGACGCCATCTGATGGTTCTCCAATGATGTTCTCCTTAGAGTGGAGTTCAAACCATCTTCGATACTTCTTGATCTCTTCAGGGGATGGTGGAGTTTCTTCGGTCAGAATAGCTCTGGGATGTTGAGCACTTTTTGGAGCAGGGGTGAGTTGAGCTGGGGCGGCTTCTGCGCGTTCAACTTGAACTTCGGCAAATGGAGTTCCCCCTTGACTGATGCCATCTGCATTTACTCCAGTCTGAACTTCAGACCGTTGGTTGATCTTCTGATACTGAAGCATCTCAGTATCTTCATCTTTGCCAGGTCCCCACACCAAGACAGTAGAGGGCTCGACAGTGTGAATTTCAGCTTTGGAACCTTCAGCGATCTGAACAACCCTTTCAGCATCTTGTTCCCTGAAACCATCTGTAGACTCATCAAAGATCACATGAGGTGTTTCTTCTACACAGAGAGTTTGAGTATTGAACACTCGATAGGCTTTGCTTGAACGTTCTGTTCCAGAGTATCCAAGAAAGACTCCTGGATCAGCCTTGCTATCGAAGGTGTTCAACCTCTTCTTATCATTGTTGTGTATGAAACACTTAGAACCGAAAGCATGAAAGTAGGCAATCGAAGGCTTTCTGTTCTTCCATAACTCGTATGGAGTTCTTCCATGTCTCTGAGTGAGGAAGGAGCGATTCTGCGTGTAGCATGCGTTGTTGACTGCTTCGGCCCAAAACTTTAAGGGAAGTTTTGACTCGGCTAGCATCGTCCTGGCTGCTTCCTTTAGAGACCGGTTTCTTCTTTCTGCAACTCCATTCTGCTGGGGAGTTCTTGCTGCAGAAGTTTGATGACTGATTCCTTGTTCATCACAATACTCACGAATGACAGTATTGAGGAACTCAGTCCCACGATCTGATCTGATGCTGATGATGTTGACTTCCTTTTCAACGCTCAGTCTTCTCAGCAGCTTTGGCAGTTCCTCCAGTGTCTCCTTCTTTTTGAAGAGAAAGATAACCCAAGTATATTGTGAGTAATCATCCACAACTACCAAGGTGTACTTTCTACCGTTGTAGCTTCCTGGAGTGATCGGGCCAAACAGATCCATGTGAAGTAGATGCAGAATTCTTTCAGAGGAGTGTCCTGTCTTTGACTTGAATGACGTCCGCGTCTGCTTTCCTCTGAGGCATGCTTCACATTCTTGCTTCTTCTGGAATACAATAGAAGGAAGACCTTCTACCAGTTGATGTTTAGCAAGTTTGTTGATCGTCTTGAAATTGAGATGGTTGAGTCTCTTGTGCCAGAGCCAATTGAGCTCCGAGCTGCTCTTGCTGATGAGGCACATTTCTGGTGGGCTGTCTTCCCAAGAAACGACGTAGAGACTTCCTTGTCTGAATCCCTTCAGTACCACCTTTTTCTGATTGTTTCTAACAGTGAATTCATCCTTTTTGATTTTCACTGTGAAACCACTGTCACAAAATTGACTCACAGACAACAGATTATGTTTAAGACCAGAAACAAAGCTAACATTACTGATACTGGCGTTACCCATGTTGAGCACACCGTAGCCTTTTGTTTCTCCAATCGAGTTGTCTCCGAATGCAACTTTGGATCCAGCTTTCTCGACATACTGGGATAGATATTCTTTGTAGCCCGTCATATGCTTCGAACAGCCACTATCCAGATACCACGTTCTGATTGAAGCTTTGGCCTCTTCCTTCTTTTTATGTTTCCTGACATTGACCTGCAAGGAAGAGTTGCTTCAGGCACCCAATCAAACTTTGGGTCCTTCATTGTTAGTTCGAGTTCCCTTTGGAACCCAAATCTGCTTCAGAATTGGTCTGGCTGATCTTTTGCGCTTTGTTGGATGTCTGATCGATGTCGTTGGCGCTTCAGGTGGCACTTGAGCATTCTTCTGTTGAGAAAACTTTTTGAAGGCCTCACTCTTGTAGCAGTTCTGTCTGATGAGTGGTTGAGGTCTTCTTTGCTCGGTGAAGTATCTTACTTGAGATACTTTAGTCTTTACAGACTTATGGAGATTTGTCTGTCGTCCAGTGACTTGTCGTTGATGAATTGGCATAGCTCGTCTGGACTCAGCAATGCTTGATCTCCATGGATGTTGTTCCTTCTGAAACTGAACTGAGGATGTCAGTTTCTGACTGATGTGGCCTTTCTTTCCCCTGGATTGATGAGGAAGATTCTTTTTGACTCCTGATGTTCCTTCCCGGATCTTTGACTGAAATCTGCTTTCCAGCCTTTTCAATAAGATGATCTGGTTGGGAGCCTCCTTAGCTCGTCTGTAGCTTCGTGGAGGTGGAACATTTGATCTGGCCATCAGTCTGCGCTTGTGAAATTCATCCACATCATGGTCTCTTGATTCTTCTGAGGTTGTGATTTCAGAAGGATCATTCTTAGAGATGATCATGATTTTCTTTCCTTTGGCAGCTGCAACCTTTCCTCCGATGCTGTTGACCAATCTTTTCGATGGAAAGTTGCTCATCATGGGAGACTGCATCATGCAGCTCTTGACTGTTTCTTCCAGCTTGTGATTGAGCCTCTTGATTTCATGAGATGCTCTTTCACATTCTGAGTTGGAGACTCTGAGCTCTTCTTCCAGTCGGCTGTTTTCCATGATTAGCTGATCAAGACAAGTTTCATCCGGAAAGTAGATGATTGTCAGATGTTTAGCTCGTTCATCATTGATCTCCTTATCCATTTTCTGATTCTGCTTGAGGAGATCTTCGAACATTTTCCTCAGTTGACAGTGATCAGTCAGGAGCTGATCAAACTCGTCATTTTCAACGGATGAGCTATCTCCAGATTCTGAGTGGTCTCCTGAAAGCATCAGGAAGTTATCAGTATATGGAGTTTTTGTGAGAGATTTTACCTCTGGGCCATTCATTCCATTGTCATAGCTGTTGTCGGCTACACTTTCTGATTCATTGGCCATCAGGGCTCGGCTCTCATCATCTGAGCTGGAACTGTCGAAGTTGGATGATTCTGATGTGTCGTCGGATGAATCAGCATCATCAGCAACCATAGCTTTCTTCTTCAAAGATCTGCGATCTTTCTTTGCTTTCAGTTCCCTGCGCTCAGCTGGAGTCAATTCAGGGCATTCATTTCGAAAGTGCCCTTTCTTTCTACATCCAAAGCATTCCAATTCTTTGATGTCGTAAGCGGCTGACTTCCTTTCTTCGCTTCGATCTGTGGAATGTCTGGAGTCCCCTTCTCTTTCTTTTCCCTTGTAGTGCTGCTTGTGGAACCTTCTGTACTTCCGGAACTTGGACTCCATCTTGTTGAATCTGCCAGTCAATAGGGCATATTGACTGAAGAAGTCCTCAGGATTGAGTTCCGTTGGCTCCTTGATCTGCTTCTTGCCTTCTCTGATCGAGGCCTTCAGTGCAACTCCTCTTGAGGTTGATGGACCATCTTCGTCTGATCCTCCAGCCTTCTTGTTACCAAGATTTCTCATAAGGTCGAACTCATTTGCCATGAGATCGGAGAAAAGCTTGTTTGTCGGGAGCTGACTGAATCCTGGCTTATGCTGATGAGCGACTGAGTAGATCTGCCATTCTCCTCGTGGCAGTGCTCGAAGAATCTTCAGATTGATTTCTCGTTGAGTGTATTTGTCTTTGGAAATGGATTGAACTTCATTCCATATAAGATTGAATCTATGGATAGCTTATTCTCCTTGATTTCCTCAGAACCTACGCACATTCTTTCCAGAATGTCCCACATCTCCTTTGCTGTTCTGCACTTGATAATCTTCATGACATACTTGTCAGGAACGGTGCCGGAGATGATGCTTTTGGCGAGGTTGTCTAACTCATCTTGCTTCCTTTCTTCTGTGGTGAAGTCTGCCTTAGACTTGGGCTGGTCCTCATCGTAAGGTTCCTGATGGATGTCAGTAGGAACCCTTTTTACAGTTTCGGTGATGATGATCGGACCGCTGGTGATGACTTCCCACATTCTGCAATGTTGGGCGGTGAGGAAGGTTTCAAGCCGAAACTTCCATATGTCGTATTTTTCAATACTAAACATAGGTAGAGAAGATAATCTGCTGTGGTTAGTCTCCATCAAAAAAAAGAGAACATATAACAGCAGATAGAGCAAATAGCAAGCACAAAAATAAGAAAGAGTAAAACTTCTTCGAGACCTTTAATAAAGGATCTAGTTCAAGTAGAAACTAGTCAGATACAGATAGTTCTTGCGAACAACCTGCTCTGATACCAATTGTTAGGTCCGGGGGGGTCTCGAATAGGTGTATGGGGGGGGAATACACCTATAGGCTATTTTTGGTCTATCTACCAACCTCAATCAGAGGGATCTCAGTCAGAGATAGAAAAGAAACTTTACAAGCAAACCAGACACCTGTTTAACCGAAATTAGTTTTGACCAACAGGGTTGACGACTGATACTGAAAGCTCTTCAGTAAAGAGTTATCAGTTAAGTCACAAGAACTTAACTGATCCACGTAAGGGCTTCAGTCGTGTTTGCAAAGATAGAGATGATATCACTCTTCCTTACTATCAGAGGATAGTTCAGTCAGATTGATATCACACGCAGCGGAAATTAAACTTAGTTTCGAATAGCCTCGGTGGAGCAGATAGTTGGATTAAGGTTTCTCTAGCAGTTAGTCAGTGTTCAGTTTTATCAATAGAAATAGCACAGTTAAGAATGTAAAACTGAAAGCTGTAAATAACACAAAGACTTTTACGTGGTTCGGAAAAACTCTTTCCTACATCCACGGCTGGTTGATCAGACCAACAATCCACTCCGCAAGTGCTTGCCTGGTGCACTGCAAACCGTGAACTGAAGATAAACTCTCTTCAGCACCTACACACCTCGCGTAGGATTTCTCCACCTACACACCTCGTATATTTCAACACCTACACAACTCGCGTAGGATTTCCCTGCTAAGCACACCTCGTGCTCAGACTTCTCTTTCAGAGTTCAGAGTACCTTCCTGAATCTCCGAATCACTCAAACACTCTTATGGGGGAGAGGTTTAAACGAGTGCCAACTGTACTTACAAAGAACAAGTTCTTTGAAGCAAGTTTGACCTTTGGCTTCTGAGTACACAGAATATATGCCTAGGGTCTAAGAGAATGTATGTAATCAGCAGTGACTGATTTTGGCTTTGGAATTCTCTTCTTCGATTCAAGCTTTGAGCGGTTTAAGCTTTGGGCTGAGTAGCTATTTCGACAGAGCTTCAGCTTATGTTGTTGAATCGGTGAAGATTTGAAGTGATCCTCGAACGCTATTTGTAGGAGAATTCTTGAATAGATCCGTTGGCGTAAATCGTCCTCAAGATTTCTTCCGTTGGAGAGCAATTCGAATTTGGGCTGAGGCTTCAATCTTCGAGGTTCCTTGTCTGTGTGGAAACGGCTCTCTTTGATCGACAGGAGATGTGACATCTCTGAAAAGTAACCACCAGATAGGAATGACCTCTGCAGAGATAAGATATTGAGATATCTCTGCATTTAATGCGGCTGTACTTGAGCGTACGTGGCTTCCTCTGAACGTTGGAAGATCAGTCCTAGGAGGAATGTTCAACTGATACTTGACTTTAGTATCAGTCTATGGCGCGCATTAAATAATCAGTCTTCAACTGATTCTTCAACTGATACTTCAGTTGGTAACTCCAGTCTTCAGTCTTCAGTCTTCAGTCTTCAGTCTTTGACACCGCAGCTAAACTAGAAACGAACTCTAACACTTGAGTTCAAAACGATTCTAGTCTATTACATCTAAGTCCTATGAATTTTGGTATCATCAAAACAAGGGTTAGAATATTCCACAAGGTTCCCAACATGTAACTTGTAAAGCTATAAATTAAAGTAAATGAGTCAACATCAGGGAATTCCCTAGAACCACGTATCCGATTTTATTGATATCATGGCCCCGAACCTCGTTAAAACCCCTGTGGGGAAAAAGAGTATTCGGTCTACAATTTGTTCTGTCATCAAATAACATTATACATAGAACTTTTTCAAGGTGTTCATGTTCCATGGTCTGGGGAGAGCTCTGCCGTCTGGATCCGACAAAGTGTACGCTCCTCCTCCCTGAACCTCGGTGATGATGAAGGGACCCTCCCAATTGGGTTCAAATTTCCCTACTGGCTTCAATGCATCAGCCCTCTTGAGGACTAGGTCGCCCTTGGCTAGCTTCCTTGCTCTGATCCTCTTGTCGTATCCCGCCTTGATGATGCTTTTATACTTCGCTGCTCTGACTTGAGCCTCATCCCTCTGTGCTTCCACCAAGTCGAGCTCTGTTCTGCGGAGTTCACAGTTTTGCTCTGTGTTGTAGGTCGTGATGCGATGTGACTCCAATCTGGCCTCTGCTGGTATGACTGCATTGGATCCGTATACCAGAGTAAAAGGCGCCTCTCTGGTGGCTGTCTTTGGGCTAGTTCGGTAGGCCCAAAGGACAGTATCCAGCTCCTCGACCCACTTCCCTTTACTCTGATTTAGCCGCTTCTTGATTCCGTCGCAGATTGATCTGTTTGCCAACTCCACCTGCCCATTCACCTGCGGGTGGGCCACAGACACGAAGCGCTGGGTGATGTCCATTCGGTCACAAAAATCAGCAATCCTCTGCCCGGTGAACTGGGTTCCGTTGTCTGAGACGATGATTCTGGGGACTCCATATCGGCAGCAGATGTTTCGCCAGATAAACCGCTCCACTGTGACCTCGTCGATCTTTGCAACAGCCTCAGCTTCCACCCACTTCAAAAAGTAGTCCACTGCTACAATGAGAAAACACTTGCCTCCGGGTGCTGTCGGCAACTTCCCAACGATGTCTACGCCTCATTTATCGAATGGGCATGCAGCGTACATGACCCCCATGGTTTCTCCTGGGACGTGGATTCTCCCAGCATGTCTCTGACAAGCCTCGCATTTGCGGACGAATTCCCTGGCGTCCTTGTTGACGTTTGGCCAATAAAACCCTACCCGAATGATTTTTCGTACAAGATCCCTGAATCCCGTGTGCGCACCACAGCAACCTGCATGAATTTCTTTTAGAGCAAAGTCAGCTTCATCAGGAGATAAGCATTTTAATAAGGGGTGGGTAAAAGACCGCTTGTAGAGTTGGTCATTGATTAAGCAATAATTCTCGTATCGAGCCCTCTGATTGGATTCTTTATTCAGCCGCTCCCCTGTCTTGAGGAAATGTATAATTGGGGCCCGTCAATCATCCTGAATTTCTACTGAGAAAACCTGTGAAGTCCCCATTTCTCTGGTATCGCAGAGCAGCGTAATCTCATCATTCCAAGTCTGTTCCACTGCGCTGGCCATTCGCGCTAGTAAATCTGCCTTTGTATTTTCTTCCCGGGAAATCTGTTCGATTTTGAACTCCAAGAACTTTTGTTTCATTTCATTGATCTTGCAGTGGTATGCTTTCATCCGGTGTTCTTTAATGTGATAACCCCCTGAGAATTGTTGAGCTACCAATTGAGAATCTGTTCTGATGATAACACACTCAGCCCGCAATTCTGACAAGATGTGAGCTCCTCTGACCACGGCCACGTATTCGGCCTCATTGTTGGACATTCGGCAAGTGAATTTGATAGCAAACTGATATACCCCAGAGCTTGGAGAGACGATGTACACCCCAATTCCTGCACCCTTCTTTTGTGACTGACCCATCCACGAAAGCAATCCAAAATTCTTACACCGGGTGGCGAGTAGTTTCTTGAATGAAGTCTGCCAGAGCTTGTGCTTTTATGGCCATTCTTGGTTCATACTCCACATCATACTCCCCTAGTTCCACGGCCCACTTGACCATTCTCCCTGATAAATCCGGTCTCCCTAGCACCTGTCTAAAGGGCAAAGCAGTGCGCACCACAACCCGATGTGATAGAAAGTAAGGTCTCAGCTTCCGTGCCGTGACCATGACTGCCGAGAGCAGCCTTCTCAATTTCTGAATAATTCAACTCAGGGCCCTGAATGAACCTGCTGACGAAGTAAATTGGCCTTGGTGACTCCCCTCATTCCCTGATAAAGTACTGAGCTGACTGACTCCTCTCCCACCGCTATGTATAAGTACAATGTCTCTCCCGGGACTGGCTTGGTCAGAGTTGGGAGCTCCGCCAAGTAAGCCTTGAGATCTTCAAAAGCTGTTCGACATTCCGCCGTCCACTAAAGTTTAGTCCCCTTCCTTAAGATTTTGAAAAATGGTAAACTCCGTTCCGCTGACCGTGAGATGAACCTGCTCAGAGCAGTGATTCGCCCGTTCAGAGTCAGTACTTCCCTGATTCTCTGGGTGGTGTCATATCCATGATGGCTTTGACCTTATCTGTGTTGACTTCGATTCCCGCGGGAGTGACTTTGTATCCCAGGAATTTTCCCGTAGTGACCCCGAAGGTACATTTCACTGGGTTGAGCATGAGCCGGTGATTCCTGATCACCGTAAAAACCTCTTCCAGGTCAGAGACATGGTCCTCCGCTTTGACGCTGCGCACGAGCATATCATCAACATATACCGATATGTTTTTGGAGAGTTGTTTCTTGAAAATTTTGTCCATCATCCGTTGGTACGTTGCCCCCGCATTTTTCAAACCGAACGGCATGCTCCTCCAACCGAAAACCCCACAGCAAAAGGCAAAAGCTGTTTTAGCAATGTCCCCTTTGTTCATTTTCACCTGGTGATATCCCTGGTACGCATCCATCATGGATAATAACGCACAACCCGATGTAGAATCTACAAGCTGGTCAATCCTCGACAGAGGATAGTGGTCCTTGGGGAAGGCTGCGTTGAGATCCCTGTAATCTACACACATACGCCAGGTATTTGTTTTCTTTGCCACCATCACGACATTCGATATCCATTCTGGATACTGTACTTCTTCGATATGGCCCGCATCCAGCAGCCCTTGGACTTGTTCCCTGATCGTGGCATCTTTCTCAGCACCGAAAGGCCTTGTTCTTTGCTTCACTGGTTTGATCTTAGGATCCACGTTGAGGCAATGTTCCGCCAACCTTCTGTCTATTCCCTTCAGATCGGCCGTGCTGAAGGCAAATACGTCCGCATTTCTGCGGAGGCATCTGACCTAGCTCCTCTCTGACTTGGTCGTTTATGGAAGACCCAATCTTGGTCTGAAAACCTTCCCGCCCAGGAAATAATTCTATCATGTTACATACATCGCTGGTAGAGACCAGGGCGGCCTTATCTGTACTATCCCGATCCTCTAACAATTCTGCCAACTCTTGTCGCTCCTCTACCGGAGCAGTGATTTCGCCCACCTTTCTCTTTCGGGTATTCAGCCCTTCTGTTATTCTTTCCCTTTTCTGCCCTGAAGAGTGTGTAAGCATCTGCACATGGCATGCTTTCGACATTTTCTGGTCGCCCCATACTTCTCCCACTCTTCCCCCTCCGATGGGGAATTTCATTTTTAGATGGAACATGGAAATGATTGCTCTGAACATCGTTAAGGCAGGACGGCCAAGTATCACATTGTAGGATGGTTTCGGCATGTCCACTACCAGGAATTGTATTACCCTGGTCTTGCTGGCATCCGCATTGCCAAGACTTAACAACAACTCCACAAAACCTATTGGCATGACCATTTCTCCCCCAAACCCGAATAATGGGGCATTTGTTGGTTCAATGTGGGCTTCGACTCCCATGTTCTAGAGGCACTCTAGATATAAAATATTCACTGCACTGCCCGAGTCTACGAAGATGCGATGAACAATGTAACCGGCTATGTCTGCCGTGATAACCAGCGCATCGTCATGCGGATACATAAGCGTTCTCAGGTCCTCTGCCCCGAAGCTTGATGACCGGTTCCTCCGCCGCGCCCGTAATCTCCATCACTTGCTTGGAATAATACCCTGATTTCGCTGCTCGTACAATCTGTTTCTTGGCCCTGTTGGATGTGGGTGTCCCATTTTCCCCAAAGATCATGTGTACTTCTCTTCGGTACGGGAAGGGAGGTACCCAACCCTCTGCTCCTCCTCTACGGTTATCCCAATTTTCCTCTGGCCTTCGGTCCCGGTTATTCCCCTGGTCCTGTCGGGGCTCATTTCTCTACTCTGGCCTCGGACCCTGGCCCTCATTCCCCCGGGCTATGAACTGATCCAGATTCCCCTGGCGTACCAAGAGCTCCAGTTGATGCTTAAGGTGTCCATAGTGCTTAGTGAAGTGTCCATAAGAATTGTGGTACTCACACAATTTATTATTAGGGCCCTACTGTGGCTGCCCATCCCTTGTAAGTCCCCGGCGCTCTAAAGAATGGCTGATTTTTGATAAGGTGAAAGATCTCTTCTTGCAGTTTGTTCAATGGGGTATACTCGTCAAAACGGTTGACCTCATTCACAGTGCGCTATTGGCGCGGTGGTCCCTCTGCTTGGGGAGGAGGTACCCTTGGAGGCAATCCTCTGAAGGGCGCCCGGTCTTGGTGCCCGTTGTTCCGCTCTGGTGCTTCCTCGGTCCTCTTGGCCTTATGCTTGTCATTTTCAGCTTTTCGTGTCCATCCTGGCATCCTCCAACTGCAAATATCCCGGCAGTCTAGCCATGATATCGTCAAAATCCCTTGCCGGTCTGATTTGTAACTCATCAAAGAAGAGTCCCGGTTTTAACCCTCTAACATAAGCACAATTTTTAATCTGTGACTCCGCCTCTGACACTTCCAGAGCAGCGAGGTTGAACCTGGCAGTATACTCCCGTAATGTTTCATTTTGATCTTGCTTTATGTCCATCAAAGAAAGAGCTGACTTCCCAACCCTCCGCGAGCTCGCGAACTGCCTTAAGAAACGCGTCTGTAAATCCTCAAAAGAGTGAATAGTATTTGGGGCGAGTGTCCCAAACCACAGCTGGGCAGGTCCAGTTAATGTGGTGGAAAATATTCGGCATTTGATGCCCTCCGAGTACATGTGGAGAGTAACCAATCCCTCAAACCGGTTGAGGTGTACCTCTGCGTCGGTGGTACCATCGTAATCCAAAGAGATAGGTTTGTAACTCCTTGACAGAGTATCCGCTAAAATGTCCGCGGAAAAGGGGCTCCGGCTGACAGTAGTGGGGACCTTCGACGTTCTGGCCCGCTTATCGTCCTTGTTCCTTCCATGCTCCCTTCTGTCCTTTGGTGAGTCATGAGCGTGGCGCTTGTGGACCCTGTGGTCTTGCCTCTCAGAGGAGTACTCCTAGTCTCGTCCCTCTGGCCTTTCGGGTTTGAAGCGACTTCTCTGACCGGTGCGACTTCTCTGACCGGTGCGATCTCTCTGACCTCTGTACCCTGTCATTCCTCTGAGATTTCTCCCTCAAACTGTCCTCCAGATTTCTGAGTTGATGTTTCAGCTGTGACACTTGATTCTTCATTTTTGCGGTCTCCCTTGGTCTTTCCTCCTCAAACATAGGAGTGATAGAGTGGCTGTCAGATTCATCGACCCCTCTCCCTTCTGACGATGCTATTGAGCTGGACTCGGCTCTCCTCTGGCCTTCTCTCCAGTTCCCTCTCAGCGGGGCCCTTTGGTGTTTCTTTAGGCAGCATAGCCTGCTTGTTGACGAGTGGATCGTTCACCTCCAGAGCAGTGGGAGGCGGGGCTTCAGTGCCCTGTGGGTTGATCATACCTATTGGGGGAGTTGTAGCGGGAACGGTGGACAACAGGGGAGTCCCCATCGCCTATCGCACAGCAGCGTAGTTGAGCAGAGCCATCATCTGCTCTATCAATACGAAGTTCAGCGGTACACCACCAGATGTGGGGACCAAGCTTGGCATGTCGGAACCCGGGGTCACCAGAGCAGATTTCTCGGTGTTAACATTCTGACTCGTCAGCGGGGTAGCGGAGACGGCGTGAAAACTCGACGGCGCGGTGAAGACGGTGCTAGCTTGCAGACCGTTAAACAGCGAGGTAGGAACCTCAGTGGTATGAGCAGCGGAGCTAAGGATAACGTTGTCAAACTCCTTCTCAAGAGTGCGGTGAGCATCCGAAGAACCCATAGTACCTACACAGAAAAAATGTGAGAAAATATTTCGAGAAAGAGAAACAGATCAGACCGTTCGTTATGAGAGAAACACGGAATATAGAATGCCCTGATCACTGGCACGAAAGCCATAAGAAGATCCCATGAGAAACACCCCCGTGTACTGGGAAATAAACCCAGGACACGGTTTAAAACGTAAGCAGAGAGAACGATGGAGATTTCCCATAGATTCGGAGTCAAACTCGTGAGAGGGAACGCATTATCCGGCAAAATAATCGTGAAAGCCCAAAAAACACAAAAACAGAGCACCAATCAACAGATCGTTAGAGAAATACATTAGATTCGTAAGAAAAATGTAAATTATGCGAGAAAACATTATCACCATACGCAAATATCATGATTACAGTAAGATAATCACAAATGAACACCCAATCCTTAATTTCGCCACCTTTCCGACATGCAGAAGTAAGGAAAAATGTAAAAAATCGCAGATCTTAAATATTCGTAGATAGATCAACATGAACACCACGATTATCAGTTCAAATTCACTTGGGTATTTGAATTATTGGCTCAATTAGGGGCCTGCGCACGCAAATTCGGTCATAATTACGGATCTGCATGCGCAGGCGGTCGAAACTCACGTCCTAGCCCTAGATTTTCCCATAGACGGCGCCAGCTGGTGAATTAGATTCGAACGGATATGGATTTAATCGGATGATTTATTGTTGGATTTCGAATTATACCTAGTGTTGTTTGGAAAAACGAGAGAGAAAAGCAAAGTTGAGAGCACTAGAATCCGGTTGCTGTTGTAGTGCAAGTGAAGTAAGCGTAAGTCTACAGGGTACATGCTCATGGCTATTTATAGATTACACGCTAAGGGCAAAATAGTAAATTCAATGCTAAAACATGCGTCTCGCATGGTCGAGGGCATAGTAGTAAATTTGCCCCCAAGCGAGAGACTTCTCCGCTCTTTTGGTGATTTCTCTGACATAAACCATTTCTCTGGTGAAGACTGTTCCTCTGACAAGGCCCGTTCCTCTGACCAAGACCGTTTCTCTGACGGCATCCGTTCCTCTGGTGATGTCCGTTTCCTTGATAAAGGTCATTCCTCTGCTCTGCATATATTACTCCTCATCAATCCTGATTGCCTCCAGCATGGAGCATATAGGAAGGCGTCTGGCCCACAACAAACGGGCATTCAAAGCCTCAGTAGCATTAGATGTAAGAAAACTATAACGGGTCACCGGACATTGTGATCGTGCCCACTTCTCAGGGCCAACGCGCATCAACTTCCCGTACGCCGCTGGCTTCAATTGAGCCATAGCCGACATTGCACGTGAAAATTCTGAGTGCTCGTAGGCCGTATGCAGCCTAGCGAAAAAGCTCAGCAACAAGCTTGCCCGCAGACCCTTAATTTTGTTCTCCAAGTGGTAGCAGCAAAGACCGTGAGTAGCATTTGGTAACTCGCTCTTCACAGCATTTGCAATGGAAACATGCGCATCAGAGACAACTAGTAAGTTGGCGGGCTGACCGACAGCTTGTCTCACATGTGACAGAAACCACTTCCATGACTCATCATTCTCGATAGGCCCGACACCAAATGCCAACAGAAAAACTTGCTCGTTTCCGTCTTTTATCACGGCGACGAACAAAATACCATTGTTCTTCCCCTTCAAGTGTGTACCGTCGACCACAATCACTGGTCGAAGAGAAAAGTAGAAAGGTGAGATGGAAGCCGCAAAAGCAACAAATAGATGTTTGAACCGGTTGTTTTCGTCTACTTCCAAACCCATCAAGGTGCCTGGATTCGCTTGCCTTAGGGCATACAAATATTTTGGCAGAAGAAGGAACGAATCATCAATTCGACCGTATATATTCTCTAAGCTGAGATTTCTTACACGCAGCGCGACATCATATTTGATTCTGACACCAACACGTAACAACTCCGCCATAATAGATTTCGGCTTAATGACCTCTCCATCATCGCGTATTCTTTTTTCCACATAAGCTGCAACCACATTCGTGTGTACCTTTATTCGTTTCAAAATGCCCAATTCCCTCTTCGCAAGAATGCTCTTTAAACTTATGCACTCCCCACATCCCTCCGCCGTGACAAGATGCACGCACATCGAACATTGCACTTATCAGAATGCTTGCACTTGTAATAGAGGCGTCCCTTAGGGCATACAAATATTTTGGCAGAAGAATGAACGAATCATCAATTCGATCGTATATCTTCTCTAAGATGAGATTTCTTACACGCAGCGCTGACATCATATTTGATTCTGACACCAACACGTAACAACTCCGCCATAATAGATTTCGGCTTAATGACCTCTCCATCATCGCGTATTCTTTTTTCCACATAAGCTGCAACCACATTCGTGTGTACCTTTATTCGTTTCAAAATGCCCTAATTTCCCTTCGCAAGAATGCTCTTTAAACTTATGCACTCCCCACATCCCTCTGCCGTGACAAGATGCACGCACATCGAACTTGCACTTATCAGAGTACTTGCACTTGTAATAGTGGTGTCCCTGATCTGAGCGACCAACTTTTGCCTCAGCCCTTGCTTCATATTCCACAAGCCAACAGCAAGGACCAATTCTTCTTTACTGTTGTAAAAATAATTCTTCCCCGGATCAGCAACTCTGGACAGGTCACTCTCGCGAGCAACGAGCGAAGCCGTGGCATCCACTGGAATCAACTGAACTATCCAATTAGATAGATCAGCGGTCGAGTCTGTCGGATTTCCGTGACGGGTTCTACTTTGTCGGATCCAACCTGCTCGCTCGGTCGCCGTGAACTCTATCAGATTATCGTCTAATAAATCCTCAGAGACGACAGAATCTGTACCCGACTCGTTCGTTGGATCGTATTATTCGTCTTCTTTATCAGAATCGTCATCAGGTTCTTCAGCTCGTCTTCAGGTTGTACAGGCTTCATTCGTCCGCACCTGGTTGAATCTCCCGCATATTTCATTCAGGCTTTCCGTTTGATTCCATGCGGATTCGTCCAACGGTTGCCCATCCCATGAAAAGTATTGTGTTGGAGGCGCGCTCTCGCGACCATGATACGTCGTCTCATACTGACTAGATTGTACTTTATCTCCGTATCCCGAAGCCTGGGCAAAATCAAAAGTAGGGATGTACGCTTCTTCGACCGGGTCGTTGTTGTGCTCAATGTACACCATAGGATATTCGGCAGTTGCCAACAAGCCTTGTACATCATCGTCGTCAGTCAAGCCACATTTCGTCTCCCTTCCAAATCGATTGGTCGCCATAATATTGTTGATGTTGTATATCAAGCTCGCAACAGTTTCATTGGCGAGGGGAAGGACCTCCGTAGCCCCGCCAACATAGTATATACCATCGACGACTCCGTTGTATCTCACATATATGTATCTCACGAATTCCATCTGTAAAACCACATAAAATATAGTATTAAAATACGCTTAAAAAAGTAAAAACATCACAATAAGCACGAAAAATGAAGTAGCCGCCAGAATCTCGTTAGCCGTTGGCATTAGCCGCTGACCTTGTGGGGTCGGCGGCTAGTGTCGTCGGCTAACGAGATTCTGACGGCTACTTCATTTTTTGTGTTCAAAACATTCAATTCGATTAGAAACAAGTCTAATATCTTCCTAAAATGCTTGTAAATTTCAGATAATAACTAAATTCATTAAAATAACGTAAAACATGCTCTCAATGTTAAAAACAACATACGATTAAACATGCAAACTATAATTTATACGAAGAATACAGGAGAATCACCTTTTCAGACTGAAATTCAACACAAATTGCATGCTCTCGCACAAAACCACTCAAATCTTTAGGGTATCTATTCTTAAATTTCTTTTCTGAAATTCAGGCTGAGTATTTCAATTTGTGTTTTGCTCATTCACAAATGCAGCCTTATAAGGACTAAACTTGATTCCTTAGTACAAGTTCACGTGAAGTGTATTGTTCATTCAGTACAATTCAATTCAATCCATTATTTCATGTGTAATGAATGCATGCATAAAATGAGTATTAATGCCTCAGTATAACCAAAATTTTTGC
Source organism: Salvia miltiorrhiza (assembly GCF_028751815.1). Taxonomy (NCBI): domain Eukaryota; kingdom Viridiplantae; phylum Streptophyta; class Magnoliopsida; order Lamiales; family Lamiaceae; genus Salvia; species Salvia miltiorrhiza. The sequence goes on along the minus strand of NC_080394.1, from coordinate 43,927,653 downwards.
AGAGTCACCTTCTCAGTATGTACTTTTTTTACTAAAAAATTAACAAAAAAATAACAAATACAAAATAAGGATGTGTATGTTACATTGAAACATTCATAACAAGCCGAAAAATTAAAAAATTATACATATTTTGACACAAAACAATATTTCCTGCCTAACAGACCCAATAGCCGCCAGAAAAACGTTCAACGATCCACTAGCCGCCCTCTTTTTTTTTTCACGCGGCTACTGATGCCGAAAAACAGTTTTCTGGCGGCTACTTTACTTTTTAGCTATAGAATATTATTTCATTTCCGAATATATGAATTTCCAAATTGTTAATCGATAATTTCTTATTATTTTATGTGCAAGTCTATTATTTTATGTGCAATCAAATCATGCATAAAGTGAGTGTTATTACCCCCCCCCCCACTATAATCCACATTTGCCAGATTCACTATCTCTCATATTTCTCATCCATGTGTACTTCTTGTACTGTAAAAAAATTAAATTTAAAATTAAATAGAAATCTAAAAATACGGTACATATGTTATAATAAAAATTCACGAAGGATACAAATTCACAATTATGTTAATTATGAACAAAAAAATAATTAAGGAGCGAATAACCCTAGTAGCCGCTAGAAATTCGTAGCCGGCGAACAGTAGCCGCCGGTCAAAAATGTAAGCGGCTACTGCTGCCGGCTAGGAATTTCTGGCGGCTACGTGGGTCATTTGTTTCAAAAACAAATTGCTTAATAGTACACATAATCGTGAATTTTGTGGCCTTCGTATTAATGTTTTTAACACACAAACGTTCTCTAATTTATTCAAAATTTTCAAACCTACCCACCCTTATAATGCAGGAAAGTGACGTGAGTTGGCATTTATTGTCTCTTTCTCACATTTTGTACCAATTTTAACTACCCATCTTACACAATTGCCATGATCACCATCAACTTTTACACAAAAAACCAAGCAAGCCATCACCATCAATATTGATTTCCGGTACTTTTACAAGAGGGTGAGTATTTTTCATAGACACATTATAAGGGTGGGTAGATTCCCTTATTGACACATTTATTTAACCAACAAACAAACTTTGGTTCCAAGTAAAACCTAGATGCCGGTCCATATCTAATGACTTGTCCACCGAGCATAGATTGTATCTATAAATAGGAGTTAAGCATTCTACATTGGGCACAGTTCAATCACGAAGAAACACAAGTGCAGGAGATCAAAGCTATTGTTTCAACATTTACCTCGACATCTAGTTTAATCACACGTTGAGTGGGAGACTCGTGTGTCTAACATAACTTGAGTGGTATACTCGTATGTTAGAGTTAGTAGGTTTGTATGTTTGTGATTCATAGATTAGCTTCGTTACAAGTCTAGTTGTTGCTAACATTGTTGATAGGATTAGAAGGGATTTTTTTTTTGTTATCAATTCCATTCAATATAAGATAGATTCTATTGAGTGGATACACGTATCTGGGATTTTTATCTAAACACACAACTGCAATTAATTAACATTGTAGCATAAAATTAATTCATTGTGCGTACTTTACATTTTCGCTGCATTTATGCTTTTCTACATATTGTTGGGTAAATTGTTCTATCAATTTATCCAACATATCTGAGTTTGTGAAAGCAACAAACTTTCATTATGGTTGCGAAAAATCATATGAGAATCAATTTTTAAATACCAAATCATAAAATACATAAGTTATATAGTCTCTTTATTAAAAAAAAATAAAAAAAAAATTGTTTTCGGTACCGTTTTGATATAAAATATTAAAATACCCTATAAAGTTGGTGATGTTAACTCATTTCTTTTTTTTTTCGTCCAAAATAAACAACAGAAAATAAATAATTTTTTTTTGAAAGTACAGAAAATAAATAAATTAAATGGTAAAGATTTGAAATCAAAATCAAATCTCATGCATTCAATTTTTTATTTTATTCTTTTGTGTCAAGCTACTTTATTCAAGTTTTTGTAAAACAAGTTGTTTGCTCTCATTAATATCCTACAACAACTAAAATTAACTACACCTTGTAACAAACATAAGAGAAAAGAATCTGAGATTGTAAAATCTCAAAACTCAAATGGGTCTTCAAAAATCCCACGAGAATTTGAAATAGTAAGGGTTGAAGTTGAAATGCGTTCATGTTTATGGGTTAATATAAAAGGTATGTAGCTGAATTTTAACCTCTAAAAATCTTTTTTACACTGATTTTTTTTTAAATACGATCATGTTTTATTGCACACGAATGGCAACACTGTGGGCATGAATCGTGGGCATATCATGTCAAGAATTGTGAGTACAATAGCTCCCCACGATTATAAACATTGTGTGCATAGATCGTGTCGAAGGCAGGGATGCCCTAGAATCACCATCGATTGTTTTATCGATAGTTTTTACTTTTGTTAATTATTTCAAATGTTGTGGCAGCGTGTTATGATACATCACGGTTTTGCCGATAATTTTTACTAGAAATCAGGAAATAAATCAAAAACATAATAAAGAAGAAAGCAATAAAAATAATTGAAATAGATAAAATCCGAAAAGAAATCTGAATGACAGCTTGAATCTTAAAATCTTGCAAAAAAAAGAAATTTAATCTATGAAAGCTATAAATTCTAATCTAAAACTAAAAAAATATGAAAAGAGGTGAAGAGAGGTGTATAGAGGTGAAGAGAGATTTCTAATAGGTCAAGAAAATGACCTATATATAGACACATGGGATAAATACAGTACAAAACTCGAAAACACTGATAAAAATTCACAAAAACGAGAACAAAACATCGTATCTGGAGACCTGGCCGCAACTAACACGCTGCAATTGTAGCATATATATAACGATCGAGTATCGTATCTACAGATACTGATAGACAAAAATACTCTAAATAATCCTAATAATTCTCAAGTAATATTCAGGCAAAATAAAAAATCTAAGATGGAGAATAAAAAAACTATGCTCAAATAAAATAATAAAATAAATAAATAACTCAGATAAATAAAATACTGACCCTAGGGATATAATTTTGTTAATCAAATTTACACGTTGATGTCTGGGTCGTCGCCATTCTGCTGTTGCGCGCGACCTCCTTGTTTCGGCCATAACTCTTTCGTACGAGCTATAATTTGCGATCCGTTTACGCCCACGAACTCGTATCGAGATGATCTACAACTTTTGTTAAGACCACTCGTCCAAATTCAAACTCAATATTTCTGTAAAATTCATCAAAATACGAGCAAGTATCATATTTACAAGATAAAGTAATTTAAGAACAAAACAATCATCAAACACCCAATTTCCTATAAAATTGACATCACAAAAACATTAAAAACAATAGAAAAGTAAGTGTTATCAAATGTCCCCATATTTTTTATATTCTTATTTATCTAAATTCTCAATTTAATCTCTTTATATTTTTATATTTAAATCAAAATATTGATTAGGAAAATTGTATAATTTCAGTATTTATTTAAATCGATACAAATACATATAACAAATTTCTTTATGTAATATTATATATATTGAATTAAAAGACATAAATTAAGAATTTAGAAAAAAAATGATTAGTTAACAAAAACAAACCCCTAATATTTACATTGAAAATCAAATAGGTCCCTAACATTCACTGTTGAGAGTAACTTAGTGTTCGTTTGGTTCAAGTAGAGGAATGAAAAGGGAATGAAATCAAATAAAAGAATGGAATGGTAACAATAAACATTACTTTTATTGAGTGTTTGGTTTAACAATGGAAATGAATCATTGATAAGTGATCATCTTTCTTTTGTTTCCCCTCTATTTTGAAGGGTAACAAATTAAGTGATTGAGTTACCCTCAAGTAAGGGTAATGGTTAAGTCATTATCCAAACCAAACAACAAGTAATAGATTCAATTAATTGAATCCCTTTCTAATATCTAAAAACACCCAACCAAACGTGAACTTATTTGTAAACGTTTAGTTAAGGACATATCTGTGATAATTTGTGCACGTTAAGGATCTAGTTGCAGAAAATATAATGTTAAAAATTTATTTATTTATTTGTTATAAATGTTAGAAATGTATTTATTATTTAATCTTTTTATTTATTATTATAAATACAATTAAAATAATTGCTCACCGAATTTCGATGGGTTAAACAGTAGTATATAAAATATTAGTATTTGAAATAGATTAGATGTCACAAGTTGAGCAGAAAATATTGAGTGAAGAGGTTTGGCAGATCAAAGTAACGAAAGAGAGAGGCGTTCAAATCTTGTGCCCTCTGCAATCTCTCTTCTCTCTCCTCCCTCTCCATTTATTTGTCTCTCTCTAAATGATGCTGCGTGCATATAGTTTTCCATATATAAAGAAGACAAGAGAAGAGAGATAGAGAGAGGCAGAAGAGGAAGAGAGAAAGAGAGAGGAGAGGGTAATCTTTTCCCCAAAGGAAAGATCTCTTCCTCAATCTAGTCTCATCTCTCGGAAGCTGCCCCGAGCTTCCAAGATGAACGATCTTTGGGTAAATTTCTTCTTCAATTTTGTTTTGTATTTTGATTTTATGTTTTAGGAATATGGCGGCATCATTTTCGTTCGTGTTTTGTTTCGGAGATTCTCGCATGCAAATGGAGTTTCAACCGCTAAATAAATTGTACCAGATATATTTTGCTCCTTGGAATAAATGCATGACCATAAATTGAACGAGAATGTTTTGAAATTATGTTTTGAGAGGGCTATCAATGGTCTGTTATATGTCTGTTTCAATTTGGCGGGAATCTCTCTGTTGTTGATGATGAATTTGGATTGGTGCACAAGAACTTAACGTTGAATGTGAAGCATGAAGCATTGACACGTCGATGGCTGGGGGATTTTGTGCTTTAAAATCTGGAATTTCATTTTTGTTTTATCTACTTTTTTGCTTGACAATCCATTCCATATGAGCTCAATATTTTGGTGACTTATGTAATGAAACATTTAAAAAGTTGGTATGAATTCTGTCGATGCCTTAGGTTGTAATTGGTTAGATAACATTTATATTGATCTTTTCACCCCTGATGTAAAGCATATGTTCACACTTTTTTTCCTGTTTTGGTGATGGTCTTCAAAATTTGGGGGTCACTGTGAGGGAACTCCTCAATAAACTATGAGACACTATGAGATTTATGCGCTTGCGTTGCTTAGTGATCACAGTACAATCCTCAGATTTGATTCTAGCATCTGTAGAAGTAATAAGGTTTATCAAATACTCTGTCTAATTTCCCAAATTTTGAAGATGTTGGGTATAACTTTATAAGGATTTTCCAAAGGTTTTGCTAATATTATTAGTTTGCTGCTAGCAAGAACTCATACCTGCTATTTCTCTCCCTCTCTCTTTGTGCAGGATTCTCTTTCGCTCCCTCGGGGTCTGTCAAGGAGACAGGACGACATTGAAAAAGGACCTCAGAGATCGGGAGAATTAGGGTTGAAATTCTTCTTTGAAAAGGTGAATATGACACAGCATAACATGTGTCTCTGTAGCGATTATGAACAAGAATAGTTACTTCATTGGCTCCTAAAGCTTTCCAAAGAGTTAATGCTTATCTTGTGTTACTCAAGTCGAGGCTTCGATTTGCATCATATTCTGCATTTTCCAGGTTAAAGAGATCGATGAGCCATATGAAAAACTCTCTACACTGCTGAAAAATCTTCAGGTATGAAATTTGGTCTCTTGTACTCCAGTTATCTATTCCTTCTTAAATTAATATGTTTCTCTGGAGTTTGGAGTCATTCCTTCTGTTACCGTTGTTGGCAATTGTATTTAGCACTGTTCTCCCAATCCATTCTCAATTTTTTATTTAATTATTTACATGATAATCTATATTTTAGATGAACATGTGGCATTTATCACTTAAGACCGATTTGTGGGAGCTCCTTTTTTCCTTCATTAAGCACCTCGTAAATGTTTATGGCATCAGTAACTCTGTTTTGGAATTATTTTGTGATTACTTAATTTCTTAAGTTGTAAATAAAAAGATTCTCTAGGTAGCATCTAACTCTGTCTCAATTTTCTGCAGGATGCTCATGAAGAGTCGAAGGTTGTTACAAGGGCTTCGGATATGAAAGGTATCATACGCATGATACAAAGCTGTATTGTCTATCTTTTTGCAAGGGAGACAAAACACAAGAAATTATTCACAAAAATAAGCAATTGAAGCTAGTTGATCAGCAAGTGATTTTCCGTCTCACTGAATCATGATTATCTAATTATGTTTTTCTCACCTCATTTTATGCGATCTGCAGCAATCAAGCATCGAATGGCGAAGGATGTTGATGAAGTTGGAAGAACTGCCCGTTTTATTAAATCAAAAATCGAGGAGCTTGACAGAGATGTGAGACAACATACCACATGTCATATTGAAGTCTAAGCATTTTCAGATTCCTCTTAGAGTGACATTTCTTTTGTTTTTCTATTGAACAGAACTTGGCCATTAGAAAAAAGCCTGGATGTGGACAAGGATCAGGAGTAGACAGAACAAGAACAGTGACAACAGTGTAAAATCGAACTTTCTTTCTTATATCCTGATGTTACATTTGCATGTTTTGATATTAGCACGATATTCGTAAGTAGCCTTTTGCCATCAATGTTTGATCATTTAGCTGGTTGAAAATTGAACTTCATCATTGACATGCTCTAATGAAAGCATGGGACCAGATGATTCTTTGATGATAAAACACTTAAATTCCCATCTCAACATTATCTGCATACAGGGCTTTGAAGAAGAAGTTCAAAGATAGGATGCTTGAATTTCAGGTATAGGGTAAATGCATGCTTAAAAAATGGAAGTGGGTTTGATTTCTTCCAATTTACTTTCTTTTCTTAAAATATCTCTTGAAATGTACTTCTGTAGATTTTGAAGGAGAATATACACCAAGAGCATCGCGAAGTTGTTGAGAGACGAATATTCACAGGTGAGAATACTTGTTCTGAGATGTGAACACTTCTGGTTACTTTTACAACAGAACTCTCTCTCTCTCTTTCTTCAGATCATTTAATGGTTTTCTATTTCGCATGTTTTCCTAGTCACGGGTACAAGACCTAGCAATGAGGTAGATGTTCTTTACTAGTTGTTTAAAACTTGATATTTTTTTTTTACATATCCTCCAACTAAGTATAAACCATTTCATTTCAGATAATTGATAAATTAATAGAGACCGGGGACAGTGAGCAGATCTTTCAAAAAGCAATCTGTGAACAAGGCCGAGGCCAGGTATAGTCTAATTTCAACTGCTTGTCTTCTTTTCCTCCTCTTGGCCCTTGGCTGCATTTTTCGTCATCGAATTTAATTTGGAAAATGATCTTCATTTTCTCATTTCAGATAGTGGACACTCTAGCAGAAATTCAAGAACGGCAGGATGCCGTTAGAGATATAGAAAAAAAGCTTATGGATTTGCATCAGGTATAATATAGACCAATTATCTCTCTCTCTCTCTCTCTCTCATTTGAACACGAAGCTTGTGTACAGATATTCTTGGATATGGCAGTACTTGTGGATGCTCAAGGGGACATGCTTAACAACATAGAATCACAGGTACCCAACTCAACTTCACTATACTCATTTTATTGGCTAAGGTTTCCTCATCAAACGCGACAGATGACATAATGTCATCCTCATCGTTGGGATTTGGCAGGTTCATTGCGCTGTAGACCACGTGCAGTCAGGAAATACAGCCCTGCAGAGGGCGAAGAGTTTGAAGAAGAGCTCTAGAAAATGGACGTGCATTGCAATCTTGATTTTTTTGATGGTGGTGGCGATCATCCTCATTAGCGTGCTGAAGCCCTTTCGTATCAAGAACGGTGCATAGCAGCTCTAGGCTAGAGTGATTACACAGTGTAGGAAGGCAAAGCAGTTTTTGTAGTCTGCACAATGCTTCTGCCTTAGCTTCTTCTAACATTCTTTCCATCATTTTTCTTTTTCTTCGTGCATTTTAGTCTGCACGACGTCTTGTAATCTACCATATCAGAATACTCTTAGTTGTTAGGTCTTGTAAGCTAACCAAGTTATTTATAAGACTCAGAAAAAGAAAAAATCATATCAATTTCTTTTTAACAGTCTTGAAAGAAACTATGTCAGGGCGCACTCGTTAATTCCAATAATGATTTATTATGAAATTAAAAATCCTATGTAACTACTAAATCTTTATTAGTATTAATTAATAATGAACATATTAATTAACCAGAATTTTTACCATAATCTCAAAGAAGATCTGGGGAGAAATTAGTAATTTTGAAAACAATCTTAACGGTCCAACATACCATCAATCAATGAGCATCAAGTCAACTCGTGAAAGGTCAAACATAATTATAACTTGATGAAATTCGAACGATCCATAAACACTTTCTACAAGTAGAAATTCCTAATTATGGATTTTCCTTTAAATAGGATTCAGACGCAGCTTAAAGCTACTGTAATGGTAAATTGAAAAGCTATACATAGCATAAAACTTTCTATAAATGGCAACTATACTACATGCATGTGGAACTTAATCTACAAAAAAAAAAAAAAAAAACAACTAGGATTTAACTCTTAAGGAACTTCGCCGAAGCCATAATTCATACATAACCAAGTAAAAAGCATCACAATCAACAGGAGAAACATTCCACTGAAATTGTTTCCTTACCTTCAACACATTGTTTCGTAGAATCGAATACTCTTGGACGCTTACAGCTTTGAGGATTTTCTTCAAAAGAGGGATATCTAACGTTGCAACAATGATTGAAAAACTTTTCCAGTTGAGTATATCCTGAAAAGGTAGATCATAGTGATTGGCGATTATTACAGGGACGCAACCGTAGTATAGTGCATCACCAATGCGCGCTGTGTTGACCTCGAATCCTTTCACATGAAGGCAAAATTTGCTTCCTAGAAGCTCGTCTGAGTAGGACGTGTTGAGCCGACCAAAGTGGACTAATATATCCGAATCATTTTGCCACACTTGAAGCAGCTTCTCGCGCACTGGCGAGTTTATTGATCCAGCGAAAAATGCTAATTTTGACCTGAAATTATCCAAATTAAGATAAATATGTGAAGATCTCAAGCAAATCAAGTAAGGCAGATCCAATGCAATCAATTTTTGCTAAAACAAGAAATTGCTTCATCCTTAATCTAAAGTTTCTCGTCAAATCAGACTATTTGTTGATGAAATTTTATAGCTCCAACAAAAGTAAAATCTATGCCTGTATTGTATGACAATGTCTATCTCAAAAAGGGCCATAAAACATATCGGGTTCATGAGTTCATTCCCATATATAGATCTATAGACATGCAAATAGTTCAATGCATTTCGACTAAAGAAATTTATGTTAGTAATAGCAAGATCAAACAACGTAGACCTAACAGCACACCTTTCACGTGTAAGATTTGGAGGATCGCCTTGTCTAGGCCAAATTTGTGGCAGTGATGCATCTTTGTGAGCAACATAGGAAAACACATAGTAGCTTGACGAGCACACAATTTGGATGGCATTAAACTTGACCGCTTCAGCTTTTTCCATGGCAGAACGACCAATCGAGTGGCAAGCAACATAAAAATGATCGGCACCCCCACTATGATTCCAATAAGAATACTCATGACTAATGTTGAAAACATAATCTCTGATGAAGTCTTGAATTCCATTAATACCCACACGCGGATCGTGCCTCAACCTCGCAATAGAAAAGGGTAAAAAGAACAAATCTGCTTCAGAAGGGTCCTCCGTGATGAAATGGCTACTCAAAAGAGCCTTCTTGAAGTAGCTTTCACTGGCATAGTTACCACCAGGTTCGGAACCCACGGGCAAGAGCACATTAGCGAATGGATCTTCTTGCCTGTGTGGATAGATATAAATCTTAAAGCTTCTATTCATCTCCTTGTAGTTTGCAAGGAAGACATCTCTGTCATGGAACAGCTCTTTGTCATTACCTATAACCAATCATTTAAGAGTTCAAATGTAAATGCATGAAAATTCAGAGGAATTCGTGTTAAATGCATCGGATTTAGATTGTCACCATCCAACAGGAATTCCAGTTTCAAGGCAGCAGCTCATATTCTTGAATTTTGAACAACATAACCTCAGTAAAACCAAAAAAAATACTATTTCCTTTGTTCCAACCTAATATATCTAATTAGCAATTCTCCTCTTAATCACTTCATAAGATTGTCTAAACTGTAAAGTGATGCACACAATTACAAGCTTAAACACACAATGAAACCTTGACAGATGAAAAATATGCCAAGGGCTCAATTAAACACCAGGAATAAGTCTCCCACATATTTGCAGATGAAACTCTGGCTCCATTAAAGTCATCATAAGCAGATGAAATTCTTGAAATATAATATCTCAAGGACAGACAATATGAAAAATGGAAACTTTCTTCCAATTCCAATTCCAATTCCATTATAAATGTTCCCAAATTAAGAGGATATAAAAAGGTTTGAAGAATATAGCAATTCGGCTGCACAACCGAGAACTAAAATTTGAAGTAAGCAAACTCAAGAATTCAGCAAAAGATTAAAAAATATAGCTCATGAGCTAAAGATTGGAAATTTACACTAACCATGAAGGCCCATTTGGAGTCTGAAATCAATCCGATCCTCAGCCTCTCGAATAGCTCCATCCGGTGTCTGAATTTCGGCAAAATCAGCAAATTTGAGAGGAGGAAATTGGGAAAAATTAAGTGAAGCCCCAATTTTGGGGTGGGCTAAGGGGATATGGTGGGGGTGAATGAAGAAGAGATTAGAAGTGGAGGAGATGTAGAGCAGAATGAGCAGAGAGGTGGCGAGAGCTAAGGTTGTGGGCATGTAAAAGAAGAAGGATTTGAGAGCGGGGACTGGATGGGCCGAGTCGCGGCGGCGCGTGAGGAGACTGTGGAGCACGTAGAGTGAAGACGCCGCCGCCATAGGTGGTGGTGGCGACGATGCGCAGAAACTAACTGTGAGAGAATTGGAAGTTGGAGCATTAAATGAGTGAGGACACAAACACAATACATGAATATGATGATTGATTTCTTTTCTCAATTACTTTATACCTTATTAAAAATATCTCCTGCGATTTTACTTTAATATCTAAATAAATTAAATGTTTTCTTGCCGACTAATTACTAAATTTTGTGAAACTCCTTCTGTAATAGGAAATCAAGATTAGAAACTTTAGATTTGATGGATAATTAACCAAGTTATGACTCCCCAAAGAATGGCAATTTTGGATGCAGCTTATTGATATTAACGTTTTATTACAAATAAACAGTCCAGAAATTGACAACTTTTCGACGGAGTTTTACATAAAACTGCAAATTGACGATCTCAGGATTTAAATATTGAAAACAAAAAAAGAGAGAAGAAACTTATGAAGTATAGATTCAAACTACTTGGCTCGATGGGGCAGATTCTCGAATCTTTCGACAGATTTTTACCACATTTAAACTGGTCAATGATTTGGGTAATGTAAATAGTAGAATTACTTGGAAGCATGTATAGAGTATGTTTTAACAAAATTACAAAATGTGATATAGAAAATTACTAAATGTTTCATCTCTTTATTTTGATAAAATCTAGTTAACAATTGAATCTTGGGGGTTGATTATATAATAATAGGGTATACTTATTTATTTATTTTTTTAAATTCGATTTTAGTATAATAAATGTTCATTGTGTAACAATAATTTTTACTTTTATAATATACTATCTTCGTCCTTATAAAATATTCATTTTTAAATGACACGGGTTTTATAAAATAGTTGAACGTATCGTGAATGGAGTATGGATTCCACTTTATTATGAGTGAAAATTTTATCAAAAGTAGACTGAATACATTTTATGAGGACGGACGAAAATGACAAATTGAATAAATTTTATGAGGATGGAGGGAGTATAATATTAAAATAATAAAATTAAATAATCGAAGATGATAAAACACAAGATTATGGACAAGGAATTTGAACGTAGCAGAACAACCCATTTACACATTGACGTCCAATTACAAGTAGTGCTGACAAACATGGTTTTCGTACCTCACTTTCGCATGAATTATTGTCATTTTCCCCCATGATTTGTTTGTGAATAATTGTTTGTATCTCATTGTCATGCTTTATTTAGATTTGATGCATTGTTGTAGTTTTGGATTGATTTCAAAGAAAATCAAGGATCAATTGGAGGATTGTGAGGACATGAAACTGAAGTACACCTCGAGAAGAATCCATAAGCACAAACGGCGATGGAATCGGAGCTCCGACGAAGGAGAACGGAGTCGACAAAGCCGGCTGCCCAAGGCCCCACAACCGCGACAAAGAGGCAGCAAATCGTGGTCCTAACCGCGGCCGCAGTTCACAAGCTCGCCGATCAGAAAGCCACCGCAGTTTGGGCGGCGGGCCTTCCCCATTTTTGCATAGAGTCCCTATCGCAACCACTACGTGACCGTGGAGATAAAGCTGGATTTCTCCCATGTGGGCCCCAGTCGCTATTTTTAGTCAAAAACACTTCTTTCACCTTCATTTCACATATCATTCAACACACACACCCAATTCCAACACCCCCAATCCTCCAAAACCTAACCATACCCTCCATTAATGCACCCATCTACCAATTGAAGAGCATCAAAGAGGAGTGTGAGAAGAGGATTGAAGAGTGCAAGACCTAAATAAGATTTATCATTTATATTTCTTCCTTTTTTATTGTATGTTTTATTTTGATTTGAGTATTTTTGTTTGTAAGCATGTTAGGCTAAAATCCCCATTGATTTGGGGATTGGGATAGAAAGATTATGTAATGAATTTATTGTTTTGCTCAACATATATCTTGATTGTTCCTATCATTATTATCTTTTTAAGCTCTAGTTTTATCTCTTGCATGAATTGTTGTCCACTTTTTATGCATTTCTCATTTGTAATTTGAATCGGAAAATGATGATTACAATAGATTACGAGCTTGAAATATATCGACTCAATAAACTAGGAGGTTGAGAGTTGGGTGATAGTTTATCGATCATTTGTGCTATGAGAGTTATAGGTTAGAAATTGATCGGAGACGACAATTATGACCCGTAATCCACCGTTTTAGTCGTCCGGGAGAGGGCTAGAACTAGATGGAAGATCACTCTAGATAATTAAGTAATATCAAGATTAATATTGAGTTAAGTTAAAGTCAATAGCTAATCCTTCGATGCCTAGTCCCCAAATCACATTTGTCACTTGAGTAATTCACTTTACTTATTTTTTTTAATTGTCTTTGAATTTATTAGGTAATCAATTAGATAATCACAACACCCACTTCTCTATTTAGTCTAAATAGTCAAAGCTTAATGAATTAGGGTAAATCACTAGAATTAACTTTAATCCTTGTGGGATACGACCTTACTTCCACTTATTACAACTACTTGTGGCATAGTTAAAAATAATAGCGAACAAGTTTTTGGTGTTCGTATAGTCTACAACTAAGGGTGTGTTTAATTTAGTTGTAAAATTTTTATTGAAAAATGATGGATAAAAAAGATGAAAAAATATACTTCCTTCGTTTCCCAAATAATTTCCTAGTATGAGACGGCACGAGTTTTAAGAAAAAGTTGTTATGTGTATTGATAATGGAGAAAAGGTGTTATAATATTGGGATTGATTAAATGTTGAAAAGTAAGAATAAATAAAGTATTATTAATGGTGGGTAATGTCCCAAAATAGATAGGAAGTTATTTGAGGGACGTCCCAAAAAGAAAATTTAGAAAGTTATTTGGGAGACGGAGGGAGTATATATATATATATATGGGAGGGCTAGAATAAAAACACACTTAAGTGTATAAAATATAAATGATTTTCAGCCATTAGATCATCAAGATCTACGGTTGATTCGTAACCCTGTTGGATGAATTCGTAACCATGTTGGATAAAATTCGTATATTAAAAAACACTTCTTAAAATATAAATATAAACGTTTTTTAATGTACGAATTTTATCCAACAGGGTTACGAATTCATCCAACATGGTTACGAATTGTGAAAAATAAATTTTTGCTACCTTTGGGATTCGAACCCAGGACCACGAATTCATCCAAAAGGGTTACGAATCAACCGTAGATCTTGATGATCTAAGGGCTGAAAATCATTTATATTTTATACGCTTAAGAGTGTTTTTATTCTAGACCTCCCCTATATATATATATATATATATATATATATATATATATATAGGGAATGGCTAAAATAAGAGCATTTATTAAGATATAAAATAAGAATCATTTTCAGCCCTTAGATCATCAAGATCTACGGTTGATTCGTAATCACGTTGGATGGATTTATGGTCTTGAGTTCAAATCCCAAAGGTAGCAAAAAATTATTTTTCACAATTCATACCTTTATACAGTGAATTCATATGTGCTCTACATAAAATTCATACATTAAAAATTGCTCTTATTTCTTATTTTAATATGTGCTCTCATGGTAGCCCACCCCTATATATGTATGTATATATATATATATATATATATATATATATATATATATGGTGGAGTTAAAATAGAAACCCCCCTTAAGATGAAAACTAGGAACCTAATCTAAACCACTGATTTTAATAAAATAAAGGGTTGAGATTAAATTAGCGATGCACATTTTAATATATAATGTAAATGTATTTTTAATTAAAATGGTAGAAATGTAAAGAATGAAATTAAAATTTACACGCATCATCATTTACAATTTCACTTTCACTTTTGAAATTCATCTAGGGCTTGAGAAGTAAGAAACCGCCGCCTTCTGTGCAGTTGAGGAACCACAGATCTGCACGCCGGCGACGAAGCAATAGAAGAACGATTTGCAGGAATATTGGACGCCGATCTGTGCAAGGCGACGGCGTAGGGGATTGACTTACAAATGTGCAAGACGAAGTCTTTTCCGGCGGCGGCGACATTGTTAGACGTGGGTCTTTGGCGTTCCCGGCGGCTTCGGCGATCTGAGCAAGGTGACAAAGTTTCCGACGGTGGCGATATTCTTGCTCATCGATCTGTAACAGGAGGCGGCGGCGGAGGCTGGCCGATTTGTACAAGGAGGTGGCGGCGGAGGCAGGCTCAGATTTTTGATTAATTCATTTTTTCTTCAAGCGATTCGAAACAGGTAAATCAATTACATAAATGGTATATGTTGTTGCATATTTGTGTGTTTTTTGGTAAATTTTTTAAAATTGAATAGATGATGGGTGTTGTTGCATAGATGCGACAAAGTTGTTGCAAAAATATACCATTTCTTGCGTTTTAGGTTTTTTTGATTTGCATAGATGAAAGATTGTGGTGATGTTGGATATTGATGCATAGATGTCAAAATTCAAACTTTTTTTTAGTTGCATATTTTGTGGTTGTTGGTGCATAGATGTTGGATGTTGATGCATAGTTGTCAAATTTCCTATTTTTATTTTTTTGTTAATTTTTTAAGATTGCATGGATAATGGTGATTGTTGCATAGATGTTGGATGTTGATGCATAGTTGTCAAATTTTCTACTTGTTTTTTTGTTAATTTTTTTAGATTGCATGAATGACGGTGATTGATGCATAGATGTTGGATGTTGATGCATAAATGTCAATTTGCATTTGTTTTTTTTTTTCTTTATTTTGTTTTTAAAATGCATAAATGAGGGTTGAAGAGTAAGAATTTGGTTTGTAGATTAAGAATTTGCTTCATCAATTAATCGCCGTACAAGGTTTGAACTAGAATTTAAATATTATATTTTTTGGTGTTAATAAAATGATGAGTAGAAAGAATCAAGTAAATCAATGAAGCTAGTTTTGTAATTAATGAAAAATATGTAATTATTAATACTACTTATTTTGAGGGCATACTCTATGTCAATCACTGTCAATAGGAAACCATGGTAACTAGATAATGAATTAAATTATCATTAATCATTCACTCTCTTAGGCTGATATTATCCTTGATCTTCTATTCGTCACATGCGAATTTACTAATTATTTGAACCATAATTGTTGTTGCATAGATGTTGGATATTGCTGCATACATGTGAAATTGAGATTTTTTTTTTCCGGACAGTTAAATATGCCTCTTGGGACGAAATCATCTGCTAGAATGGTTAATAAAGAGCGTCCAAATGGTACATTTTGATTTTACTTACATTCTTATGTAGAAATATGTTAATTAATTTTATTATTTTTGCAAGATGACACTGGTGAACGACTAGAGGAATTCTACAATATTATAGCTGATAAAGTTGCTGAAAGTATTTTCAAAAATCGGCAGAAAGGTAAAATATTAACAATTTTAAATATTGTCAATGAGCTTATTTTATTTTTTTTAACAAAATATGCATTCAAATTGGGTTACATAACAGATGTTAGTAACTCAAGACGTAAAGAAAAAGATGGTCCAAGTAATGAGCAAATTCAAACTGATGATGCCCAAGGTATAATACAAGTTTGAAATATTTTTAATGTGTTTGTATACTATTTGTGCATTTCATTTTAAATGTTTCGTGTGTTGCAGTTAATGCGTCTACAATTATAGATGAATGTATGCAAGCTACTAGGTCGAAAAACAAAGGAAAGGAGAAGGCAAACACTTCTTTTGAAGGCACACTTCGTAAGATCTTAAACACAAATCAAAATCTTTTATTAGTAAATAATATTAAAATGATTATACTTACTTGTGCAAACTTTATAATATGCAGTTAATGACCCAAGAGTCATAAATGCGAGAAAAGGGGTTGTCTGTAAGATCCATGAATCGCTGTGCATTTATGATGATGACTTTGTTGAAGCTGGTTTAAATACTAAGAAGAAGACTGAAAATGTTGGGCCAGAAGATACTGTTCACAAGGAAGCTAAGAATCATCCTATGCTTCGATCACGTGGCAGCCCATCACATTTGCAGAAGTTGATATCATCGCTCAACGACACCCAAAAAGAAGCTGTGAAACAGATTAGATTTGGCGATTTATTGCATCTACAAATCAATGAACTACCTACAAAGTTAGCATATTGGGTGATAAAAAGTTTCGACAGAAAAGAGCTGAGGATTGAACTTTGCAACGGCAAATTTATCAAATTATTGAAGAGGATGTGCAGAGGGTTTTTGGATTCCCTCGAGGCCCAAATTTGATCGAATCAATTGAGGCAAAACAGAAGCATAGTTTAAAAGATCAATAGGTTTCATTTTTCCCTAATTGCAAAAAGAGGCAAATCACAGCGAGTGACTTGGAAAAAGTGGCACATGAATGCGTTGATGGAGGGGACTGGTTCAAGAGGCATTTTTTGATTTTGGTTACACACACACTAGTGGAGTATAGAGGCCATGGATATGTGGTTCCTCTCATTATCAAGTGCGTAGAAGACTTATTGACTGTGCATCAATGGAATTGGTGCGAATATGTAATAAGAAGTCTTGTCGACGGCGCGACAAATGGGAGGCTAATCATAAACAAATGTTTGTTGGACCAGTGCTATTTCCATTGGTAAGTATATTATCAATTATTAAACTTATTAAATAAACACTTAAAATAGTAACTTGTATTTTTAACAATGCACAAATTTTGTAGGTACTTTACTTGGACCGGACTACAGTTGGAAACATCATGCATGGCAGACAGTTACCATCCATTGCCAATTGGGATTACAAGTTGATGAAAGCTAAAGAAGATGTAGAATCCAAAAGTCGAAGAGGATTTGGATATGGGGAGTTGTTAGATCCCATTGAGCTTCACTTTGGTGTTGAGATGAATGATGTTGGAGCAGAAAATACAGTAAATGTTGATCCTGATGAGGCAAGTTACATTTATTTATTCATGTAATGCATTATTTTAACTAAAGAATTCTAGTTTTGTATAATGCATTATTGGTTACAGCTTGTAGATGTAGCAATGGATCAAAAAAATTTGGGAAACAACTTATGAGGAAACTACATAAGCTAGTGTTGATTCGGAAGGAAATGGAATCAATGATTGAAACCACGAAGAATGTTGATGTTGTCGATGACGGTTTGAAGAAAGCAATAACTGAGGCAATGATGGAATTGGGCCTCCAAGATATGAGTAGCCCTACACCGAACGTAATGGACAACACACATTTCTGGAATGAAGTGATTGATGCCAGCGATAAAATAGAATCCACAATCGAAAAGCGTAGGGAAATAATGGGTGACTTGTCAGGTGGTCCAACTTTTTATCTTGGGGTTTCACAAATGGACATGGACACAGGCGTTCAGATGCACACTGAAGAGGCAAGTAAATAATGCATGCTATTTTGTTTATTACTATAATATATTAAGTGCATAAATGCATAGCTTCGGTTTATCAAGTGCATAAATGCATAGCCTCGGTTTTAATCGTTTAATTACTTTGTTGGTTTCAGTTGCATAAATTGCAAAAAAAAATTGGCATAGTAAAATATAGTAGATGCACAGTTTCTATTGCATAAATACAAATTTTTTATATCTATCTAAGTTGTTTGTGCTAGTTTCAATTGCATTTAATGCATATTTCTCTATGTGCACAATAAAATGTTATAGTTGCACGGCATATTTCAGTTTGTTCACATATGAGTTATAATTAATGTTAATGTAATTGTAGGTTGGCATAGGGAAGGACAAAAGTGTTGGGCACTCAGATGAAGCACAAATTGAGATTCACGATCATGGTCAAACAAAAGAGAACGTTGTTGGTACATTGCCACGGAGAAGCAAAAGAAAGATGGTAAAAAAATAAATGATGACAAATTTTATTATATTCGATATGGTTGTATAACATAATCAATATATGTTTTGAGATTATTAGATATTTTTGAATTTGAATATGAATATGAAACTTGCTATTGTTGACATTGAAATGCATTTAGTTTTCATAAGTGATGTGATGAATTTATATTAAAAATCTTAAAAAACATAATAATTTGCTCCTTATAGTTTATGATTAGGAGTAATATATGCAGAGCATAGGAATGAGCTCGGTCAGAGGAATCTCTGAAGTCAGAGGAATGCTCTACCCACAAGATAGTCAATGGTAGAAATGACCACTTTACCCGGGAAGCGCCAGAGCAGAGGAATCACCCGCTCGCAGAGGAATCCAGAGCTCCCCGATACATACGCTGAGCAGAGGAATGAGCGAAGGAAGGCAAAATTACCATTGTACCCATGACCACGCGGGGAACATGACTCCCAGGCTGAAATTACTATTTTGCCCCTAAAGTGTACTCTATAAATACCCATGCATTTGTATCATGTATTTTCACGTGATTTTCTCTCAATACAACAGCAAATTCCTTTTTCTCAGCAATTCAACTCTACTCTCTCGATTTTCACGTTCAACACTAGGTAAAACTCACAACCCGATTATGATTCCTCGCGTAAAAACATCACCCACTCAATCACGATTCACCAGCTGGCGCCGTCTGTTGAAAATTTATGAGTCTAAGGCGTGAGTTTCAGCTTGCGCATGCAGATCTGCAATTACGAGCGGATTTGCGTGCACAGGTCCCGATTAGTCCGATGATTCGAGTAGCCAGGTGGATTCGGGGTGGTAGATCTACTTTTTTCGCTCCGATCCATCCGAAAACTTATAGATTCGCGGGTTTTGTTGCTTTCTCGTATGTGCACGTTTGGAGGATGGGTAAAATCGAGAATCGGGTGCTGGTATCTGTCTGTTTTGTATGCTATGATGTTAATTGGGTGTGATTTTCATGTTTTCTCGTACGATCTTCGTTTTCTACCGTATCTAACATGTTTTACTAACGATCTCTCGATTGTTGCTCTGTTCATATTTGTTTTCGGGTTTTTTGGGTGGTTCCTCTGATAATCTGTTCTTTCCGCCGGATTTGAATCGGAATTCGGGGAGAAAATCTCTGTTATTCGTTCTTCGTGTTTGAATATGTGCCCTGGGTTTATTTCCCAGCGCATGGAAGTATTTTGATCGGGAATTCATAATGACCTTCGCGCCAGTATTCAGGATTTCTTATGTCGAGGATTCCTGTGACAAGGGGTGGATCGATCTGTCTTTTATCGGGATTTTTCTCACATTTTTTATGTGTAGGTACCATGGACTCTTCTGACGTTCGCCGCACCCTCGAGAAGGACTTTGACAACACCGGGCTCAACTCTGCTGCCCGTACTGAAATGCCCGTCTCTCTGCTAAGCAGTCTGCCAGTCAGCACTGTTTTCTCTACACCGCTGGGCTTCCTCAACACCTCTACTACCCCGCTGTCGGGCCAGAACATCACCTCCCAGAGATCTGCTCTGGTTGCTGCTGGGTCTGAGCTACAAAGATTGGTCCCCACATCTATTGGTGGGTCACTGAACTTCGTTTTGGCAGAGCAGATGATGGCTCTGTTGAATTACGCTGTTGTGCGTCAGGCACTGGGAACTCCACTCGTACCAACTGTCCCCACTACTACCCCTCTGCTGGGAACGCTAAACCAGCAGAGCACTGAACTTCCACCTCACGCTACTCTAGAGGTGAACGAACAATTTGCCAGTAAACAACCCGCACTGCCGAAAGAAACACAAAAATTCCCCACTGAGAAGGAACCGGAAAGGAGGCCAGAGGGGAGCCGCACGGTGCTGCATAGCATTGTCCGAAGGGAAGTGGTGGATGAGTCTGATAGTCGTTCCATTACTCCTATTTTCAGAGAGGAAAGACCAAGGGAAAATGCAAAGCTGAAAAATCAACTCAAAGATCTGGAAGATACTCTAAGGGAGAAGTCTCAGAGGGTTGAGAAAGCACAGAGATCAGAGAGACCTCCTAGAGCAGAGAAGTCATACCGGTCAGAGAAGTCCCGTCAGACTGAAAGGTCAGAGGAACGAGAACAAGAGTACACCTCCGGCAAGCAGGGGCATAAGAGCCACAAACGCCATCACGTTCATGATTCACCGAGGGACAGAAAGGAACAGGGGAGATACAGGGATGAAAAGCGGGCCAAAACATCAAAGGTCAAAACCACCACCAATCGGAGCCCGTTCTCTGCTAATATCTTGGCGGATACTTTGCCAAGGAGCTACAAACCTATTTCACTCGACTACGATGGCACCACTGACCCTGAGGTGCACCTCAACCGGTTCGAAGGGCTACGTTACACATGTATTCAAAAGGCATCAAGTGCCGTATATTTTCTACTACTTTGACTGGACCCGCCCAGTTATGGTTCGGAACATTGGCCCCAAACTCTATTCACTCTTTTGAGGACCTTCAAACACGTTTTCTCAAACAGTTCGCGAGCTCGCGAAGGGTAGGAAAATCAGCCATCTCTTTGATGGACATAAAACAGGACCAACATGAAACGTTGCGGGAATACACTGCCCGATTTAATCTCGTTGCTCTGGAAGCCCCAGAGGCAGAGTCACAAATTAAAAATTACGCATACGTCAGGGGATTGAAGCACGAACTTTTCTTTGACGAGTTACAGATCAGGCCGGCTAGAGATTTTGATGACATCAAGTCAAGACTACCAGGGTATCTGCAATTAGAAGATGCCCGAACAGCCCGAAAGGCAGAAAGCGATAAGCACAAGGCCAGAAGGGCCGAGACCACGCCAGAGCAAAGCAACAGGAACCAAGATCGAGCACCTTTCAGAGGGTTGCCGCCTTGGGTACTTCCTCCTCAGACAGAGGTACCGCCCCGCCAACAGCGCACCGTGAACGAAGTCAACCGCTTCGATGAATACACTCCTCTGAACAAGCCACAAGAAGAAATCTTTCACCTGGTTAAGAACCAGCTTTTTTTCCGGGCGCCGGGTACTTACAGGGATGGGCAGCCACAGCTGGGGCCTAACAATGAAATATGTGAGTACCACAATGCTTATGGGCACTATACTAGATATTGTGGGCATCTCAAGCACCAACTGGAACTCTTAGTACGCCAGGGTAACCTGGATCAATTCATAGCCAGATGGAATGAGGTTCAAGGTCAGCAGGCCCAGGGAAATGATCAGAGGCAAGCTTAGGGAAATGACCAAGACCGACACCCAGAGAAAAACCGCGATCAGCGCAGAGGGGTCGCACAGGCTCGGGTACCTCCCCATCCGGCTAGAAGAGAGGTGCACATGATTTTTGGGGAAAACGGGCTACCAACCTCCAACCGACCCAAGAAATAGATTGTGCGGGCAGTGAGATTAGGATACTACCCTGAACAAGTAATGGAAATCACGGGCGCAGCAGAGGAACCAGCCATAACTTTCGAATTAGAGGACTTGAGGACACTCATGTACCCCCACGACGATGCGTTGGTTTTCACGGCCGACATAGCAAGTTGTATTGTACATCGCATCTTCGTGGATTCTGGGAGTGCGGTGAATATTTTATACTTAGAATGTCTCCAAGCTATGAGGATCGAAGCCACTATTGAACCCATGGACGCCCCTTTGTTCGGATTCGGCGGAGAAATCGTCATGCCACTGGGGTTTGTGGAGTTACCAGTTACTCTGGGCAGAGCAGACGCCTGTAAGCTCAGGATGGTACGATTTTTGGTAGTAGACATACCCAAACCATCTTACAACGTGATACTCAAACGCCCTGCTCTGACAGCGTTCAGAGCAGTCATTTCAATGTTCCACCTAAAGATGAAATTTCCAATCGGAGGTAGAAGAGTGGGGGAAATGTGGGGTGATCAAAAGATGTCAAAAGAATGCCATGTGCGAATGCTCACGCACTCTTCGGGTCAAAAAGGAGATAGGGTGACAGAGGGATCAGACACTAAAAAGAAGGGGAAGACGGGTGATATCGCTGGTCCGATAGAGGAGCGACGAGAATTGACAGAGCTGTTAAATGCTTGAGAAAACTCAGAGAAATCTGGCTTGATATCTACCAACTATGTGTGTAACATGATTGAGCTATTTCCGGGAAAAGAGGGCTTTCAGACAAAAATCGGGTCATCCATGAATGAACAAGCCAGAGCAGAGCTAATCAACTGTCTTCAGAGGAATGCAGATGTGTTTGCTTTCAGCACAGCCGACTTAAAGGGCATTGACAGAGGATTGGCGGAACATCGCCTCAATGTAGATCCTAATGTAAAACCAGTAAAACAAAGAACAAGGCATTTTGGGACCGAAAAAGATGCTGTGATCAGAGAGCAGGTCCAGGGATTACTAATGCGGTCACATCGAAGAGGTGCAGTACCCGGAATGGATCTCAAACGCCGTGATGGTGGCTAAAAAGACAAACACTACAGGGACTTGAATGCCGCTTGCCCTAAGGATCATTATCCTCTGTCGAGGATGGACCAACTTGTGGATTCTACCTCGGGTTGTGCGTTGCTATCCATGATGGATGCCTATCAGGGGTATCACCAAGTCAAAATGCATAAAGGGGATATTGCCAAAACGGCCTTTACCGTCTGCTGCGGGGTATTTGGTTGGAAGAGCATGTCGTTCGGTCTTAAAAATGCGGGGACTACGTATCAAAGAATGATGGAAAAAATATTTAGGGAACAGCTCGCGAAGAATATATCGGTATACGTGGATGATATGCTTGTGCGAAGTATCAGAGCAGAGGACCACGGCTCTGACCTGGAAGAAATTTTTACAGTTATCAGGGATCATAGACTCATGCTTAATTCAACAAAGTGCACCTTCGGGGTCACCACGGGAAAAAATTTTGGGGTACAAGGTCACCCCGGCGGGGATCGAGGTCAACTCAGACAAGGTGAAAGCCATAATGGATATGACACCGCCCAGAGGAATCAAAGAGGTAGAAACTCTGAATGGGCATATCACTACCCTAAGTAGGTTTATTTCACGATCGGCAGAGCGAAGCTTGCCGTTTTTCAAGATTTTAAGGACGGAGACCAGATTTGAATGGGATGCGGAGTGTCAATCAGCTTTCGATGATCTCAAAGCATACTTAGCAGAGCTTCCGACTCTGATCAAACCAATTCTCGGGGAAGTATTATATTTGTACATAGCAGTGGGCGAGGAATCAGTTAGCTCTGTCCTTATCAGATAGGAGGAAAGCCATCAGAGGCCGATCTACTTTGTCAGCAGGGTGATTCAGGGGCCCGAATTAAACTATTCAGAAATTGAAAGGGTTGCTCTGGCGGTCATGGTCACAGCTCGGAAGCTAAGACCCTACTTCTTGTCACACCGCGTGGTGGTTCGAACTGCCTTACCTTTCAAACAAGTGCTGGGGAGGCCAGATCTTTCAGGGCGCGTGGTGAAATGGGCCGTGGAGTTAGGGGAGTATGACGTGGATTATGAGCCGAGGATGGCTATCAAGGCCCAAGCCCTTGCAGATTTTATTCAAGAAACTACTCGTCGTCATGTGCAAGAATTTTGGGTGGCTTTCGTGGATGGATCGGTTACAAAAGAGGGATGTGGGATCGGAGTGTATATCATTTCTCCGGGATCAGAGGTATACCAATTCGCC
Source organism: Salvia miltiorrhiza (assembly GCF_028751815.1). Taxonomy (NCBI): domain Eukaryota; kingdom Viridiplantae; phylum Streptophyta; class Magnoliopsida; order Lamiales; family Lamiaceae; genus Salvia; species Salvia miltiorrhiza. The sequence goes on along the minus strand of NC_080394.1, from coordinate 43,903,337 downwards.
ATTAAATTCACCTGTAAGATATCTAACAATGAAGCTGAGTATGAGGCCGTGGTCAGAGCAGCGCATATCTTCTCAGAGCTGTGGGCAGAATGTGTCATCATCAGAACTTACTCACAATTGGTGGCTCAACAACTCTCGGGAGGATATCACATTAAAGAGGATCGGATGCGGGCATATCACAGCAAAATTATTGAATTAAAGAAAAAATTCGTGGAATTCAGAATAGAACAGATCTCTCGACAGGAGAACATTCGGGCAGATTTATTGGCACGGGTTGCTAGTGCAGTGGAGCAAACGTGGAATGATGAGATCACGCTGCTCTGCGACACCAGAGAAATGGGGACTTCCCAGGTTTTTGCGGTGGAAATTCGGGACGATTGGCGGGCTCCAATTATACACATTCTCAGAACAGTGGAATGACTGAGCAGAGAGTCCAATCAAAGGGCTCGATACGAGAATTACTGCTTGATCAATGATCAAATCTACAAGCGTTTCTTCAGCCATCCCTTACTGAAATGTTTATCTCCTGAGGAGGCTAACTTTGCTCTGACAGAAATTCATACTGGCTGTTGTGGTGGGCACATGGGATTCAGGGATCTTATACGAAAAACCATTCGGGCAGGGTTCTATTGGCCAACCATCACTAATGACGCCAAAGAATTCGTTCGCAAATGCGAAGCTTGTCAGAGGCATGCCGACATGATTAATATTCCAGGGGAGACTATGGGAGTAATGTATGTTGCCTGCCCATTTAACAAATGGGGCATAGACATCGTCGGGAAATTGCCTACGGCACCAGGGGGCAAATGCTTTCTCATTGTGGCAGTGGATTACTTCTCCAAATGGGTAGAAGCCGAGGTCGTATCAAAGATTAACGAAGGAACTGTAGAGCGGTTCATCTGGAGAAACATATGTTGCCGATATGGAGTCACTAGAATCATTGTATCGGACAATGGAACCCAATTCACAGGGCAAAGCATCGCCGATTTCTGTGATCGCATGGATATAACGCAACGCTTCATTTTCGTAGCCCATCCGCAAGCAAATGGGCAGGAGGAGTTAGCAAATAGAACAATTTGCGAAGGGATCAAAAAGCGGCTAAATCAGAGCAGAGGGAAGTGGGTCGAGGAGCTAGATACCGTACTTTGGGCCTATCACACCAGCCCAAAAATAGCAACCGGGGAGGCACCATTCACTCTGGTGTATGGATCCAACACGGTGATACCAGCAGAGGCTAGACTGGAGTCGTACCGGATAACAACATATAACACAGAGAAAAATTCAGAACTCCGCAGAGCAGAGCTAGACCTAGTGGAAGCGCAGAGAGATGAAGCCCAGGTCAGAGCAGCAAAATACAAGAGCATTATCAAGGCCGGATATGACAAGAGGGTCAGAGCGTGAAAGCTGTCCAAGGGCGACCTAGTTCTCAAGAAGGCCGACGCTCTGAAACCAGTGGGCAAGTTCGAGCCCAATTGGGAGGGTCCTTTCATCGTCACAGAGGTTTTGGGTGGCGGAGCATACGTATTGTTGGATTCAGACGGCAGAGCTCTCCCAAGACCGTGGAATATCAACACCTTGAAAAAGTTCTATGTGTAATTTTGTTAAACGAAATACCAAATTGTAGAATGGATACTCTTTTTCCCCACAGGGATTATAACAAGGTTCGGGGCCATGTTATCAATAAAATTGGATGCATGGTTTTAGGAATTCCGCGGTGTTGTCTTGTTCATTTTAATTATCTCATTTTACGTTGCATATTTTACTTAACATGTTCATGCAGAGCATTGCACGTGTCACCAGAGGGGGAGTAGGGTATATACCCATAATTTATAATTTCAATCCAAATTGCTGCTTAGCAAGTCAAGGGGAAGACAAACATCCAGGGTCTGTTGGATTTGTATACTGAAAGCAAGAACATTTTATGCTTGTATACAATGATTCCTGTGTTCACTGTTTTAATCTCCTATCTGTTTGTGTTCATGATTGCATATGTATGTTCTCTATCTCTAATATAAGTAGATTATATGGTGTGTTGTAGATCACAGAAGACCATATAATTGGATTAACCTTAAGAGATATAATATAATCACAGCCGAGATGACTTTAGGACGAGTCATCGTTTTAGGCTGCGGTATAGATGGAAGTAGTTTGTCTTGACTACTTATCTATACTAGTACGTCATAACGTATTGATAGGACCACAGTGAGATGTATTCTTCTATCTGACTTAAGTGAAGAATCAAGATCTCGGAGACTTAATAAAATCTTAATACTAATAAGATTTCGAATATATATGTTAATTCGTGTATCACTTTGATTTACTATGAGTGAGAGTTATATAGTAACTTGAGTACTCTGTATCTTGGGTGATAGCGGTTAATATATGATATTTGATTATCTGTATTAGTACTCGTATCCGATAGAGGATAATGGCATCCCCTTAAGGAGCTCAATGATGTTTATTGCGTTAAACCCTGCAGGTTGATTAAGTTCAGGCGCAATAATAAGTTTTGAGTGGTACTGCTTAAGGATTACAAAGTGATTAATTAATTAAAGCTGTCAGAGCTCTAATTAATTAATGGATATCGGATATTTTAAATACGTGGATTTAATACGTCTAAATACAAGCCCCGACTCATCACCGGCAATAAAGGGGTAAGTCAATATTGGTTCTCTAGTGGAATGAACTAATATTTATAAATTAATTATGGTCTGGGCTGACCATAGATAATTAATTTATTTGAGGCCCATCTTTATTCCTTGTATTTGGTCCCTGGACTGGCCCAAAGTCTCCTAGCCCTAGAAGAGCTGGAATTCGCCCAACACCCTAAAACCTGCGCCCCCTCTTCTGTGTTTTATTATAAATTACAACTGTCAGCTCTCAGGAAACACACACTGATAAAAATTAGGGTTTTCGAGAGAGCTGTGAGGCGCAGGAACGTGTGGGAGTTTTCTAGCTTGGGACTTTCATAGTTCGTTGTCCATCCAACGGTGAAAGCTGAGCGGGATACAGTTCAGAAGATCAGAACTGGAGTCATTCGATTCGATCATCGACAGCCTCTGCATACACTTTTCAAGTAAGTATTCCTAAACACCTATGTGCAGCTGTTAAATTCATAGGAGCATGTTAGGAATTAATCGTTGTATGATGAATTAATAATAATCCAAGAAACGATCATCGGGCATTAGAGTATTAATTCAATTTAATATTCCTTCAGGGTCAACATCCACGTAAAGGGAAAAGTAGAGGGTTCGTCTTAATCGTAAGCCGCGAAAGTTGGATGCATCCCCCGGATCATCTATGCTCTGCGCAGAGGGTTCGTTTTAACCGTAAGCCACGAAAGTTAGGCGGGTCCCTCTGACCGTCTATGCTCCGTGCAGGGTGTTCTCTTAATCGTAAGCCACGAAAGTTGGATGCATCCCCCGGATCATCCATGCTTCCCGCAGAGGGTTCTTTCTTAACCGTAAACCACGAAAGTTAGGTGGGTCCTTCTGACCGTCTATACTCCGTGCAGGGTGTTCTCTTAATCGTAAGCCGCGAAAGTTGGATGCATCCCTCGGATCATCCATGCTCCGCGCAGAGGGTTCTTTCTTAACCGTAAGCCACGAAAGTTAGGTAGGTCCCTCTGACCGTCTATGCTCCGTGCAGGATGTTCTTTTAATCGTAAGCCGCGAAAGTTGGATGCATCCCCCGGATCATCCATGCTCCGCGCAGAGGGTTCTTTCTTAATCATAAGCCGCGAAAGTTAGCTGAGTCCTTATGACCAGCTATGCTCCGCGCAGAGTATTCCAACCAGTACGAGGGAAGAGTCAGAGAAATGAATACGAGGGAACAGTCAGAGAAATACATACGAGGGAAGAGTCAGAGAAATACATACGAGGGAAGAGTCAGAGAAGTGCATACAAGGGAAGAGTCAGAGCAATGCATACGAGGAAGAGTCAGAACGACAAAAGGAAAATTCAAAGTAGGGCATACTAAAAAGAAGTCAGAGCAACGAAAAGCAGAAAAATTGCACATACCTCAACAACGTAAACAAGTAGAAGCTGACCAGAGAAATCGCAACAATTTCAACAACACACTCAGAGAAAAGCCGATCAGAGGAATCATGAACACTTTACCAAAAAATCAAAACCCTACTCTTTACAGAGGAAATAACAGCTACATCTCGGAGCGCCGAAATACAACCCACATCAATTCAAAGGCAAGACAACAGCAACAAGACGACACGAAGGGTAAATAAATGCGAAGCCAGACCAAAAGTGAACTCATATCATTTCAAAATAAGGGAGAAATCATTATGGGAGTTCATCAACGGCGCAAAAAGATAAAACCTCGCATCACAGCGAAATAAAAAAAAGTATCATTCAAATGTAGCAGAATATTTACAATTGAGATAAACAAATTCCAGAAAGAAGGAGAGGATAATAACAGCAGTCAGGAGGAAGAAGCAGCAGTAGAGAAGTTCGGGTCAGCAACTTCGGCGGCAGCATCAGAGGCTTCTTCAATGTATCAGAGGCATCCACCTCGCGCAGTCGCTGTTCTACGTCCAACAGCTTCAAGGCCTCTTTGGTATACTCGTTTTCATTTCGGTACAAGGCAAAGAGCTGGTCCACAGCCTCAGAGGTGGAGACGGAAGCATCAAAGGTGGAAGGCAAAGGGGGATCCATGCTGAATTGATCAAACCCTCGGGAGCCAACGTTAGCCCAGCCCCTCAACTGTCCCACAAACAGCTTCAGGGCCTCACAGAAAGGGGCTTGATACTTGGGAGTAGCCGGCGCGGGATCAGGACAAACCCCAAAGGTGAACAGGGAAAGGACCTTTTCCAGAACCGGATACCACCACAGGGGCTTCTCCAGGGAGTCAGCAATTATGCCCAGTAACGTGTTAAGGTCCTCATCTTTGATATTGTCCATCAGGGCCCCCAGATCCAGAGCAGAAGCCTGCTCCTCTGACGCCCCCAACACTTCTGCCATCTTCATCGCTGTCTCTATGATAACATGGGCAAAAAGCTGGGACAACCCCTCCAGATACTCTGGTGTCCTCTGGAACGCCGTCAGGCTATCCTCCAGCATCACGTCTAGAAATTGCTGGCCCCGAGGGGAGATGAAGAACTCCAGTCGCTGGTCCCGGGCACCCAGCACATAGCCACGCTTCAGAGCGCCTTCACTGGCCACCTTCCTGGGGTGCTTGGCCTCTTTATATTCCAATCGATATCGGGCCCAGAAACGCTCCAAGTTCTCATACCTCTCCTTTTTAGTCCTCTCCAGCTCTGAGGCCAGGGAGGCCTTCTCCACCTCCAGCTGCTCAACCTTGGCCCGCAGCGCGGCCATGTCTGTATTAGTCTAGCTGAAGCGCTCCACCAGGACCGTGACCTCCTAGTCACGCTTCGCCTGCGCCTCCTTCTCCTTTTTCAAATCTTTCTCCAATGTATCGTAGTCATCGATACACTGGATTGTCTCACCTATGTGGGACTCCAGCTGCAGGGAATCAGAGGAAAAGTGTCAGAGCAAAGAAACTAAAAAGTAAACACCAAACATCACCAAGGTAAGAATAAATGCAGGGTACCTGAGTCCACAGTTGACCGATACTGCTGGCCAACTTCACCCTCTTCATCTTGGAAGCTGCCTCCCGATCCTTAAGATTCGAACAAAGTCTCATCCCTTCATGGATGAGACAGGCTTGGAAGTAGAGGTCTCTGATGCCTCTGCAGTAAGGGCCAGAAGATTGCCCCCTTCGACATCCGTGGAAGTGGTCTCCGTTTCATCTACCGGCTCTTTTTCCATCACCAGCGCGCTCCCTTTTTGCAGGGCTTCTCTCCTCCTCTTCTCCTTGAGAGACATCAAGGTACCCATCTTCCTCTTTCTTGTAAATGCAGGGGTAGGGATGTCCTGGGTCTTCTTCGGTGCGGGAGTATCCTCGGAGATATCCACCACGGGGATACTACCCCCAAAAATAGCAGACCCCCCTGCCCTGTGAGAACTGCCACCAGAGCCGCCAGCCCTCTGCTGATCCGGGCTAAACAGTGCCAGGACCTCCATGGATTTTTCCCTTGCCCAGAGGAAGGCTTCGAGTGAGGGTGGTCACCCCTGCGACGTCGGACACTGTCCGAGAGGTGTCCATTTCAGAGCCAGCGGGCTGCTCTGATGTGTCCACCCTGGAGCTGGAGTCTCCAGAGCCACGCCCCCCGGGACCAGAGGGACGGTCAGCAGAAAGAATTGATCGGCATTTTTGTCTCCATGACATGCCTGCAGACAAACAACGCTACATCATCATAATCAGAGTAGTGCCAATACATATATTTATTAACACGTGACATTACCTATAGTTGTGTGTGGATACAGAGGGAATAAATCATTGGCTGCTAGAGCCGAGTTGCTCTCGGTGAGTTGTTTGCAGGGGAATGACTCTTCTTTATTAAGGGCATTAAGGTTAGCTATCACCCCCAGATCAAAATCGTTGGGGGTTCCTTGGGAAGCGGGCTTATGTTTGGTACGAATATCATGCCACTTTAGCTCTTGGGCACCGTACTGGCGCCAAGTACCAGTGGCAGTTACCACATAGCAGTAATAGGGCAGGAAGCCCTTATCATAGGAGTTCAGGGAGCTGAGGAAGGTGGTGGGGTACGTTTTGCGGGCGACGAAGCTATATAGGGGACCACCCTGTAATCTCAGGGATTGGGTCTAAAGGAATAGCTTTTTGGTGTCTTCGACACCATGAGATCTACACAAAATGTATGGAAACAAAATAATCTCCGAAGGGCAGAGGGGGCTACTTGATAGAAGGGAATCTGGAAATAATTACAAACTTCTACTAAGAGTGGAGGAGGGGAAAGTCTCAATCCGGCGTCAATCTGGGCCTGCCATATAGCTGCGGTGTTTATTTGCATTCTACGAAATGGTTCTAAAGACTAGGTATGTGGTTCGAACCTCAGGCCAGCAGGGTTTTTACACATTTCGGCCATCTTATTCATGTCCCTGGATGGGGGAATGGGCTTAGGCATCTTAGGAGGAGGTGGGGGAGATTCAAGGGAGGCTGGAGGATCTTGAGGATTCTGGGGATCGGAAGAAGATAGTTGAAAGGCCGGAGGGTTTTGAGGATTCTGGGGATCGGGAGAGGAAGGTAGAGAAGCTGGAGGAGTGGGGTTAGGAGAAGGGGAAAAAACAGGGCGGTCAGCGGATGAAGACGCCATGGAAGATTATATAGCCTAGGGTTTACAAGCTCTGAACGAGAGCACCAACAGACTCAACACAACCAACCCACGCCGAACACAAGTACCAGGGAGAGGGGATGTAGGATTTACCTAAGTCTGCGGTGGAAACTGAAGAAGATAAATCGCAAAGTATACGCCGGAATCGGGGAAGGAAGGCCACTGGAAATAATGGGAGTAGTTGAAGCATACGAAGCAAGAACAAAGAAAATGAAAAGTGAAAATTGAGTTTGAATCCACTAGAGTTTAACCTACGCGGGCAACAGCAAAGTAGCGGGATGAATGACACGTGGCATTGAGAGGAGGATCGACGGTTGAGAATTTCTACAGAAAAATGAAAAGACGGAAGGGATGAAAAGGTAGCCTCGGGATGCGGAAAAGTACGCTGCAAAAGGGCAGGCATTTAATGCAGGTGACATTAGCAATGCGGGCGAACACTCTGACTAGTCACTTCATTTCAAAGCAACTAGCCAGACCAGAGGGGGGAGTAGCTGATGAGGAGTAATATATGCAGAGCATAGGAATGGGCTCGGTCAGAGAAATCGCTGAAGTCAAAGGAATGCTCTACCCACAAGATAGTCAACGGTAGAAATGACCACTTTACCCGGGAAGCGCCAGAGCAGAGGAATCACCCACTCGCAGAGGAATCCAGAGCTCCCTGATACATATGTTTCTCTGTCGCTGAGCAGAGGAATGAGCGAAGGAAGGCGAAATTACCATCGTACCCATGACCACGCGGGGAACATAACTCCTAGGCTGAAATTACTATTTTGCCCCTAAAGTGTACTCTATAAATACCCATGCATTTGTATCATGTATTTTCATGTGCTTTTCTCTCAATACAACAACAAATTCCTTTTTCTCAGCAATTCAACTCTACTCTCTCGATTTTCACGTTCAACACTAGGTAAAACTCGCAACCCGATTATGATTCCTCGCGTAAAAATATCACCCACTCAATCACGATTCACCATTTTACATTTTGTGAAATTATAATTCATAAACAAAATTAATTTAGGTTAGGAAAACTACATTTAAATATTTTTTTAGTTTTTATGTGTAAGATATTAGAGTTGCATAGATGCATAGATGAGATTTAACTCATGTATTTACATTTTTGGTTTAAATTTCAAATATTGCATATTTGTAATTGGCTTTTTTTTTGGCTTTTCATTAATATCATAATTTATTGTATAATTATTTCATGTGGTTTCATAATCTATGTTGTATTGTAGGTTTATTTTATGCTTAACAAATAAAACTTTTCATGTTATTAAATAAATATTGTAAAATTGTGCTGCACAAATACAGACGACAACAACCTTGGAAAGATAAAAAAAAAAGAAGCTTCAAAATATTCCTGTGACGTTGTTGGTGGCTGATAAGGAGAGTTGCGATGGAAATACAAAAGAATTGGTAATTAAAACAATTTAATAAAAGTATTATACATAATTGTTTTGTAGATGCATATTATTCTTTTTGGCAAAATTTTAGAATTGTATTATTTGATGCAGGTCTCAACACAATTGGTTCCGTATGGGAAACCACAATGTAGACCCACAGAAGTGTTGAAATCAACGACCATTATAAAATCGCCGTACATGATTAGACAAGTGAATGCAACTAAAAAGCTTTCAAAAGATGAGATTCGTTTAGGACTGTTTGCACTTTATAACACCAAAGACATCATGTATGTAATAAGTTATTTTTACAAAATATTACTATTACATATTAGTATACAATTGCACTGACTATGAACATATATAAATTTGATTGCATGCTTTTGTATTTACTTATGGTATTCAATATATAAATACAATATTTGTTAATATGTATTATTTCTTTTTTTTTTTACAGTGATGAAGTGTTGTTTGCATGTGATGCACATGAACTCACGCGTTTTGACATGATGACTTTGAGCAAAGGAAAGATGGTGTCTACAAGTATTGTTAATGCATGGACTTACATGCTCAACAAATTGGAGATATTCCATGCAACTGACTCTGATGCACGTTTTTTTGCTACGACAAAACTCTATGTAAGTTGATGTTAAAATTCATTGTAGTATGAGTCTTATTAAATACAAATTTAAATTTGTATGTATATAGTATTGTAGGATACCCTGTTTGTTCATGCACATCCACACAATAAGAGGTCAGAAATTTTCTTTGAGACAATGTCGTCGGAGCTATTACATTATGACCATACTTCCATATCGAGAATCGATCTTGTACGTTTCATCAAATCTTTTTGCAAAATTTATTTGATGTTATATATAAATTGTATTAACAGTTGTGGTTGATTATTGTGAAATATTTAATTACAGTTTGTGTTCCCTGTGTACGACGGAATGAAGTTCTATGCATTAACATTCGATGTGAAGAGAGGGCGAATACTAGTTTTTGATAGCACAAATGTGTCAAAGGAAGATTGCCGTATAGAAAAATATGGTGTTGTTATCGATGACCTGGTATGGTTTTAAATTTTGTTTGAGAAAACTCATTATTTATTTTAAACATAAATTTTATAACTTTCAAATTATTTGATTATGTAGGCAAATGTACTTGGAGAATACTTGCACCTACGTGGAGATCCGATGAAAAAAAATAAAGATGTTGAAGGCAAAGAAATTTGTTGTCCATATGAAGTGGGGTAACAAAAGTTGCATGGAAGCCAGCGGTATATATCTCATGCGCCACATTGAAACTTATATGAGGGAGACACCGTGCAACTGGGTATGTGGACTTCCCACAAATCCAGAAAGGCATTTGATTAGGCTTCGTACAAGATACTGTGCAACTATGATTGGATGGACAAATAACTACGTAAAGGATGATGTAATGAGGGGTGCATCTGCATATTATCAAAATTTCTTGTCCGTACCAGATGAGAAGATGGAGAAAATATTTGGATGACTTTTGGTTTAAATAGTACACTGTGTTGGAACTAATTTTGTTTCTCATATGATTAGATATGACGAATTTTTCTTAAACAATTTTATTATCATTTACATCAATTTTCGAATTAGTTTATGAAGGACTACTGATATTACGTCTTTTGTTCTCATTTGTGGTGCATTGTTGGTTTTAATTGCATAAAATAAATATTTCTTAAGTGCACAATAAAATGTTAACTTTGCAAAGCAGAACATATTGTTGTGCATTTGAATCATAATTATTGTTGCATAGATTCACATTTTGTAGACATATTTTTAAGATGTGGTGTCAATGAATATACAATAATATTATATGTGAATTATTTTTTTATAAATAAATAGAATCAAAATGTAAATAAATGCAAAATATATTTCAATAAATAAATAAAAATTTCATATACATAACATAAACAAATAGTTGTAAAAGTAATAGAGAGAAAAAATAATAAGTATTCTCCAGGTACATTCGAATTGCATAGATGCATATATGCATATGCATGCATTAATTGATATGCATTATATTCAAGATAAGTGACAATTAAATAAAATCCAACTTACGTAACTTTAATTCTGCTTCTAAGCGTAATTTCTTCCTACTACAACTTCCTTTGGTTTTCGCAACATCCGGAGGGAACACAATAACAACAGACGGCAATGATCAATCATAGAAATTCTCAATCAATCTTTCTTTAAAAGAAGATGAAGATGCATTACATGACTTTTTGGATTGTTCATCTAAAAAATCTTGCAACATCTTCCTCAAAGATTGAATCGCTTCAACATTACCCTCCACAATTCCAATGCAATTCAAAGCCAAAGAAACCAAACCATCTGCATTTGCTTCGCAATTATTAGTTGATGAACCAAAACGATTTTGACCTACCTTTCTGAAGATTGATGACACATTCTTTGTCCATCTGTAGACAATGTATTTTTCCGGGATTTCTTTAAACTTCAAATTGCGTGCAACTGCAAACATATGTCTACACAACAAGTTCGAACAAAGTACTTGCATGAGCACGACAAGTAATCATCAACAATATTGTGATGTACCTTAAATATACCAACTGCATCGTCATCCACATCATATATGTGTCCCTCATTGTCATCTATGCATTTAGGTATAGTACAATATGCAGATACATATTGGATTTCCTTTTGAACCTCTAGGAAAATATTATTAGTATATACAGTAGCAGCATGCTTCTCAATATCCAGTATTGTACGTAACTCAGGGAAAGATGTCTCATCAGCCAAACTTAATGCATCATGATCATGACGTTGAGTTTCAATAGCCGTCTCAAACAACACATACAACTCACTTAAACTTGCATGCTTATTTAAGTGACGTTTGAAAAAGTTGTTCTCACTCTCAGACAATGATGTTGTTCTGAACAAAGCACTCATGTGCAAGTCTCGAAAGAATGCAAGAACCCAAAAGCTTCTTAAACGAAACATTTCATCAAACCACTTATGACCAACCAAATTGAATTCCTCAATGAGAGCATTTCATTTATCTTCGAACTCACTAGGCTCATATGCATCACTCCAAACAACTTCATCAAATCTCAATTTAAAATCAGGATCATCCCTTAAAGGCACAGACAACTTTTCCACCATTTTCATAGTTATATGCCACATATAAAAACGATGACGAGAAGAAAAAAGAACCTTGGCAATAGCTGCTCTCATACCAAGATCTTGATCCGTAATTATCATAGTAGGCTGCGATCCCATGCACTTCACAAAAGTAGACAAAATCCAAGAATATGATTCTTCATCCTCGCGTGAAATCAATCCAGCTCCAAAAGTAACACACCTTCCTTGATCGTCTTTACCCGTGAAGGGAGTGAAGATCAAACTATACCTGTGAAGCATTTAAATGAAACTATAATGCACAGATTAATATATTTAAAATGGAATGTATATATTTTAAAAATAAAATACAATAATACCTATTCGTGTTATACATTGCATCAAATGATATTGTCTGTCCAAAAATTTTGTAGTTCTCAATTGATACAGCATCTGCCCAAAATAGTCTAGTCAACTTGTTTGACTCATCAACATCATACTAAAAAAACCCACTATTTGCAGAACGCTTTCGCTTAAACTTTTCAAGTAAGATTTCGACATCAACTCCATTGGCCCATGACTTCACATCACGAGAATGATTTTTAAAGTCAATCTTCCTGCAGCCTGCATCATCCACACCACCTACTAACTCAGAATAAATCTTGAAGGAACGAACTGCACATATATTAGCCTTAAAACATTTAGCCATGAAAAATTGATGCCCATAATCAAGATTCCTATGAACTTTCAACAAATGATGATACCCTTCGGAAGCCAACTTATGCGTGTGACCTTCAATGAATTTATAAATCTCATAGTCAATCCCAACTGCGATTCGATAACCAACACGAGCCATACAATGCGCCCTAGAAGACAAACGCTTTCTCTTTTGTTTCTTTGCACCTTGGTCAACATCTTTGACTTTAACATCTTCTTTCGAACCTTCATGTCTACACACCATTTATCGTAAAACAAGAACACCACTACCATCTTTTGCTTTTTTTTGCATACTTTTACGAATAGTGAATCCACATGCAGTTGCGTATGCACAGTAAAAACTCACACCATCTTCAAGAGTATCAAATGTTTGGCCAATTTTAGGTTTCAATGAATCAACACATTGAGGAACGTACAAATCTTCAACATCCGTAGTTTCCAAATCAAGATGCACAGAATCTGAATGAAATAATAAAATATACTTAAACATTAATAATACTAAAATATGTGCAATAAGAAAATTAAATAGCAAAAAAAAACTATGATTGCATTATTTTTTTATCTATTATCGGTAGAAATCTAGGCAGTTTTAAAACATATCTGTGCAATTATATGTAATACAATCTGTGCAACATCATCATAAATCTAAGAAATTGTAAAACATATATCTACAATTATATGCATTATGCAACAAATTTTCAAATACAAATTCAAAATTAAATACAGGCTCATACAAATTCAGATTCAAATATGCAACACACTATTTTATCTATGCAGCCAAAAAAAAACAAAAAAGCAATGAGCATTTAAAATACGAACTATGCAATTAAAATTAATATTTCAATCACAAATATTTAAATCACAATTCTTTATTTCAAACCTATTTCAATCACAAATGTGTATGCAATAAATTCTTTCATGAATGCAACAAATCATTTAACTATACAGTTGACATATGGTATACAACCTTTGGATCAAACATGAAAATGTCGAAATTTTGCTACTAAATTTAGGGTGAACATTTAAAAACTAAAATCAATTCTTTATTTCAAAACTATTTCAATCACAAATATTTAAATCCAAATTATTAAAATTAATACACATATACGAATGCAATAAAAAACCCAACTATTTCAATCAAAACCATTTATTTCAACAATGCAATTAAAATGTGTATGCAATAAATTCTTTCATTAATGCAACAAATCATTTACCTATGCAGTTGACATATGGTATACAACCTTTGGATCAAACATGAAAAGGTCGAAGTTTTTCTATTAAATTGAAGGTGAACATTTAAAAATTGAAATCAAAAAATTGTAACTAGAAAAATAAAAAACAAGAAATAATCTTATGTGCAATACAGAATTTTTGCCATGCACTTAAACAATTACATAATTTGGATATGCAACTCAAAGAAAATATAAACAACAATTGAAAGAATAAAAATTAACACTGCAAAAGAACAGCTTTCTCAAAATCAAATAAACATGAAATCGTTTAAAAAAATTAAAAATAAATAAATGAAATTAATCAACTAAAACAAATAATAAAATTAAATTAAAAAATACCTTCAGTGTTCATCGTGTATAAATAACTGCTACTGACTTCGATAAAAATTGATATTAAGAGTATGGAAGAATAAAGAAGACTTGGAGAAAGAATGAGAGAGAATTAAGAACTATTTGCAGAACACAAAAAACCTAGACGGAACGTGCAACAAAAACAAAAAATAATCTTTCATTAAAAAATAGAATTCTTTTATACTTATAACTCTTTTATTAAAAACGAATTATATAAAAAAACGAAAATAAAACTAATCATCTAACATTAATTAAGTAAATATTAAAAGACAAATATAACATTTTTCTAATTAAAAACAATTACAAACGGACAAGTCAAACTAATGCCCATCATTTTAGGCGCATTATATATCAATTTAATCCTAACCACTAGATCTTTAAATTTAAAGGCTAAGATTAGATTCCTAGTTCTCATTTGAAAAGAGGTTCTTATTAGAACCTCTTTATATATATATAATATAAACGTTTTTTAATGTACGAATTTTATCCGACATGGTTACGAATTCATCCAACATGGTTACGAATTGTGAAAAATAAATTTTTGCTACCTTTGGAATTCGAACCCAGGACCATGAATTCATCCAACAGGGTTACGAATCAACCGTAGATCTTGATGATCTAAGGGCTGAAAATCATTTATATTTTATACACTTAAGAGTGTTTTTATTATAGCCCTCCCCTATATAATATATATATATATATATATATATATATTAGAGTGGGGCTATAATAAAAACACATCTTTTTATAAAAACTAAAAACGGCTGAATTCTATGTAGAACACGTATGAATTAGCTGTGTAACTGTATGAATTGCGAAAGGTCCTGAGTTCGACTGAATTCTATGTAGAACACGTATGAATTTCGCAATTCATACAGTTACACAGCTAATTCATACGTGTTCTACATAGAATTCATACATTTTAGCCGTTTTTAGTTTTTACAAAAAGATGTGTTTTCACCCTAGCCCAACGAGAAGATGAGAAAATATTAAAAATTATTTTACACTACTATCTAAATATAATATTATTCAATATTAAAAAGAAAATAAATAAAAATAAGCTCTTAGAGAAAATATTTTGTATTATCCAGAGAAATTTTCTGTCATAATAAATATATGAAAATCGTGAATATATAGCTTTTCTCTCACGTTTTATTAAAGTAAACAGATCTTGAGAAGTACAAGTGTACCATTAAAGAGTAGTTCAAATAAGTTGAGGCATATATTGTACTCATTTTGTCTCAATCCATTTAGTCCAGTTTTTTTTCGGTATTATTATTAGGGGAGTAAATATTTAGTATAAATGTGTGTGGACTCATATTTAATGTAGGGGTTATTGCCATAAAATACATCAAGTTTGTCAATTTTCTGGTTTATATCATCACTTTTTTTTGGCAAAAAAATACATGAATTTATACTTTATTTGTAATTATCTCATCATTTATAATTTTGCCCAAATTAAATCTGATGTGGCAGTTAAATTACCAATGTGGCAGCGAAAATTGTCAAATCACACAAACACCTCTCTCTCTCTCTCTCTCACTCAGACACACATAAACACACGCACAACCCCACCCCTTCTTCCTTCTCCGGCGACCGCCGCGTCATCGCCGCCGCCGCCCTTAACCCCCTGTCTCTCTCTCACTCAAACACACACAAACACACGCACAACCCCACCCCTTCTTCCTTCTCCGGCGACCGCTGCGTCATCGCCGCCGCCGCACACAAACCCACGCAAACACCCACTGCACACACGCACACGCACACGCACAACCCCTCCCCATTCTTCCTTCTCCGGCGACGGTAGCGTCGTCGTCGCCCGCTACCGCCCTCTCATCCCTTAATCCCCTTATCTCTCTCTCTCTCTCATCTGCACACACATACACAACCAAAGCAGCAGCCGCCGGCGAAGCGATGATCGCCGCTGCACATCTCCCTCTCCCTTGCTTGTCTCTCCTCTGCTTCGGTCGGAACGACGGCAGAGCCGCCGCCGCCTACGAGCCCTAGGCTCCCAAACCCTAGATCCCTAAATCCAGCCACCACTTTCCCCAAAATTTCCAGTGAAAACTCCGCCATACACGACGCCACCTCCGTCCGCCCTCTTTCTAAAGTCAGACGGCGGCAACAAGGCCACTGATCGCCTCCTCTCCTCTGTTAAACTCCGGCATGCAGAGAGAAGGCCGAGATTGGAGGAAGGGGGAGGCTCCGCCGGGCGTGGGGTTGGGGGAAGGGGGAGGCTCCGTCGGGTTGGAGAAGTGGTGGCGACGGGTCGGGGAAAGAGGGAGGCTCCACCGGGCTGGAGAAGTGGTGGCGACGGGATGGGGGAGGGGGGGACGGTCTTGGGGGGTGGGGGGAGGGGGACGGTCTGTGGGGGGAAGGGGGGTTGGGGAAGTGTGCGTGTGTTTGTGTGTGTCTGAGAGAGAGAGAGAGAGAGAGAGAGAGAGAGAGAGAGAGAGGTATGTGTGATTTGGCAATTTTGGCTGCCACATTAGCAATTTAACTACCACCTTAGATTTAATTTGGGCAAAATTATAAATGATGGGATAATTACAAATAAAGTATAAATTCATGTATTTTTTTGCCAAAAAAAAAGTGATGATATAAATCAGAAAATTGACAAACTTGATGTATTTTATGGCAATAACCCCTTTAATGTAGTGTAAAGTGATTACCTAAAAAAATTAGATCAAGTTAAGTGGAATAACTGGAAAAAAAAATACAAATCAAATCAAATAGGTACTCCATCCGTGTCACAAAAACATGACATTTTTAAATTCATCATCTTTTGCAACGAAATTAGAATATTTTATAGGAAATTCATAATAAACTTATTTTAACCAATTCCCCCTACAACTGTACAAAGTAATGAGACAAACAAATAAATGGGTTAATCAAATGGTGATCTTGACATGACTTCTCCGAAGCCAGAGCTCATACATAACCATGTAAAACGCATCATAATGAAGCGGCACAGTGTGCCACTGGAAATGCTTTTGCAATCTCACAACATTCCCTTGCAACCTCAAATATTGGCCGGATCCCACCATTTCCCGAAGCACCTTTTTCATGATCGGAATGTCAGAAGCTGACAACACAACCGAGAAACTCTCCCAATTCAAGATGTCTGCATATGGAAGATCATAGTGATCTGCTAAAACTACAGGCACACACCCGTAATACAATGCATCCCCTATTCGAGCTGTGTTCACTTCAAATCCTTTAGCATGGATGCAGAATTTGCTCCTCAGCAGCGACTCCGAGTAGGGCGTCTTCAGCCGAGCACGGTGGACCGATATCTCCGAATCGTTCCCCCACGTCCTCACCAGAGACTCCCGAACCCTCGAGTTCATTGCTCCTGCGTAAAATGCCAAATTCTGTCTGCAGATATCGTAGTAATTAAGTCAGAAGCTGGATAATTAACATCAATTTTAATTTATTTTTTTCAAATATCATGTTCTTCTACATCAAAAGTTACGAGATCGTATATCTGATTGGGCTTACCAGTAAAACATGTTTCTCGAGCTGAAATATATATCGAAAGAATGAAGCCATTATCCTGATCGAGAAACATGTTTTACAGGCAAGCTAGCCTAGTCAGATACTTGATTCGGAATTTTCAATGCGAGACAAAACTAAACAAAATCCAAAGTTCAAAATATTTTTTAAAAAAAATTGAAGTGATGTCATAAATAAATACATGAGTAAAATTTTGAAGTAGTCAAAATGAAGCATAAAACACAATTTATGGCCACACATTGAAAAAATATAAAATTTGGCCATTTTTATTGATTTTGACGTTTTTACCCTTAATGAGGCGGACCGGGTAGGATCAGGCACGCGGGTCGCGTGCCGGGTCGGGTTAGACACTTATGGCACTAATAGTGTCATAAGTGCCAAGATTTTACTTTGGTTTTATTTTGGATTTTCGTTGGCACTTATGGCACTATTTCCAAAATAAAACCAAGTAAAATGGTCTTTTTGGCACTTATGGCACTAATAGTGCCATACGTGCAACACATACAGAAACAACAGCAATAGAATCAAGAAATCATAAATGGATCATCTAAATCCTAAATGGATAATCTAAACCCTAAATCGAACATCTAAACCCTAAATGGAACATCTAAGCCCGACGGGAAAGTGTTTAAAATGGTCCTTTTGGCACTTATGGCACTAATAGTGCCATAAGTGCCAACGGAAATCCAAAATAAAACCAAGTAATAAAATGATGCGTATGGCACTTATGGCACTAATCATACGCGCAGCGAGCGCTGGCTTTTCCCCGCGAGCGCGCAACTCACCCATAAGCTTCCAACGGCCGTGCAATCATCCAGCGGTCGCGCAATCACCCCAACGTCCGAGTAAAAAGGGCAAATTAGGCATACCACCTAATTAATGGTCATATTTTGATGTTTTAAGATTAGAGGCCAAAAATTGATTTTCAATCTTCATTATGGCCATTTGACTACATTGTTTCTAAATACATAACACCAAACTTAAGGCCATAAACTACTACTAGCTTTCAATAGTGTATTCTCAGGTCTTGAGCATTAACCTTCTATCGCTAGACCAACACACACACACTAATTTATTTATTTATTTATTTGATAAATTTATAATATTAAATAAAGAAATTAAAAGGTCCGCGCCACATAGGACTCGAACCCAAGAGCCTTTGGCCTTAGTCCTTAACCCCTTATCGCTTGGCCAACACAAGTACCCTGTAGAACATGGGCTAAGGCTAATAAGAGTAGCTAATTAATACTTCATCCATCCCAACGAAAGCGGTGCATATTCCTTTTTGAGCCGTCCCAACGAAAGTGGTGCATTTCATTTTTTTGGTAATAATTTTACACTAAATAATATGGCCCCACACTACCTTTACACACTTTTACACTACAATCTTATTCTCCTTAAATTCCGTGCCGAAAAGAAGCGCACCTATTTCGTTGGGATTGAGGGAGTATTAAAATGTGATAAAGTTTTCTCTTTTTTTTATATCCCTTATTTTTCCGTCATAAATTCGCAACTAACCCAAGAAAACAACAACTATACCTTTGTGATGGCGGGCGCGTTGGTCGGCGGCCTTTCCTCGGCCAAATCTGAGGTATCGATGCATCTTTGTGGGTGACATAGTTGTTCACGAAGTAGCTCGAGGAGCACACCACTTGAATCGCATTGAGCTTGACTTGGACCGCTTTGTTCATGGCCGTTCTCCCTACGGAATGGCAGGCAACGTAGAAGTGATCTGCGCCGCCTGTCCGGTTCCAAAAGGGGTAGGCCCGACTAATGTCTCGAACGTAGTTCCTAATATAGGTTTGAATCCCACCAACGCCTATTCTCTTATCGTGCCTAAGGCTCGCAATGGAGAAAGGGAGGTAGAAGAGGTCCGCTTCCCAAGGGTCGTTTGTGAGGAAATGGCTGTTGAAGAGGGCTTTCTTGAAGTAGCTCTCGCTTGCGTAGTTGCCGCCTGGCTCTGAATCCACCGGCAACAGCACGTTTGCGAAGGGATCACTCTTGTTGTGTGGGTATACATATATCTTCATGCTCTTGTTCATTTCTTCGTACTCTTCCATGAATACGCTTCTCTCGTGGAATGCATCGTCGTTTCGCGATCCTGCGTAAACAGAGTATTACGCTGGGGGAAGTGGTGGTCCCAAGAGAATAGCTAAAGGGACTTAAACTCCCCATCAGATAAAAAAAATATTTTTATGTAAATTATAGGGTAAATACTTGTAAAATTACAAACTTTGGGCATAATTAAAAGATTTTGCCTGTAAAACTACAAACTTTGGGTATATTCTAGTTTTAATCTCTAGCAAAAGATTCTGTTTAAAAATATTTGAACTTTTAATTGTTTCTGATTTTAACTATGGTAACAATATCTTGCCACATACGTCCCATTTTAATCTTACGTGGCTTATAACTAGCTAATATGACTAATAAATGCTAAACGATGTTGTTTCATACTTTAAAAAAATGAATAAATTAAATCTACTCTAACTATAATCACGCAGAATGTACTCTAATTAAATCTACATATGTGACCGGATATTATTCTCGTATTTAAAATCAGAAATGATTAAAAGTTCAAATATTTATGCACAAAATCTTCTGTTAGAGGTTAAAATAAGAATATACCCAAAGTTCGGGGTTTTATAGGTAAAATCTTTTGTAGAGGTTAAAACCATAATATTGCCCAAAAATTCGTGATTTTACGGATCATTAACCTAAATAATTAGTATGCTATTAACAATTCAAATTAACCTAAATAATTAGTATGCTATTAACAATTCAAATTATAAGAAAATTATCTTTTCGAAACTTTAAATTCAAGGATATAGAAAATATTGAGGAAGTTTTTCTACATCCCTCCGTTAATTGTGAATGGTATTATATCTCGTGTTTCATAAGGGATGAGCATTGCACATGCAGACAATAGAATGTTACAATTTTGTGGACCAAATTGTTGGTATACATGTGAGAGCGCAAAGTTGATATATAATGGGATGAGATCCAGTGTTCCACAATTTTATGTGTGTCACTGTGTCCTATTTTTATATCTATTATTTTAAAAATATTTTTATAAAAATAAAATTTATTATGATACTATGAATTATATTTAATTTTTATTTTAAAAAATTAAATTTTTAAAAAGTATATACCATGACTTTGAATTTATCAACCTATTATTAACTAATAAAAGTGAAATTAAATCATACAGGAATGAGATTCAGTGTACCACACTTTATGTCCCACTTTCAATTTTATTTATTTTCTTATATATTTTTTCTTCAATTTCAACTTTATATGCTTTAGTTTAATTTTGTGATTATTAACTAGGGTTTATTCCATCAATCTAGGGTATATAATTATTTTTTATCATTTAATTTCACTTTTATTAGTTAATAATAGGTTGATAAATTCAAAGTCATGGTATATACTTTTTAAAAATTTAATTTTTTAAAATAAAAATTAAATATAATTCATAGTATCATAATAAATTTTAATTTTATAAAAAATATTTTTAAAATAATAGATATAAGAATGAGACACAGTGACACACATAAAATTGTGGAACACTGGATCTCATCCCATATATATAATAATTTAATAATTTAAAGTGTGTAAATTATAACGTGTATATATAGTGCATGTCTAATGTATTGGCCACACCACCACAGCAGCAGCCTCCTGATTATGACTTACGTATGTATACATGGTGAATATGGCATTGGCATGTGCAAATGAAACAAGGAAAATTCGAAGAGGAATTGGATAACGACATAAACTTAGCTATTCCAACTTGTAGCAATATTGATCAAGACTCATCAGGGGCCGCCATAGAAGATTAATTGGAAAACGTTCAAGAATTAATTTCTCAGTTTTCGTTGACGAATATTAATTTATTTAATTAACTTTGAAAAAGCTAAAGCAAGCTACGTAATTATATAGGTCAGCGTGAATATTTAATTTAATTTATTCTTACCAGTTACTGATTCACCATGACCTGGTGTTTCACGATCGCCGGCGCCGCCCTTTGACGTCGCAACAACTTCCTTCTCCGGCAGAATAACGTCGTCTTGCAATTCTTGAGAGATGAAAGGGTGGTTGTGCACAGCTTGGTGTGGTTGTTGAAGTGGTATGATAGCTTTAGGAGGGTGAATTAGGCCTTCTTGCTGATTAATCTCAAGTTTTATGCTGGAAAATGAATAGAAAAAGAAGAAAATCGAGCTGGCTATGAGCAGGAAGAATAGGCCTTGGAATGAATCTTTCTGCAGGCGGCGGAAAAACGACGGCGGCGGCGGCGGAGTGAAGAAGCCGGCGGAGGCCGCCATGCCCTGCAGCGGAGAGAGGAATATTATTGAGATGATGAGAGAAAAGAATAATATGGTGAGCGCATGTATGGAATATTAATGCAGGGTTTGGTGATAGAAGAATGCCAATTTGATATTCACCTTTTTAATTTGAACCATAAGTTGGTGTTGGCTGCTTTAAGTTTATTTCAAAGGATAATGTAAATTTTTTTCTTTATCTGTTGGGATTTTGAAAGTACGTACAAGATTCTTTTGTCAGATGGTAATTGTATAATCGGGTAATTAATTTCATTTCGAAATAAGGTCTTGATATGTTAAAGATTTTAAATGTATTCAATACAGACAATTAAATTTTTTGTGTAAACATAATTAAGACCCCCACGAACCATGAGGAATCATGTAAGATTATTCTACTAAATAATCAAATTTGAAAATATAGTCAATATTGTAATTAATAATGTGTGGATTTTAGGGAAACGTACACGTAAGCCAGAAAGCAACATCGTTCAATCGAAAACAGCAGGTATGGAATAATCAAGTTCATAATATAATTAATTTTATATTTAGGCATGATTTTTGATGTAAAGAGACGAACTTAACAGTAAAATATTAGATTAGACCTATAGGCTATATAGGTTTATGAATTAATATATATTTGTCTCATTGAAGAAATTGTCTCGATGCTATCAAACAACAAAATAAAAATAGTGTCGATGATTGATTAGCGTGGTGTGACTTAGATCAATGATAAATTAAATGTGACATCTCTCCTAACACGATGAGACACATTTCAAATTCAGGGTAGCACAATTAGTATTCCAATTATTTCTTTTAATTTCAATTTTATATATTATAATTTAATTTTATAATTATTAGTTAAAATTTATTTCATTTAATTAGGATATATACTTATTTTCTTTCATTTAATTTTAAGTTAATTAATTAATAATTTATTATTAAAATTGAGCAATTTAAAGTTAAGGTATATAAATATTTTTAAGTGCAAAAATTTAAAATGCCCACTTTTATTAAGTTGTAGTGAAAAATGCTCACTTTTATAAAATTACTGTATTTATGTCTAAATTGACTAAATTATCTTTAATGTCACAGTTAATGTACTTGCATGAAACAAAAATAGTCAACTGTCAGAAAACTAGGTTGTCACCCGTCAGAAAAGTTGGTTGTCACCCGGGCGGCAACCTACAACCAACTTTTCCAACCGGCAATCTACTCTTAATTTTTGTTACAAGAAAAAGTAGGTTATCGGCCAAAAAAGTAAGTTGCCGCCCGAGCAGCAACCTCACAAAGCGGCAACCTACTTTTCCGACAGTAGACAATTTTTTCTTACACATTTGTACTTTGTGTAAGAAAAAATATACTCCCTCCGTCTCATAATAAGTGGCCACATTTCCTTTTTCGTCCGTCCCACTATAAGTGGTTACTTTCTAAAAATGGCAAAAGTTTACTTTAATTAAGTCAACAATTACTCACTAATTTGGTCAACAATTGTAGGCCACTTTCTACAAATGCCAAAATTACTTTAATTAAGTCAACAATTACTCACTAATTTGGTCAACAATTGTAGGCCACACTCTATTAAAACATATAACACTCAATTTCTTAATTTCCGTGCCGAAAAGAATGTGGCCACTTATTATGGGACGGAGGGAGTAAGACTTTACACAAAAATGATGTAAAATGATCAACATCCAAGGGTAATTTTGACTCTTCCCTTTAATTTACGCATAGAATCAAGTTTTTATAAAAAATGAACATTTTTAATTTTACACATAACAAGTGGGCAATTTTACTTATTGCAACTATTTTTAATTTCTTTTCAAAAGAAGTAGTTAATAGTATAATCTATAATATTATAAAAAAATATTTTTATAAAATATAATAGTGATATGACACAGAGTCTCATTCGATGGGACCATAATAAACGATAAATATGGTAATCTTTAACGCTCTTAGGCAACGTCTAATTAGGGGAAATATCAGAAGAAAATCCATTTTCAGAAAAATAAAAATATCAGATTTATTCTCCTCTAATTTTTGTATATGTGTAATTAATTACTTCAAAATATATCAAATGACAATTTTAAAGTGTATTTTGGGTTGGAAAGTCAACTTTTTGGCGTCATCTTTTGAAAAGTCGCCGGCTGCAGCCTGAAAGGAGGGTTGTCGAATTTATGCAGTTTTACCATTCTACCCCTAAAACCGACTAGTATATAGTAAATGGGATGATATGTGCATCTTTATTATTCGACCTCTACGATCATATAAATTGGCATGCGCAAGCACCGACGATTAGCTATAGCTATAGCTAAGCTCACATGTTATTTTGCAATATGTTGCCAAAACAGTTCCAGCAATATGTATATTATATTTAGACAATAACTATGACGTGACATAAGGTAGAGATTATGGGTATTTTAATAGTTGGAGAGTGATTTTTGGACACTAGGTCTCTTTTATAAAAAAAAATGATTTTTGCTTAATATTTAATTTGATCGATTTTTTGTTATTAAGTGATTTATCTAAAATATTATTTTCAAAATTATATTCAACCGATTTTGTTATTATTTTCGATTTTTATATATTTATATATATAAAAAATAAATTAATGAATTTGGAAAAAAATAAAATAAAAATAAAAAATAATAACAAAATCGATTGAATATATTTTTGGAAAGGATATTTTAGACAAATCACAAAATAGCAAAAAATCGATCAAATTAAATATTAAGCAAAAATTGATTTTTTATGAAGGTGGTGTCCAAAAATCTTTTCCCATTTTAATAATGTTGATCTCCATCCATTACGGAAATAATGTCATGATTTTAATAAAAATGTTAAAGAATTGTAAGTGGAATAAAAATATAATCTGTAAGGATGATGTTAAGTAGTATAAAAAAGTAGAATAATGTACATTATTAGGTAAAAATTAGAATAAATATACTCCCTCCGTCCCGCGAGTTTGACACATTTGGGTTCGGCACGAGAATTAAGGAATTGTAAATTAGTGTTTTAAGTGTGTAATTAATCAAGTATAAAATTGATAAAGTATGAGAGAGAAGGTAATAAAAGTGATAAAGTAGGAGAGTGAATATAATAAAGGTGATAAAGTAAGAGAGAGAAAGTAATAATTATTACCCAAAAAGGAAACGTGTCAAGACTCGTGGGACGGCCCGAAAAAGAAAACGTGTCAAGATTCGTGGGACGGGGGGAGTACAATTTATAGGTAAAAAAATGAAATATTACATTTTTTATGAATAAATAAAAATTACTGTAATTTTTTTTTGAACCGAGAGAGTTTGTTCTTTTTATGGAAGCGGTACTTCTTATTATATGGATAGACTTATAAAAAAGTTTATAGTGAAGTAATATAGATTTGTACGCTAGGAGGATTATGAGGTCGAAATGATTTATTATGTTTTTATCAAATCTGTATGCGTATTTTATACTTTTGATTTTATCTTTATTTTACGATAATTTTCTAAAATAATACTATACAAGATATTTTTTTTTAGAATATACAAGAGATTTTTTTTTAGAATTACAAGAGAATATCTAATAAGCAACTCGCACGCAATCAGAACCACTACCCACACGAAGGTGGGAACACTATCCACACAAAAGCGGGAAAATTATCCGTACGCAGACGAAAATTGAACCCAAGACTTCTCACAAATGAGAGTCTTTGGATGCCTCAACTTTGCTACTTGAGCTACACGCCTCATCAGCACAAGAGATTCTTTTTATACAAGCATAATGGTACATGCAATGCATGTAAGAGTATCATATTTAAGTATAAGGAAATAGATAAACCTCATCACAATTTTAAAGAATTTAATATATAAAGAGATTCTTAAACTATCAAATTATCCATAAAAATTTAAATAAATAAGGATATATATTTAATATAATTAAAATTTGTAATTTTTATAATAGTAATAGATAAATACTAATATCGTATCATATTATTGTCTTTGGATTAAATATATAATTTGTAAAAGTATTATGCAAACTAAATTATGTAAAACAAGGCTAATATTTTATAGATATAGATTTTGCTAAATTATGTGTATCTACTTTTTCGTGGGTAATTTGTCTTCTAACTATATAAAGCAGTATGATTTTGTCAAATTTGAGCAAAATGAATATAAGTTACAAAAAGTTGAGCCCCTCCTTCACGATTTCTATACGGACCATACCTCACTATTGACATTTGACATGAATGTAGACTTACACATTTATTTACAAAAATAGTTTCTTCATTTAAAAATTACAGATTTTAAAGCAAATAATTTAATTAAATCTCATTTTGAGCAATAAAACTAAACCATCAATATAACAAAATTAATAGCTGTGATTTAATATAATAATTTTGGGCTCTTAAAAATTCAAACTATATTATTATTAAAATTTCATATTTAAATAGCCCAGATATTAACTAATTTTTTTTATTTACAAATTCATATTAAAATAAATATAAATTTCCTTCTCCTTAATTGCATTAAAAACTACTCCCGCCGTTCCATTAGTAATGTCTCGCTACTTTTGGTCACGAAAATTAAGAAGAGTGTAGTTAGTGTATAAAGTGAGTTAGTTGAAGATATTTTAAAATTATTTTGAATGAGTTGGTAGAAGATACTTATTTAAGAAT
This sequence comes from Salvia miltiorrhiza, assembly GCF_028751815.1. Taxonomy (NCBI): domain Eukaryota; kingdom Viridiplantae; phylum Streptophyta; class Magnoliopsida; order Lamiales; family Lamiaceae; genus Salvia; species Salvia miltiorrhiza. Next base: position 43,876,834 of record NC_080394.1, on the reverse strand, counting down.
TATTTAGAATGAGTTGGCGTATAAAGTGAGTTGGGATCACTATTAATAATATTTTAATAGGATATGCATAATTTTGGGGGCCGTACCAAAAAGGGTACGTACCAAAAAGGAAAGGTATGCATAATTTTGAAGGGTAGATTATGAGTAAATAGTGTAGATTAAAAGGGTAAAATTATAAGAATTATATGTGGGGTAATGTCTAAAAATAGGATATGCATAATTTTGGGGGTCGTACCAAAAATGAAAGGTATGCATAATTTTGAAGGATAAATGAAGTATAATATAATTTAAATAATAATTTAAAATAATTTTCCGTCGAAATTCGACGGGTACCGCACTAGTTTTAAATGAATAAGCTTTTACTAAAAAGGGTATGAGAGATTACTAGATGTCCCTTTCCTCTTCTATTGGCAGAATATATTCATAGTTAGTGCAAGGAAAATATTAGATCTTACATAGGCGATTTATCCGCTCGTTCGGGGGCTCCGGTGATGAAAAAATGGATCATATTTATTAGTAGATACGGTTTTGGAAGAATTTGCCGTGAATCACTACAATATAGTAATTGGCACATTACTAATAGAATGGAGAAAGTATTATATATTTAATTTAAAATAATTATGTAAAGTCTTTTTAAAGTAAAAAAATGACATATATATATATATATATATATTTGTACTAATAAATGGAAAAAAAAAATGAAAAAAAGTATGTAATTTGGAGATAAATAAGTGTAAACAAAAATTAATTTTGACACTTTAAAAGTATAAAAATATAATTTTGAAAAAATAATAATAATATAAAAAAAGAAAGAAAATTTGGTGAAAAAATTGAGAGGAGAAAGTAAATTTAAAGATAAAAAACTCCACTTTTATATTATACTAGCATTTGCACTCGTGTGTGCAACGCACGAAAAATATTTTTATAATTTATAATATATAAAATTGATTATCATTTGATTATTATATAAAAATTCTAAATATAATTAAAAATACTATAATTTAAGATAAATATATTTTAGTTTAAATAAAAATAATAAAGAATAATTCATATTAATAAAAAATGATATTGCGAAAAAAGAAAACAATATAAGTTAAAAGACAATTTAAAAAAAATAGATTTATTCAAAAAAAAGAGTAGAGACGAGAGAGAATTTTTTAAAGTTTTAATCTTTAAATAAAAATAATTTTTATATTTTAAATTCAATATTTACATAACATATATAAAATTAAAGCTCTTGTCATGATTTTTAATTTGATATGCATATCAAATATTTTATAATTAGTCGAATTTCACAATTTTAAAAAATAAATAAAATAGAAAAAGAAAGTAGTTAAAGAAAAAGAAAAAAAAGATGTGTAGCTTATAAATAAAACTTCAATTTTATTTTAACTACTCTCTCCGTCCCATCGAAAGTGGTGCGTATTCTTTTTTGGGATGTCCCATCGAAAATGGTGCATTTCCGTTTTTGGTAACAATTTTACACTACAAATAATATGGCCCCACACACATTTACACACTTTTACACTACAATCTTATTCTCCTTAATTCTCGTGCCCAAAAGAAGTGCACCACTTTCACTGAGATAGAGGGAGTATAAAATTGTCACTCAATTTTGAAATTGATTTGAAATCAATTTAAAATTGAAAACTCTCTTTTTAATATAGTATAAATATTGATTGGGCTATTGAAGTTTTCTAGTTTTATTTAATATGTTTCCATTTAAAAAAAATATAAAAAATCTTTAATATGGAGTATGAATATCAATCACGTGTTTCTAGTTTCGTCAATTTAACCTGCTACACGGTTTACGAACTTACATTAGTTTACTTAACCTTTTTTAACTGAGAGGTGGTCTCCTGCACACCTGGGTTGTATTCGACTCGGATCCTGATCTAATTAAATTATTTTAATTCATTTTTTTTTGAAATTATGACACTAACACTAACACTAACACGGAATGATACTAACACTAACAAGATCTTGGAATGACACTAACACTATTTTGTTTTACAAATGACACTATAAAAAATAACACTAACACTATTTTGTTTTACAAATGACAACACTATATCGAAATGACACTAACACTTGACATTCGGGTAGGATAGTCCAGTTGGATCAGATCCGAGTCAGAATTCGAGTCGGATACGACCCGAGTCTACAAATATTTTGTGTTCAATTGAACCGTGGATCTTTCTCATGCCATACATAAAAGAAACAAAAAAGAACATAAGAGTAAGAATGCGAAATTTAAAGACTAATAGGGAACGTTTACTTTGAATGAATGATTATATTAATGATTAATTATTTTTTATCCTTAACAGTAAGATTTCTTTAATTCTACGGCCACATTTTCCATGTGATAAGAATCAAATTAAATTAACATGAATGATAAGAATAATGAAGGGCCTTGAAATATCTCAAAGTTTCAATTTATCAAAGTAAACAAAAAATTTATTTTACTATTTTTATTTATCAAGCCCTAAAAAATAAAAAATTTAAAGTAGAAAAATGGAAAGGAAACAAGTTATATGGATAAAGGGGAAAAAAAAGTTACTATATGGATAAAGGGTGAAAAATTGTAGAAGTACTACTAAATTTGGAGCGACAGCGGTAAACTTAGAACGTTGAAGGCTAGATACATGATTTTGTCCTTTTCCCTTTCTTCAACAAATTATAGATGGCTACTAAACACATCAAATATAACAATTTAAGAACTCAAACTCAATCCAAAAATGTTCCGAGTTGACTCTCAACCCAGACACACTCACACAAAAGCGAAATAAATACTAGTAAAGATTAATTACCTGCAAAAACTATACTGGAGTAGTTGAGAAGAAAAGGCCAACTCTCATCAAAGTTTGCAAACACATTCTGAACTACAAATGGAACTTGGCTGCTCTCCCGTTGGATATTCAGGATTTGAATAATTTGCATTAAATTAATACAGCTAGCTAGGACCATCACAAATTTGTACATAATAATGTCGTAATCAGATGGCTATGCCTATTATTATCAAAACTGGACATCAAAGACAGCTTCATAGTTTCGCCAACAGTCGGGCTACGACGTATTTTAATTAGAGTCGGCTACTAAGCTTAGATGGATACAACTCACACCTTATTATGTTATTGCAAATTTTATTATCCTATAACTAGTTTGGAGTTTGGTGGCTTTTTTCAAATATAAAGGTACAATTTCACTTAGAGTAGTGCTATTCATACATGTTAACTATTTTGATCATGCATGCAACTAATTGAAGGAGTATTTTGCAATTATTAAAGCTGGAAGGACTTATATGCAAAGTTGGTAAAAAGCTGTTATTTTCTGTTACTTGCTCGACAGTTTTTGGGGCTCAATAGCTTAGCTTTCAAGCAAGGTTTTCAAGGAGTTTTTTAATCTATCTTTGTAGTCTGTTCTTCAGTGTATATATAGGTGTATTTTACTTCTCTTTTAGGGTTGTTAGTTGATAAGCAAGAAGAGTGAAACTGAGGTCATTCGAGAGCTTTGAGAGAGAGTATTCTAGCTGCGATTTTAGAGTTTCTTTTCATTGCTTGTTTTGAGAGATTGTAGAGTGATTGTTTCCTCGTTTGTTCTTATCAATAAAAGAGATCGAGTTGACCTGCCCGTGGATGTAGATCCGAAAGGATCGAACCACGTAAATCAAACGTGTTCTTGTTCTTAATCTTTACTTCAAAGTTTGCTGCATTTAATCTATTTTCGCGGAGAGTTCTTCGGCTTACAATACATATTATGTATATACATAATAGGACATTTTAGTCATTTTCTTTACTTAATTATTAATACTTAATTAATGCTAATTAACTGATATAGTGTTTTACATATATACCCTAATCGATAGTTTAGGTAAAAATGAGTAAAGTCAAAGTTGTATCTTTACACAATAATTAAAGAACTTTTTACCATAAATATACTGTACTAATTAATTATTAAAATGCGATTTTATTAAAAAAAGGAAAAAGAAAAAACCTAAAGAAACCCTTGAAAGCACAAGAAAAGCAGACAAAGGGCCGAGCCTCATTAAAACCTTTCCACGGAAAACCCAATGGGAAAAACCGCAGAAAGGAAAAAGAGTACTCGTCTAGAGAAAAAACTGAAAAAAGGAGAGAGCGGAAGGGAAAGTTTCCGGAACTCCGGCCTAACCGTCGTCCCCAAACAAACCCAGCTCACCTCCCAACAAAAGAAACAAGGACAACAAGGCCGGTGAAACGCCATCGCCAAATGCCCAGAGCCGAAAACCAAGTGACACGGCCGGTTATACGCCGTTGCCGTAATCACCATCACAAACCACGACAGGGAGCAATACGGCCGGTGAGACGCCGTCGCCGTAAACTCCCAACAGAGAAGCCCACCAACAGGAATCACACGGCCGGTTAGACGCCGTCGCCGAGAGATCCCATCGAGAAACACAATCCACGACAGAGAGCAATATGGCCGGTGAAACTCCGTCGCTAAAAGCTCCCAACAATAAAAGAAGAGTCCACCAAACGGAATCACACGGCCGGTTATACGCCGTTGCCGATAGATCCAATCGGGGGGCTCGAAAGTCTGAAAGTTTCGGCCGGTGAGACGCCGTCGCCAAAAACTAACAAACTCAGAAAAACCATACCCGAAGAAGAAACCAAACTAAGAAAATGGAAGCAAAAACCGTTCACCCAAAAAAAGAGCCGGTGCCAAAGTCTCGACGAAAGAAAAGCAGCGCACCAACTGCTCGACCAAATACCAGAACGCCACCCCAAAACAGTCCAACCCTGCGAGCCAAACGAAGAGCAGGCGCCAAGGTATCGACAGAAGACACCCCAACAGAGCTCCAAACACCAACAGCTTGACAAACCAGCAACATCCGCGCACCAAGCGCTCGACCGAAAACCATAAAGGAGCAGCACACCAACTGCTCGAAGAAAGGCCAAAAACAGCAACTCCAACTGTTCAGCCCGAGCAGGCCAGAACACAGCCCCAACCCCTCTTCTAGCAAACCAATCAGCGTTTGATTCGAACATGGCTATGAGTGGCCATGTCTAAAACAGCCGCTTGTTTAATCTCATTCAACGCAAAAGGCCACCATCCCTCCAAACGGTCCTGGTTCGCCATTAAGTCCACGACGCAATTACCTTCACGAAAAATATGCGAAACTTGAATTCTAAAATCCGAAAGAAGAAATAAAGTTCTCTTCCAAGTTGCCAAAAACCTCCACGGAACCTCCACAGAGCGCGAATTCAAGAGACGAACAATATAAGCAGAGTCCGATTCAAGCCAAAGCCAGAGCCACCCCCTTTGGTGCGCAATATTGACAGCATAAATGACCGCTAAGAGTTCTGCTTCAAACGCAAAACCGATTCCACCCTTGAAGTGGAAGCACCCACGAACCCAACCACGACAGTCTCTAAAAACCCCTCCAGTTGCGATACTGCCCGGAGCCCCTAAAGCCGAGCCATCAGTATTGGCCTTCATCCATTGTCCAGCAGGAGGCCACCAATGCACTTCAATCATTTCCAGGAGGAGGCGCCGCACGCGAACTCACGCCGATACGTCTCAAAATGAGATATTCAGTCCAAGAATTATTTGAGGTACCCAACTTCGAGAAATTATTGTCCATTTCTTTGAAAGCAACCTTGATAAAGTTGGTGATACTTCGAGGCTGGTGATCCCGATCATTGAAAACCACTTGATTTCAGGCATCCCAAGTTTTCCAAAGGAGATTAATAATCCCGGCTTTCCAAAAGGAAGCCACTTGAGTGCTGAAGTCCGAAGTCCAAGCAGCGACAAGAGCACTATGAATATCCGGACAAAGCAAAAGCTCTTCTTTATTAAACCAGCTCAGAAACTCCTGCCAGGAAATTTTCACCGCCGTGCAATTCCAAAACATATGATCTATAGATTCCTCCGCTGAACAGCAAAAAGCGCATCTGTTAGGCCCCACCAGGGTGCCATTACGAATAAGATTATCTTGCGTGGGCAATCTTCTATGAATAACTCGCCAAGCTATCAAGGATCGTCTGTCAGGGATGAAGCGTTCCCAAATCCACGAGCCCCAACTAACATTAGGGAAACGACCACCATTAGCAGCATAGGCCGAAGCAGCAGTAACTTTACCAGAGATAGACGATTTCCAAAATCTCGAATCAGCTCCTCCCCCAATCGGCAGAAGCAGGATATCAATCACAATATCCTGAAAGGTGATAACGAAATCCTCAGTGAAGTGCCACACGCCATCATAGAAAAGATCGTCCACCGCTTGGTTCAGGAACTCATGCATAAAGACGGGAATGTGAAGTTTATCAATCAACTTGTATCCGAGCCAGTCATCCTTCCAAAAGTAAGTATTGGATCCCGTTCCAATATAAGAATAAGAATTGTCAACAAGCTTATTGACATGCCTCTTCATACCAGTCCAAATCGGGGACGCCGCGAGGCCCGACTTAGCATAACAAAAAATATTGAGATAACGAGTGCGAAGGATAGCCGATGCGAACTCAAGCCCCTGCACCATCTTCCATGCCATCTTCATCAAGAAACTGTCGTTCATAAGGGAGAACGAGCGAATACCCAAACCTCCTTCCTTTCGCGGCGCACACACCCGAGACCAACTCACTGGACAAGAAGGTCTCTTATCGACGTTACCAGTCCATATGAAATTTTTACATTTTCTGTCCAGACTATAAATAAGAGACTTTGGCCAGCGATATATCATCATAGAATGCGTGACCGAACTTTGAATCACGGAACGAACAAGACAGATGCGTCCAGCCATGGAGAGATGCATCCCTTTCCAGCGAGCAAATTTGTTAACAATACGATCATGTATGCTCATGAAATACGAAGCTCTAGTTCTACCAGTGAACAGAGGCACACCAAGATAAGTGACCGGGAGAGAACTAACCGCGAACCCTAAAGCATTCACAATCCTGTTCCTGGTGGCATGCGCCACCTTAGAAGAGAAGTAAAGATGGGACTTCTCGGGATTGCAAACCTGCCCAGACAACTCTGCATAGAGATCCAAAATCTGCTTAATCTTCATGGCATTTTTCACAGACGCTTTACAGAAAAGCAAAATATCGTCCGCATATAATAAGTGCGTGGGAAAGTTGGAGCCGCGACTGTAACCCATAGGGATTAAATGCCTAGAGTGAACACAATTCAAAAACAGGTGGCTGAGCACATCTTCAGCTATACCAAACAGGATAGGCGAGAGAGGGTCTCCCTGACGCACCCCTCTCGAACATTCAAAGTAACCACTGAGCTGGCCATTATAGAGAATGGAAATGCGCGCAGAGCTAAAGATAACACCAATCCATCTGATGAAACTCTCCTGAAAACCCTGAACTCGAAGCACCTGTAGAATAAACTCCCAACACATCGTATCGAAAGCTTTGCGGATATCAATCTTGCAGGCAAAGTTAGACTGGCGGCCTGTACGATTCATGCAATTGAAACCCTCCGATCCTAGAGCAATGCAGTCATGGATATTACGGCCATTGATGAAGCCGAACTGATTCTTGGAGACGCAAGCATCCGCCACCACACTCAATCTAGTAGCCAAAATCTTCGAAATAATTTTGAAGAAGAAGTTCGACAAAATGATAGGACGAAGGTCAGCCACAGAATCCACCATTTCTTTCTTCGGAATCAAAATTAACGTGCTAGCATTACAACCTGCCGGCAAATAAGAATTGACAAAGAAAGCACTCACCGCAGCTAAAATGTCCTTCTTAATAATATTCCAGCAGCTTTGAAAGAACCGACCCGAAAAACCATCAGGTCCCGGGGCACTATCAGCAGCCATCCCAAAAATCGAAGCCGCAATCTCCTCCTCTTCCGGAATACGCGTAAGGCAAATATTTTGTTCTTCAGTGACCGAACAATCAATGATAGCTTCCAGCATAGTCCTATCTATCACGCGTGGCCGCTCTTCCTTAAAGAGATTGGAAAAAAAATCAATGATATGACTTTGGATTTCATCCCTGTTGTAAGAAATCCGATTCCCGATTCTGAGATGTTGAATGTACTGTTTTGGCTTTCGAAACTTTATCATGCGGTGAAAGAAAGCAGAATTACGGTCCCCATCAGTAAGCCAATTCGTTCTGCTCTTTTGCTGCAAAAGACTATTCTTTCTGTCCAAGAGAGTATTCAGTTGAGCTTGAGCATTAATCTCTTCGTCAAAGATCAGATCGGAATAGCCAGAATTCGAAATCCTCGGCTGAATCTCAAGCAAAACATCCTGCTTCACCTTAATCTGAGTATCAACATTGCCGAAAACATTTTTGTTCCACTGTCGAAGATCACCTCTGAGACGTCGAAGCTTGAACATGACATTGTAGATAGGACAACGAGTATCCACCTGACCATTCCACGACGTATTAACGAAGTTCTGAAAGTCCGGATGAGAAACCCACATATTAAGGAACTTAAAAGGACGCCTAGTCGGAGGTGATATCGCACGACATTGCAAAACCAGGGGCGCATGGTCAGAAGAAATTCTGGGCAAGGCGTAAGTAATAATATCATCCCACATCTCTGCGAAACCATTAGAAAACAGCGCTCTGTCTAAGCGTGATTCTACATGTCTGGGAAAGAACCGGCGACCAGACTAAGTGAAACGTAGACCAGACGAGGGAGAGTCAACAAAACCCGAAGACTCAATAAAATCGCTGAACTCACGACAAGAAGTTCTGTTGGGTGCGACCAAACTAATGCTCTCATGAGCTCCTTTGACAGCATTAAAGTCTCCAATAAAAATAGTGTTCCCGTCCGCGAAATTAAGGAGCTCACACCAGAGCTTCCGACGGTTAATAAGATCATTGGCGCCGTGAACCACAGCAATCCGGAAATTATGGTCAGACCAAACACAGTCCGCAACAACAGTTTGTTCAGACGAAAATATGATCGTAACATTCACCGACGGGTGAGAAAGAAACCAAATGTTAGGACGACGGGGAGTTCTGCAGTTTTGATGCCGGGGGATCATGTTGATCGATCTCCAAAAGCTCTGACGAACTTTGTGTATTCTAGTCTTAGGCTCAATCAAGCCTAGAATAATGGGAGAGAAAGATGAGCAATGTTCCTTGAGCACCCTCTTCGATTCGTCCGTTAAACCACGGACGTTCCACACCAGAAGATTCATGGATTAACAGATTGTGTGGAGTGGCGTTCCTCGAACTCCACTTCATCAGCCCAACGCTTATTAACCACGTTGTCCATAGTGCGCATGCATGCCGAGTTGCTGTAATCAATGACGTACTCGGTGGGATTATGGCCCGCCTGAACCGATTTACGAAGTCTATTTTTAATATTTTCTTCTTGTTGCATCAAGGCCAAATTATGATTGCGTGCCAACTGTTCTTGTTTTCTTGGCCTACCCCTACCACGCTTGGTCGCTTGCGATCTCGAAGATTCTTCCGATATGCTTTGCTGAAAATTCGCCACCTGCATATGATTCCCCAAAGCGAGAGCTTTCAAATCTTTTGCATCTTCCTTCTTACTAGCCTTGTCTGTCGGAATTTCTGTAGCATGTTCCACCCTTTCCCCCAAGTCATCTTTACAGTTGTCTTCATCCGAGGAGTGATCCAGAATAGAAACCACCTCCCCGTCCTCCAGCTGAAAAGCTCTCTTCTTCTCTGTATCCGAAACACTCCTGTTGCAAAGCTCCTCCAACAGATCAGGACCCGACATAATGTTCCTTCCCAAAGGAGCAGGGCTTGGTTCTTGCAACTCCATAAGTTTATCAGCTGCCGTCTGCACCTTTTACGCATCAATAGTCAATCCCGCAGAAGCATAATCATTCACCTGCCCCGACAGATCAGGACCCGACATAGTGTTCTTTCCCAAAGGAGCAGGGCTTGGTTCATGCAACTCCGCATGTTTATCAGCTGCCGTCTGCTCTTTTTGTGCATCATCCACCTGTTTACCAATGTTATGACTCGCAGAAGCATGATCATCCGCCTGCTCCAACTGTTCTTCCGAATCCACCTCCTTTTCGTTCAGCACGGCGAATCTGTTGCTACGATCTAACGACGAATCATCAAACTTTCCCACATCAATCCACTCTTGATTCTTTGATTCCGCTTTCTTGCTACCCACGTTGGGTTGTTGAGTCTTGACCCCTCTACGACACTTATCAACAGCATGTCCAGTGATTTTACAACGAGTGCAAAAAGTAGGCAAAAATTCATAAGAGAATTCAACAACGAAAGATCGGTCCCCACCATCCACCGTGAACGTTTCAGGCAGCGGTTGAGCCAGATCAATTTCCACTAAAATTCTGACAAAGTGAGCAACATCATCTGTCATAGAGTTACCATCAATTTTAAGAGGTTGCCCGAGCCAACGTCCAATACCCGAGATAACTTCTGGATGCCCAAATTCCACAGGAAGATAGTAAACCCTTACCCAAACTTGCGCAAGAGAAGAGGATTCCTTGTAAGGATCGAAATATCGAACCCATTCACGTAGCCTCAGAGACCCTACAGATAAATCCCAAACCATATGAGCCTTAGCAACCGCTTTGTCTTCCTGGGATTGAAACTTGATGGTAAAAAATCCTTTTCCCATTGACATCAGTTGCCATGGTGAAGAAATTTTCCATAAGGATTGAAGTTCAGCCTTTAAATCCCGAGACTGCCTCGGCTTGTCACCTTTATTTAAAAGCAATCTACCAATCAAAGCATGTTTGAACTTATTCAACTGAAACTCTTGCAGTTCGCGGGGCACTACCAATGTCTCATGATCCCCATGACGAATTGGTCTGAGCGCTTGAAACTTATGTGCTGAGAGATCCGGACGTCGGTTCGTATTAGGGCCAGTCACCCTAGCGTAGGAAGGGCGTTGCTCATGAGGCAACCCCAAGGGCACCTCCTATCGCGAGGTCCCAGCAGTCCCAGGCGGCTTCTTGTTCGGTAAGTCGGCAACTTGCTTATCCTTATTCAACGGACGTTGTTCAAAGTTAGTGGAAACTACCGGCAGGTTCAGGCTGTTACGAGCCGGCGAGTTCGGACTCGTCGTCATGGACGGAAAAGCAACGGCGGCAGGATCAGAAAAGAAGGTTTAGGGCGGCGCTAGGGTTTAGAATCGTCATGCTCCCTCGGTGTCCCTTACTTTTAATTAGCATAAGATACTGTACTAATTAATTAACTAACTCAATTTCTTTTCTGATCCTGCCACCGTTGCTTTTCCGTCCATGACGACGAGTCCGAACTCGCCGGCTCGTAACAGCCTGAACCTGCCGGTAGTTTCCACTAACTTTGAACAACGTCCGTTGAATAAGGATAAGCAAGTTGCCGACTTACCGAACAAGAAGCCGCCTGGGACTGCTGGGACCTCGCGACAGGAGGTGCCCTTGGGGTTGCCTCATGAGCAACGCCCTTCCTACGCTAGGGTGACTGGCTCTAATACGAACCGACGTCCGGATCTCTCAGCACATAAGTTTCAAGCGCTCCGACCAATTCTTCATGGGGATCATGGGACATTGGTAGTGCCCCGCGAACTGCAAGAGTTTCAGTTGAATAAGTTCAAACATGCTTTGATTGGTAGATTGCTTTTAAATAAAGGTGACAAGCCGAGGCAGTCTCGGGATTTAAAGGCTGAACTTCAATCCTTATGGAAAATTTCTTCACCATGGCAACTGATGTCAATGGGAAAAGGATTTTTTACCATCAAGTTTCAATCCCAGGAAGACAAAGCGGTTGCTAAGGCTCATATGGTTTGGGATTTATCTGTAGGGTCTCTGAGGCTACGTGAATGGGTTCAATATTTCGATCCTTACAAGAAATCCTCTTCTCTTGCGCAAACTAACTCAATAAGTTTAATTATGTTTTACTAATTATTTCAGTTTCATTTTTCCTTTTGATTGAAAGATTTCAGTTTCAGTTTCATAAATTTATTAATTTATCAATTAAAAATGATAGCAATAATAATAATAATAATAATAATAATAATAATAATAATAATAATAATAGTAATAATAATAATAATAATAATAATAATAATAATAATTACATTATTCTAATAGTAGAGATACAAAATACAAAATTATAGTTGAAAAGAAAAAAAATATAATTATAAAAAAATTAAATTATAAAATATAAGGAACAGGGGTGTTCGCGGTTTGATTTGGTGCGGGTTGACATCAAAACCAAACCTAACCAAACCAAACCGTAAAATACGGTTTGATATATATATATATATATATATATTTTAAAATCAAACCAAACTATATTAGTATCGAAACCATTTCAAACCAAATTGTATTAATGTGATTTGGTTTTCGATTTTTTTTATATTTTTTACTTTTTTGTTTCAAAGTAATCAAATAACCTTCAAAAATAATTAAAATAAAATACTATTGAATATATAGCCGAAACACACTAGAAACTATTCTAATACATAAATGAAATGACTTTATGTGTATTTTAAGAATTAGAATAAAATAACACATTTTGCAAAAAATCAAGAAGTTGTATAAACTTCTTATCTTCAACTTATGTGATAGAATCCACAATCCAACGTGAACATTGTATGAAAAAAAATATGACAATAATTAGCATATAATGAGTAATATCTAGTTATGTACACCATTCCTTGCCTCTTTCATTTTAACTACATATATAAGTGTGCAGCAAATAATAATAATAATAATAATAATAATAATAATAATAATAATAATAATAATAATAATAATAATAATAATAATAATAATAATAATAATAATAATAATAATAATAATAAATGGTTTACGGTTTGGTTTTGTCTATAATTTTAAAAAACCAAACCTAAACTGTAAATCATATTTTTTTTAAATTATAAATCAAACCAAACCGCACAAAAACGGTTTGATTTAATTTGATCTACGGTTTAAACCAAATTGTGAACACCCTAATTAGGGGCATTGTAACTTATCCATATAGTGATATATATATATTTTTAAAAAATATACTCCCTCCGTCCCAATATTGTTGGCCACATTTCCTTTTTGGTCTGTCCCATTATTGTTGGCCACTTTCCAAAATAAGGAAAAATTAGACTTAATTAAAGACCTTAATTAACTCACTAAATAAACCCTAATTATACCCTACTCAAACTATTTTTTGGCATAATTTCTTTTCAACCTAGCCGCAACCCTTCGTCTCTCTCTCTCTCTCTCTCTCTCTCTCTCTCTCTCTCTCTCTCTCATCGGTCCAACCTTAGCTGCCACACTTCGGCTCTCTCTCACCGTCGAATCGCCGATTGAACGACGATTACCCCTCTGAATCTAGGGGTTTCTCCCTTGGTTCCCCGATTAATTGCCTGTGTCCGTCCTTTTCGGCCCGTTTCATACGCTGCGATGAAGAAACACACGTTTTGGTCTGACGAGCAGGCGTCGCCGGAGCCCGTCGCCTCTCTGAGCGGCGTCCTGTTGGCCGCACCTCCCTCCGTCGATTCTCCGTTGTTTCGGCGGAGATTGTGTAGCAAGGGCTCCTCCTTTCGCCCTGCCGCCTCCGTTGACTCGCCGGCTTCACCGGAGCTCGTCGCCTCTCCGAACGGCGTCCTGTTGCCGCAAGCACATCCCACCGTCGAAGTCTCCGTCGATGAGGCGGAGATTGGTGTTCGATCCGGCTTTTCTTACAAAAAAGCATCAGATCCATGGCTGCCCAATCGCAGGCGAAGTTATCGCCGCCTCTCCAGATTCTTCGCCGCCTCGGGTGACCTATCATTCTCCGTCGGAGTCGACGGAGACCTATGACCATTTCTCTGGTTTGATTGCGGTTGTCACTTTGTCACCGTGGTCCCTTGGACCGTTTAGCCCAGCAGATTTGCTAGATGATGCGGACTCCGGTGGCTGGATGCAAGTCCCGGAGACAGAGATGCAGCCTGTTCCGATAGAGCAGCCTGTGATGACAGAGAAGCCTGTGATGAAGGAACATCCTGTGAAGAAGAAGAAACTTTCAAGATTCCAGATATTGAAGCAAATGTTTCCGTATTCGGTGAGAAGTTTCCTTTTGTGGTTTGTTATCTGATTTTTAATGTGCTTGCAGTGGGGCTTAAGCATGCATTGTTTGTTGATGGTATATATTGTGCTGAAATGATGAATGCTATGTGAGAATTCTGTGATGAAAAATAGATATGCCTAATTTCTGAGAATTTCTTTGAAACAAGAGGTTAGGATTTTGATTGCATATGTTTACGGCTGCCTGGTGCCATCATTTATGAAGTTGTATCTGGTGTGTGATGGTTTGGGGCCGCCTGGTGCCTTCATTTATGATGTTGTATCTGGTGTGTGATGGTTTGGGGCCGCCTGGTGCCTTCATTTATGATGTTGTATCTGGTGTGTGATTGTTTGGGGCCGCCCGATGCCTTCATTTGTGATGTTGTATCTAGTGTTGATAATTAACAATAGGCTGCATTCATGGTTTTCATTCAAAATAGGTTGCATTCATGGTTTTCATTCAAAATAGGCTGCATTCATGGTTTTCATTCAATCCAAATACTCAAAGCCTTTTCCTTACAAAATGTAGTCAATGACTTTCAAACTAAAACAGACCACTGATCAATGGCATCTGTTTTTAACAAAATAAACCTACTTTTCCTAAATTCCTAGTTGTAGGAAGTCATTTAGAAGCCCTTGCTGTGGAAAGGGATATCCCAACTTGTCAAGAAGCTCTTGCACCAAATGCATAGGTGCATTTTCTTTCAAGTTAGTTACGACACTCTTCCACCAAATGCATTGACACTTCCAAATCTCTTGGCAGCTGATTTGCTCTCATTAATGCATCTTTCCCCATGTGTGGGATTTTGTATGCATTATGCCCTTTCTGCTTCATTATCTCCACCATACATGATTGCAAACTTAGAAACACCTTGTTTAATGTTTGAGGAGACAATTGTGCATAAGAATTTTCAACTGCCTTCACAAGATCATCACAATTGTAACACGCATGTTCAGTTTGTATGCTTTGAATAGCTCTAAACCATCCCAAGTCGTTCAAATTTGTGTCCGGACTGTTTGGTGGCTGTTGAACTATTCTTATGTCGAATCCATGAGCTGTGGCAGCAGCTCTAAAATCAGGATCCGAGTCCAGAATATAGGGTTTCGCATTATCTTGCTGAATGTAGATCAATTTACTTGCAAATCTTGGCCACTTCGCAAATATGGCTGGTAGAAGCTGTTTTTAAAAACAAAAGAATGAAAGAGCAGTCTCAATTTCATTTAACAAAAAGATACATTGCACTTCCACATTGTCCACATATTTGAAGTCGTTTGCATACCTGGTTTATGAAGCACCCTTTCATCACCTCTTTGGTCACGGACTGTATAGGCTTTGTTTCCATAGTGCCCACTGGTCTGTTTTTGTTGTTTCTCTTGGCAGGAACTTGTTCTATTAATGGGAAGATTCCAATCTTCCCATCAAATAGGCATTCACCCGAATCTGAAAATATTGGCCTACATACGGCACACACAAATAGGGCTGGTAAACCGGTCGGTTCGGTTATAACCGAACCGATTTACCGATTAACCGGAACCAGTTTATAGGAATTCCTCTAACCGAAAACCGAACCGGTTAACCGATTAACCGGTTCGGTTAACCGGACCGGTTAATCGGTTAACCGGTCGAAAACCGATTAATGCACTGGTTCTCAATTTGGCGAGCCTGGCGAACTGAGCGACGCCGGCAAAGTGCTGCTGCTGCCTGCTGCTGCCGGAGGGAGAAACCAGGCGGAGAAGGCGCCGGTGCAAGGGACGCCCGATGCTGCCTGCTGTCGGAGGGAGGAACCAGGTGGAGAAGGCGCCGGTGCAAGGGACGCCCGGTGCTGCCTGCTGCTGCTGCTGCCGGAGGAAGGAACCAGGCGGAGAAGGCGCCGGTGCAAGGGATGACCGGTGCTGCAGGCGGAGAAGGTGCCGGTGCAAGGGACGACCGGTGCTGCCTGCTGCTGCCTACTGCTGCTGCTGCCGGAGGGAGGAACCAGGGGTCCAGGCGGAGAAGGCACCGGTGCCGGTGGGAGGCGGGGATGGGAGGCCGGAGGGAACCGTGGAGGAGGCTGGCTGCGGGTGGAAACAGGAAGGCCGAAGGTGGGGATAGGAGGCGGCTGGGCTGCACGCTGGGAAGTGGGAAGGGTTCGAAAAGTGGAAACTGGGAAGGAAACCGCACGCTGACTGCCTAAAGTTCTAAACCCTAAATATATTAATTTAAAAAAAAACCGGTTAATCGGTTTAACCGGTTAACCGACCGGTTAAACCGATTAACCGGTTTACTGGGAAAGTGCTAACCGATAACCGAACTGAACTGGGAAAAACCGGTTATCGGTTAACCGATAACCGGTTTTTTCGATTCGGTTACGGTTTTAACCGAAAAACCGACACCGGTTTACCACCACTACACACAAACATTACCTTTTTTATGAAAGTCTTGCTCTTGCATGTTCGGTGAGGATCTCCTTCAGCCTGTGTTAGGTAGAATCTATGTGCTGCATTTGTGATGTAGAACCACTTTTCATCTATGTGAATGGTGTTGTCCATAGCCTTAAACTTCAATGCCAACATAATGCGATCAAATTCCAATGCCTCTAATGAAAAACGCAGTCGCATCAACTTATTTGGGGCTGTGAGATCCGGCTTAATAGCATTTGAATGAGCTCTGATCAGCCCCTTGTTTACCCACCTCCAAACTGTGCTTTTGCTTTGATTTATCCCCACTGCAAGTCGTCTAATTGTTGATCTTTTGTGTAGCTCTAGACTTTGAATTAGCTCTATATCGACGCTAACACTTTTCCTTCTTGCAGCACCTGGTTTGTGGCTTGCTAAAAATATTTCATCACCTTTTTCCTTTTGTTTCTTGGCAGCCGCCCAAAGTCGAGTGACGGTGCGTTGGGAGGAGTTGAAGAGGGCTACAGCCTCCTTCATGGCACCATATCTAGGTTTGCCATTCTTCAAATTTGCAAGAAGAAACTGCACTATTTTGTTCCTATCTTTGGTAGAGAGGTCTTTGATGACCATAGTGTATGTAGTTTTTGAGTTTTTGGAGCAGAACTTGTAGTTTTTGAGTTTTTGGAGCAGAACTTGATTAGTGAATATCTGCCAAATGATGGCAGATTTATAGATTTGTTTTTGGGGGAAAACTAAATTTGTACTCAAATTTGTGTAATGATGGAGATTTGTCGATTTGGAGGCCAAAAAAACTGCCGCCTCTTTTTGTTCATTTTTGCCTAATTTAAATTGTTTTTTGTTAGTCATAGCTTTGAGTTAATTTAAAAACTTGAAATTAGTCACTTGAAATTAGTGAATACTGGTGACGTCTGATTTATGCCTAATTGTTATAATTTTAGGGGCTTGTATTAGCTTTATTTTAAGATAATCTTCTAGGAAATTGGTGTGTTTTATGGTATATTTTATGCTTTGCAGGAGATTTAGGATTTCAAGATGAAGAGTGCAAATGTTGGAGAAGTTTGGGCTAAGAATTACATTTTTGTGCATACTCTGTCGCGTCAGAGAAGCGAAGCCCCGTGCTGCAAAGCAGATGCACTCGCCAGAGAAATCAACTTGCCAAAGCAGAGAAACCAATCGCCAGAGGAATCAGTCACCAGAGAAATGCCCCAGAGCCAGAGAGCAGTGGAACCACCCTAAAGCAGCGAAGTCAATCTCCAAGCCAGAGGAATCGAAAGCGTCAGAGGAATCGAAAGCGCTAGCGGAATCGCCAGTCAGAGAAACCGAGAGCCAGAGCGGAAGCCGTTCCGCTGGCAAGAGCCGCGATTTATGCCAGGGTGGAGATTATTTCCGGAGCACGCGACACAGCTGGAAGTTGCCTTATCTTACACGATTCTATTGCCTTTAGAGTTCTACTTTGCATGGCAACTTCCATGGTGATCCATAGGGATTTGAAGTCTATAAATAGGGTCATGCTTTTCATTGTAATATCATACTTTGCCTTAGTTTTAGACGCCATCTTTGTGATCTGTTGGCATCCGAAGCTTAGGAATTTAATTGCTTTAATAGTGTCGATTTTTAGTTAGGTTTCAATTTAGTTTTGTTTAGTTTATTCTTGGCTTGTGATTGAGTGACACAATTACACGTTCAAGACGTTTACGGTATTTCTTATTTCAATTCAATTTATTTTGTTTAATCATGTTTACGTTTTCCGTTTATGTTTATGCTTTCTTTTTAATCATACAATTTAAATTATGCACTTTAGTTTTACGTCTAGATTAGAAGTCTTTTCTTTTACAAGTATTTAATTTCATAAGTAGGTTTAATTTAAGTTCTTTAAAATCTTGCCTAGGGTTTAATAGTTCAATTCGCCTAGTTAATTTTAAGTTCGGTTGTTACTTAAGTTTTTAATTATAAGTTTTAGTTTAATAGTCAATCTCTTTACTGCTTTCTTTACTGTTTTTCCTGCGATACAATTAGAAGCCCTTTAAGACTTTCCTTGTGAGATCGACTTGTGTTAGCTTACACGTTACAATAGATCTCGTACTCTTGCGAGTCAATCTAGAGTAGTGTTTAGGTTGAGTCAAAATTTGGCGCCGTTGCCGGGGAAAGTTTTAGGCGTTTTAGTTGTGTCGTTTTTACTTGCTTTATTTAATTTCCAGTTTTAACGTTTTTAGTTTTTACTTTTCTTTTCCTTCCACCCGGTGCGTTTTATCCGTGTGTTAAGTGTTGTGTATGCAGGGACGCCGTAGTCTGAAAAGAAAACTAACGTCCCCGCTGGATAATACTCGGACACATACCAGAGGAACGGTGATTTCTCTGGCACATGCCAGAGCAGACGCTTTATACTCTGACTCTGACTCCGAGGACAGCGCTGCAAGCCCTGCCAATTCCAGTTCTGACTCTGATCTTGGCGTTCCAAAGCAGACCGTAGTCGAGGAGGAAGTCAGCTCTGACTGTGCAGAGCACACCGTAGAGACAAAGGTGGAAGAGGCCAGCTTTGCCGATTTCCGCACTAAGCAGAAAATAACTAAGGAAGAAACCAGCTCTGCCGATACAGAGCAGAATACATACGAGGAGAAAGAAGTCATGGCGCAGAATATGGAATACATGGGGGACTTCACCAGGCCGGTAATCGGAGATACTAACACGTCGGCAATCGTGTTCCCCACTGCTGTGAGGAACTACAATCTAAAACCCAATGACTCGAGTTTACTGCCGGTGTTTCATGGGATGCCAAGCGAGGATGCGCTGCAATTCATCCGAGATTTTTGCACACAAGTGCAAACGATTCCTCTGCTTAGCCTCACGGAGGACCAACTCAAGCTCAAGTGCTTTCCCTATGCACTTAAAGACCGGGCAAGGACGTGGATGCTTTCTCTGCCGCCCAACTCAATCACTACGTGGGGGGATGCTTGTGAAAATTTCATGCTGAAATACTACCCAAGTCACAAGACACAGGAGCTGAGAACGAAAATAATTGAGTTCACCCAAGGAGCGGACGAGCCTTTGCACGAAGCTTGGGAGAGATATGAAGAACTCATCCGACAATGCCCTCAACATCAATTCACTAATGTTATGTTGATGCAGTTCTTCTACGATGGGTTAGTGCAAACTGCCCAATTTATGGTGGATAGTACGGCAGGAGGTAACATAGCTCAGAAGACCGCTGCAGATCTGAAAGAGATTTTCAAGACCTTGGCCGAGAGCTCCCAACAGAAGTCCGTCCGTGGAAGAAGAGTTGAAGCCTACGCGGTGACAAATCAATTCGAGATGCAACTGCAGTTGGCCTCGATCATGCGAGAAGTACAACAGCTGAAGATGGACAAGATGGAAAATTCAGCTCCGGTGCAGAATTCAGCTTTGCCGATGACAACGCCGCCGATGCCAACTCAGCCAAATCCAGTTCTACCGATGGCAGCGCTACCGATGTCAGCCACGCCAAATCCAGCCCTGCAGTACGTTAAGCCTTGTGGTATTTGTGGAGATTTCAGCCATGGAGCCAATGAGTGTCATCGAATGGGAGAATTTACTCCGGAAGGACAAGCTGAAGTCTATGCGGCACAAGGATTCCAAAGCTACAATCAAGTGCAAGCAGACCATACGGCCAGAATATGAATCAAGGTCCACAGAATATCGTTGGAGGATGGAGAGGTCAGCCGAATGTTGGATGGGGAAATCAAAATTTTGGGGGGAATCAATTCCGTCGACCACCCCAAATGGGCTATCAACAACAACAACAGTATTTCCCACCACAGCAGGGGCCTTCTCAACCATACAGACCACAATACCAACAGCAGCAATCCATTCCGCAACAGAGTGCGCAGTCGATTCCACCATAAAAATCCACACTCGAAGAAACGTTGCAAGCCTTTATGGAGATCAGCAAACAAAGTATGGAGTCCCAAGCATCTACAATCAAAAGGCTTGAAACAACGGTTGGACAACTTTCCGGTGCCTTGAATTAAATCCAACAACAACAGCAGCCCGGGAAGTTGCATGGCCAACTTGCTCAGCCGCATCAAGCTCTAGCTGTAACTGTTCTCCGCAGTGGTAAGATGGTGGATAACAAAGTGGATATTCCTGCACAGACCAGAGCAGAGCAGCCGAGTTCAGCTCTGACTAGCCCGACTGATGGAGAGAAGGCAGACCAGCAAAAGGAAGGAGAGAAGGAGAAGGAGAAGGAGGTCAAGCTCCACAAAGCTACTACACCTTATCGACCACCGGTTCCTTTTCCGAACAGATTGAGAAACGAGAAGCAAGATCGTCAGTTCGAGGAATTCTACAACATGTTGGCCAAGGTAAATGTGAATTTGCCTCTTCTTGATGTGATCCGAAATGTGCCCGCATATGTGAAATTCTTCAAGGAATTGGCATCAAACAAAAGAAGGTTCGGTGACAATGAGAAGGTGTTGGTCTCCGAAGTTGCAAACGCAATCATGCAGCAATCTTTGCCACCAAAGCAGCGCGATCCAAGTAGTTTTGTGATTAATATTGCTTTGGGAAATGGTAAGGAAGCTACGGGAATGTTAGATTTGGGGGCAGGGATTAACTTGATGCCTCCAACTTGCTGATAGGTCCGTCAGGTATCCCCGTGGTATAGTAGAGGATATCCTAGTTAGAGTCGGGGGTTTGATAGTGCCTGTTGATTTTGTTGTCCTTGAGATTGGGGATGTGCACGAGAATGGTAGAGATCACACTCTGCTATTAGGAAGACCCTTTATGGCGACCACTAACACGTTGATTGATGTCAAAAATGGAACTATTAAAATGACAGTGTTAGGGGAATCGGTGTCTTTCTCGGTGCACGAAAATTGGGCTATGCCTTCTGCCAACTTTATGAATGAATGCTCATATATAGATGCTATTAATGGCTTGGTTGAGAAGGTATTTTTACAGGAGCAGGAATGCGTGGAAGTTTGCGCTGGATCAGCCGACATGGAGAAATTAGCTAGGGAAGCTGAAGAGTTTAGCGCTGCCCAGCCAGCTCTACTGATGCCAGAGCTGCCGAAGCCGTCTCTGCCCTTCAGCGCTGCCCAGCTAGCTCTGCTGATGCCAGAGCCGCCGAAGCCGTCTCTGCCCTTCAGCCCAGCCCAGCCAGCCCTGCCGAGCTCAGTGCAGCCCAACCATACCGAGCTGCCCTTAGATGAACAGATAGGAACCAAGAGATCAGCGCTGGAACTGAAGGAACTCCTTGCCAATCTCAAGTATGTTTTTCTAGAAGAAAGCGAGGAGAAGCCAGTTATCATCTCGGCTGCTCTGACTTTAGAGCAAGAAGCGGCGCTGCTCGAGGTGTTGAAGAGAAACAAGGCAGCGCTGGGATGGAGCCTAGGTGACATATGTGGCATTAGTCCAGCCACATGCATGCACAGAATCAACCTAGAGGAAGGAGCTGCACCCAAGCGAGATGCCCAGCGATGCTTGAACCCTATGCTGATGGAGGTTGTGCGCAAGGAAATCCTTAAGCTACTTGCCGAAGGGATTATCTATTCTGTCGCCGATAGTGAGTGGGTGAGCCCAGTGCATGTCGTGCCAAAGAAAGGAGAAATGACGGTTGTGCGCAATGACAAGATGGAGTTGGTGCCGACACGTCCTACCACGGGATGGCAGATGTGTGTCGACTACAGGAAACTCAATGTCGTCACCAAAAAGGATCATTTTCCTCTTCCTTTTGTTGATCAAATGTTAGATCGCTTAGCAGGGCATGATTTTTATTGTTTTCTTGATGGCTTGTCAGGATACTACCAAATCGCAATCGCGCCGGAAGATCAAGTCAAAATGGCCTTCACCACGCCTTTTGGGACATTTGCATGGAAGAGGATGCCGTTCGGATTGTGCAATGCACCCGGGACATTTCAACGATGCATGATGTCCATATTCTCTAATATGATCGGTAAATTCGTGGAGGTTTTTATGGATGATTTTTCAGTTTTTGGGCAGTCCTTTCATGATTGCTTGACTAAGATTGATGTAGTGTTGCAAAGGTGTATTGAAAGTGGCCTAACCTTGAGTTGGGAAAAGAGTCATTTCATGGTTACTCGCGGTATTGTTTTGGGTCATGTGGTGTCTAAGCATGGACTAGAGGTCGACAGAGCTAAGGTGGAGGTAATCCAAAAGTTGCCGCCCCCTATTGATGTCAAGGGAATTAGGAGTTTCTTAGGTCACGCCGGTTTTTACCGGCGTTTCATTAAAGATTTCTCTAAAATTAGCCAACCTCTATGCAAACTACTAGCTCAGGACGTTCCGTTTAATTTTGATGACTCTTGCATGCATGCCTTTGAAACATTAAAATTTAAGTTGAGCTCTGCCCCTGTTGTGATTGCGCCTGATTGGTCATTACCCTTTGAGATCATGTGTGATGCGTCTAACTCTGCTGTAGGAGCAGTGCTAGGTCAGCGCGTGGATAGGCTGTTACGTGTGATTTACTATGCTAGTTTAACTCTGAATAGTGCACAAGTAAATTACACCACTACTGAAAAAGAGATGCTTGCTGTGGTCTTTGCCTTAGATAAATTTCGAGCCTACATCATTGGGTCTAAGGTTATTGTCCATAGTGACCATGCTACGCTTCGGTATTTGATGACTAAACCTCAAGCTAAAGCTCGTCTAATCCGTTGGGTCTTACTGTTGCAAGAGTTTGATGTAGAGATCAGGGATAGAAAAGGGAGTGAGAATCATGTAGCTGACCACCTTTCCCGCTTGGATAATAATCTGATAGACTCGAGTCTTAAGTGCATCCCTGAATCTTTTCCTTTTGAGCATACATATGCATTAACCTTTGACAAGTGCAGCACCACCGAGCTCAGCCCCTTCCGTGTCCATTCTGCCCAACCATCTCTGCCAAGCCAGAGCAGCCCCGTCAGCTCTACCGAGCTCGGCTATGGCAAAGCCAGCTCTGCCGACTTCAGAGCTGCCGAAGTCGGCTCTGCTCTGGCCAGCTTCACCGAGATCACCTCTGCCGACCTTGCCGAATTTAGCGCTGCTCGGCCCAGCTCTGTGAGCGCCGAGCCCTGGTATGCCGATATTGTTAATTACTTAGTTTGTGGTATTCTACAGTCTGAGCTGACATCGCAGGAGAGGAAGAGATTTTTAGCTCAATGCAGGCACTACTATTGGGAGATTCCTCACCTCTTCAAGCTTGGAAAGGATGATGTCATTCGACGGTGTGTGCCGGCAGAGGAGCAACAACAAGTGTTGAAAATGTGCCATGAAGATAATTGTGGTGGACATTTTGGGGGGCAGAAAACAGCACATAAAATTCTTCAATCAGGTTTGTTTTGGCCTTCCATTTTCAAAGATGCACACACCTTTACTCTTGCATGCGATCGGTGTCAGAGAGTAGGAAATATTGGCCGCAGGAATGAGATGCCCCTCCAAAGCATTTTAATTGTCGAAATTTTCGATGTGTGGGGCATTGATTTCATGGGGCCATTTCCTACTTCGCATAGGTTTCAATACATTTTACTTGCTGTAGATTACGTGTCCAAATGGGTTGAGGCTATCCCCATGCGGACATGTGATGCTAATGTGGTGCTTAAGTTTGTGCAAGAGAACATTCTTTCTAGATTCGGATTTCCTAGAGCTATCATTAGCGATGGAGGCAAGCACTTCTGCAAGAAGTTGTTTGCAAAGCTCATGAAGAATAATGGGATCACGCACAAGGTAGCAACACCATACCACCCACAGACCTCTGGACAAGCCGAGACGAGCAATCGGCAGATCAAGGGAATTTTGGAGAAAATGGTGCAGCCCTCGCGCAAGGATTGGTCTGCAAAGTTGAATGATGCTCTCTGGGCGTACAAAACTGCCTTCAAAGGCGTGCTTGGGATGAGTCCATACCGTCTAGTCTATGGCAAGGCCTGCCATCTGCCGGTGGAGATTGAGCACAAAGCTTATTGGGCGATCAAAGCTGCCAACTATGACTTGGACTCTGCTGTGAAGCAGCGCACGCTGCAAATGGAGGAGTTAGATGAGCTACGCAATGAGGCGTATGAGAATGCGAGAATTTACAAGGATAAAGTAAAGCGACTCCACGATCGCCGCATTTGCCACAAGAAGCTTTGCCCTGGAATGAAGGTGCTCTTGTTCAATTCTCGACTTAAGTTATTTCCGGGGAAGCTGAAATCTAGATGGAGCGGTCCGTTTTTACTTAAGGAGGTGTTTAAGCATGGTGCCGTTGAGCTATTCAATGAAAACACGAATGAGAGCTTCAGAGTGAACGGCCACCGAGTGAAGCTATATTACGAGCACCAGAGCTCATCCATGGTGGTGGAGTCTCACACTCTGCACGATCCTCACTAAGGGTCAGATCTGAAGTCGGGCTGGAGACTCTAACTCTAGCGCTTGGTGGGAGGCAACCCACCGTTGGTTTGTTTTTCTTTGTTTTCCGTTGTTGTTTTGTGTCTTTCCTAAGTTTTGGTTACTTGCGCGGATACTTTGATGTGGTGTTCATGTTTTGACTTCAGCGCTGCAGTTCTAACCTTGCCGTCAGCGCAGCCTCGCCAGCGCGTCTCTGCCCAGTTCGCGCTGCACTTTTCCGCGCTGCACTTCTCCGCGCTGCTCTGCCAGCGCTGACCAGATTCAGCGCGGCCACTTTCTACTCTGCCACAGACCGCGAATTCCCATCTTCACCACCTCGCACGATGCTTTAGTTTCTCAATGCCGATAATCAGGGACGTTTTCTTAACTCTTCTTATTTCTTTTGTGCCCTGAGGACATGGCATGCTTTAAGTAAGGGGGGGTGTTTTATTGCGCTTATGCTTTCAATTTGGCGAGATTAGTCTTTATATGCTTAGTTTTTGGTCTCGAATCTTGCTAATTTTTATGAATTTGTGGAAGAGAAGATGGTTTTCGATGTGAATTTCGGGTTTGTGAATGAATGGTGGTTATTCTTGTTTTACTCTTGATATACTCCCTCCGTCCCGTTAATCATGGCTCAAAACTTTTCGGCACGGGTATTTAGGAGAGTAAAATTAAGAGATAAAAGTGTGTATCCCACAAACTTAATTTAGTGTTAATTTTAATTAAGTCTGCCAGCCTGCCACTGTTCTCTCTTCTCCTATAATCTCCTTCCACAGTCGGCTTCCTCCGACCGGCGAAACAACGGCCAAAACCACCACACCACAGCCTCATTTCTCTCTCTACCGGAGCCTGTAACCGGAGCCTGTAACCCGAGCCGACAGAGCCGCCGCCGGAGCTCTATATAACCAAATCCACCGACACCACTTTCGTCTCATCTCCCTCCTCTAATTCCCGCCGACGACGACGTCACCCACCTAACGCCGCCTCCCTTCGCCCACAAACCCAACAACAGCAAAACCGCCCCAAAAACTCAACAACAGCACCTAAGAGAGAGAATGATTTCAGAGATCTGCTGCACCCTTTTCGTACACCGCCCTTGGCCGAGGCATCCGAGATCTGCAGCACCCTCAGCGAGACCACAATGACAACAGAGGTCCGAGCCCTCTCCGGGAAGGCACGACCCATGGAGGAGAGGGGAAGCGGCGGGAATAGAAACAGGGGAAGCGGCCGCGCTAACCCTTCCCTTTTCTGGGCATACACAACAATCCAAGCTATGGCTTCAGCCGCCGCCGCGAACCCGCCGGGAAAACAGTGGAGGAGAGGTGGAGGCGCGAGGCGGTGGATGGTGGAGGTGGAGGCAGAGGATGGAGGCAGAGGTAGAACACGCGGTGGACACGGCAGAGGATGGAGGCAGAGGATGTGGCGGAGGCGGCGGCGGCGGAGGCGATGGCCGGCGACTGGTGGAGAGAGCAGATGAATCGAGAGGGAGAGATGAGAGAGCGGCTGATCACTATTTTTATAGCAACAATAACTGCAACTAAACAGTGCAATTGTAGTACGCAAATAGCAAGCAGAGTATCGTATCCACAGAGACTGTAAAACGAAATCACTCTATCTACTTCCTAAACAGACTCTCACAGTGTGCAAGTGAAACGAAATTGAAGGTGAATTACGAACTAAATTTAACTAAATTAAAACTAAAGAGCATATAAATAACGATTACTTAACTCAAAAATATGGAAAACTCTGACCCTAGGGATGTACTTTCACTAATCAACTACATGCATTTAACCTATTGATTCAATTACCAATTTTAATCCAATCCTGATGAAAGATCACTATATTATTCACAAGCGTCTCTAACGACCACCTATGAACGTAGATTAATAAATCCCTTTTCGCATTCAAGACTCCAAGGAATAAATTAACTCCAAATAGCACATAAAGAATAGCTTCCTATAGCTTCACCTATCGCATTCAAGACTCAAGGCTAACACTATATCATGCATTCCTGAATCGGCTGAACAATTATCGCATTCAAGACTCAAACTGAACAACTAGACATGTAAATCATTGATCAGATAATTCACAAGAGAACAGGCACCAGGAATCATGAATCACAAGTTGGAAGGCAAATTGATATCAATAAATCAAAAACACATAATCAATCAGCTATGTACAAACCCTAGGTTCAGATTAAAAGACTAGCCAGACATAATAAAATCAAACATAAACATAATTAAATTGAACGCAATTGTAAAAACAAATTGTATAAAAACCGAATTAAAACGATTGTAGCGGCTTGAATCTTCAATCTTGATCCAAGCCTTGAAAACTGGAAAGCTAAAAAGTTCTAAAGCTATAAAACTGAAATATGAATGTTGGGAACTGAAAAACTAAAGCTGGGAAAATAAAGTTGGGAACTGAAAAAGGAACCCAAAATAGGTCATAAGAAGACCTATTTATAGTACCAGGGTAAAATACAGAGTTTGAAACCCAGAAGAACTCCAAAAACGCGCAAAACTGAAAAATCCGGGTAGCCGGCGACCTGCCCGGCGACCCATCCGGCGGTCATTGGCTCAATCACAAAAAATCTTCATCACACGACGATCGCCGCATCTTTTCCAACGTTCCAGAAGGTCCGGCGACCCAGGCGGCGGTCGCCGGTTAGGTCGCCGGAAATCCTTCTTCGGGCGGTGGTCAACGGTGTTTGACCGCCGGGTTCTGACTACTGCGCGCGACGTTTTTGTTTCGGCCATAACTTTCTCGTCCGAACTCCGATTTATGATCCGTTTGCGCTCACGAACTCGTATTGAGATGATCTACAACTTATATTTCAGGACATTGTTCCAAATTCGAACTCAATAAATCTGCAAATTCCTTCAAAGTTCGAGTAAGAATCATGTTTCACAAGATAAAGCAAATTAAGCACAAAACAATCATCCAACACTCAATTTCCTATAAAATTAACATCATAATAACATTAAAAACCATGGAAACATGAGTGTTATCAGCGGCTGAGAAGAGAGAGAATTGATGGGGTGAAAATCTAGGTAGAATTTAGGGATTAAGTAATTAATCTACACCTAATTATGGCCCAAAAAGGAAACGAGCCAAGTAGCTTGGGACGGCCCAAAAAGGAATACGAGCCATGAATAATGGGACGGAGGGAGTATGTTTCTTGATTATGCAAAGAATTTGAGTTTTGTTGCAACATGATTGTAAGTTAGTAAAACGTGATTTGTCCGGTAGATGCTAGAAGGAGTGTTGTCATTGTGATTGCCTACGATCGTATCTTATCTGTGAAATGTGAAAAATGTTGGACGAATTGCCAACTTCAAAATTGCCAGCTCTGAAACATCTGGCCTGTTCTGAAATGTGATAGCTCTGAGTCTCTGCTCCTCTAGTCTAAATATGAGCATGGGAAACCACGTGAAAAGACTTTGGATTACATCCAAATGGTTTTTATTTCACGAATTATGGCTCAACTGTCGAAAATCTTAAGCACAAAAAGTGTGAAAAATGGTGATATTGATTATAAAGGCGATCACATTAGGGAATTCACTTCTAGCGGAGAATTGGGTCTGATCGAATCATTTGCATTACTCTTTTGTTGCCTCTTAAACTTTGAGTTACTTACATGATCGAGAGATGTGTGTTGTTGGTAAAATTTTGAATTGACTTTGAGAATGTTTGGATGGAAATTAGCATTGTTGAAATCAATCTCTTCCTAGGATTCATACGGATTTTGCTTGAGGACAAGCAAAAGGCTAAGTGTGGGGGGTTGATTTATGCCTAATTGTTATAATTTTAGGGGCTTGTATTAGCTTTATTTTAAGATAATCTTCTGGAAATTTGTGCATTTTATGGTATATTTTATGCTTTGCAGGAGATTTAGGATTTCAAGATGAAGAGTGCAAATGTTGGAGAAGTTTGGGCTAAGAATTACGTTTTTGTGCATACACTGTCGCGTCAGAGAAGCGAAGCCCCGTGCTGCAAAGCAGATGCACTTGCCAGAGAAATCAACTTGCCAAAGCAGATAAACCAATCGCCAGAGGAATCAATCACCAGAGAAATGCCCCAGAGCCAGAGCAGTGGAACCACCCCAGAGCAGCGAAGTTAATCTCCAAGCCAGAGGAATCGAAAGCGTCAGATGAATCGAAAGCGCCAGCGAAATCGCCAGTCAGAGAAACCGAGAGCCAGAGCGGAAGCCGTTCCGCTGGCAAGAGCCGCGATTTCCGCCAGGATGGAGATTATTTACGGAGCACGCGACACAGCTGGAAGTTGCCTTATCTTATCATACTTTGCCTTAGTTTTAGACGCCATCTTTGTGATCTGTTGGCATCCGAAGCTTAGGAATTTAATTGCTTTCATAGTGTCGATTTTTAGTTAGGTTTCAATTTAGTTTTGTTTAGTTTATTCTTGGCTTGTGATTGAGTGACACAATTACACGTTCAAGACGTTTACGGTATTTCGTATTTCAATTCAATTTATTTTGTTTAATCATGTTTACGTTTTCCGTTTATGTTTATGCTTTCTTTTTAATCATACAATTTAGTTTTACGTCTAGATTAGAAGTCTTTTCTTTTACAAGTATTTAATTTCATAAGTAGGTTTAATTTAAGTTCTTTAAAATCTTGCCTAGGGTTTAATAGTTCAATTCGCCTAGTTAATTTTAAGTTCGGTTGTTACTTAAGTTTTTAATTATAAGTTTTAGTTTAATAGTCAATCTCTTTACTGCTTTCTTTACTGTTTTTCCTGCGATACAATTAGAAGCCCTTTAAGACTTTCCTTGTGAGATCGACTTGGGTTAGCTTACACGTTACAATAGATCTCGTACTCTTGCGAGTCAATCTAGAGTAGTGTTTAGGTTGAGTCAACGTCAAATTAATGAATGGAACAGCCGAAATTATTGAATATTGGTGACTTCATATTTAAAGTTGACTTCAAATTAATGAATGGAACAACCGAAATTATTGAGTATTGGTGACTTCATATTTAAAGTGAAAAATGAAACATCAAAAATGAATGAAAATAGCCGAAAATGACTTCATAATTAATGAATGAAATAGCCGAAAATGAAACAGCGAAAAAAACAAAAAAAGTGAAATATATTTAAAGTCAAATGAGATTAACAAATTAATTAAATGCCTCTAATTATATGGGGACCACACTTATCTCCACTAACTATCCCTTTCTTAATCTCTGTGCCGAAAAGAATGTGGCCAACAATATTGGGACGGAAGGAGTATGATAATTAAGTCCTAAAAATTATTATATAATGATTTAAAAATATAAATATAAAGATAAAGTTTTAACCTTTGCTTTTGAAACCCAAAAAAAAAGTTATATTTGGGTATAGCAATACATTATAAATGTACATTTTTGTTTTTATTTTTTGTCTAATTAACAATAAGTTTGAGGGAGAAAAGATAAGTTTGTATCAAAGAATATATCTAATTAGCAATACAATATTAATACTAAGCGAAGAAGAAAAAAAAAAAAGACGCAAAAATAATACTGAAAACAAGCACCTGCCTCGATCAAATGTCCCACAAAAAAATAATAACAAAAACAAGTATTTTTTGTTGTTAATACTTTTCCAACGATAGATTGTTGCAAATGCCACTACCGGAGGTGGCAAAGTTTTTTATACCTATAGCCATTCGCCCAAGTTTGAAATCCTATACTGCTCATTTGAACAGTTCATATTTTATTTATTTTTTTATTTTTCCCAGATTTTCTTCAAGAATCGTAGTTCTGATTTTCGTTCCCAGATTTTCGCCCAAGATAATATTTTTTCCAGATTTTCTTCAAAAATCGTAGTTTTCTATTTTTCCCAGATTTTCTTCAAGAATCGTAGTTCTGATTTTCGTTCCCAAATTTTCGCCCAAGGTAATATTTTTCCCAAATTTTCTTCAAGAATAGTAGTTCTCTTTTTTACTTTGTATAATATTAACAAGAATCCGTCAGATTTTCTTTTCATTGATGCTTGTTGATGAAACTTTTTTTTTTCCCCAGAATTTCTTTTCCTTGTAGAAATTGATAGGAATCGCCACAAATTTTCTTGAAGAATCGTAGTTCTTGCGAGTTCCAGATAACCCATCTTCTCTTTGAAAGTCTACAATTTTGGAGAAGAAGAAGAGGAAAGTCTATAGTTTTGGAGAAGACTCGCCATTTATGATTTAATGTGAATGCCTCGGAAATGTGGATATAGAATTTGATTTTGGATGGAAATATTAAGTAACCATAAATTTGAATAAGGGCATAGAAGGAATGCATTATAATATAAAAAATCGTATCGGGGTATATAAAACCGGACCAAACCGATTTAATTTATAAGGATATTGTGTATATACATAATATGTATACATAGATTAATTGTTTCAGTTATTACTATGTTACATGGAGTATATAATAAGTACAACATGGAGTATATAAATACAAGAAAAGATGAGTCTTATTAATTACAGAAACACAAATATAGGCTGAAAATGGAAAATATTAGTGATGGATCCATTTTCAGTCATGGGGTAGTTTGGTAGGAGGCTTGACAACGAGGACCGGGCAGTGGACGTGGTGGACGCAGTAGTTGCTAACGCTTCCCAGCAATGCCCTGCGATTACACATGATCATTTAATTACTTATCTAAACTCCAATAACCCATTTATTAATTAAACTATGTTACCTTTTAATGGTGCCAAGCCCACGACTACCGATGACTACCAGATCAACATGCAGTTCCTCTGCTGCTTCACATATTTTATCCTTGGCGTCTCCTTGAAGAATCAAAGTCTCAGCCTTTATCTGAATCACATGTAAAACGTATTCTACCTATAAATATGTATATAGGTAAATTTTATTTGGAATACAAATAAATTCGGTTTTTTTGTTTATGTGCAGTGCAATAACTTTCACAGCCAGTGCAATAAACATTATCATGTTACCACGAAAAATATATAGTTATCATCATAATTCAGCCTACATAAATATCTCTTTTTTTTTTCAATGAAGGATAACATTTAGGTAATGTGTCATCATTCAATCAAGTTGGTTTATACGGACATTTTATTTTTAATAATTGAGAATTAATTATACTAAATTAACCTTCTTCTCTGTGCAGATGCGCAAGGCTCGAGCGATTATAGTGGCAGCATTTTGCTCTTGCGCTTTCTTCACAGAATCAATCACTGCTGGAGTTGCGTACACAACTATACCAAAAATACAAGTATATTAAATTGTATAATTGATAAAAGTAAAATAGGAAATTCAAACATAAATTCATTTTAAGGGTTGCAAAAAATAATGAGAAATTCATTAATTACCAGGGCCAGCTGGATAGATGAAGGGCTGGAAAATCGGCTGCACGTTGACTAACGTCACGGCGGCTTGCTCCTGCTCCGGCGGTTCCAAACCCGCCGGGTAGTTATCAAAGAGGTGGTCGACCGCCCACCTCAGCGCATACAAACTCCCCTCACTCTCATCCACCGGCACCAACACCTTCATCCTCTTCTGCTCCGCCACCGCACTCGTCTCCGCCATCGTCGAGTATACAAAACCAGAGCGAAGAATTTCAACTGGAATCAGAGATTACACTTTCGAAAATTAATAATCGGAGAAAACGGCTACACGATTTACAATGAATCGAATCAATTAATCTCGTTGGAAACCCTCGCCGCCGCCACCTGTCAATCATGCAGAAGATTAGCACGAGCGCCGGCCACGTTGATTTCCTTCGGAGTTTGTCCGTTTCTGAAGCATTATGTAGATAAATTCCATCAAACGCAGAAGCGGTGGGCGCCCCAGCGCAGCTAATTTAATTAATGGAGGAGGTTACAACAACAGGCGGAGCAACCACGGCCGCGGCGACGAATGTTTTGGTGGCGATCGACGACAGCGAGGAGAGCTTCCACGCGCTCCGGTGGGCGATTGAGAAAATCCTGAAGCGGAAATCGGCGACGGTGGTGACGATTGCACATGTGGTGGAGCCGCTGCCCCGCTACGCCTTCCCCGGTGGTCTTGGTTTGCAATTTGTTTTAATCTTTAATTGTCAACTAGGATTTTACCCGTGCATACGCACGGGTACCAAATTACACAAATATATGTAAAATAACTACAAATATAAGAAGGAATATAATATTAAATAAAACAAAATATGTATAACAAACAATAAAATATCTTATACAAATCAAAACTTTAGAGTATCATATAAAAAACATTATGAAGAATCTAAAATTTTAAAGTTTCAAATATCAATACTTAATAATCATTGATATATATATATATATATATATATGAACATAAAATGAATCCCACCAATGCAATAATAAATGTGGAACCTAAAACAAATCCAACCTATGAAATAATCAATAATCAGTAACCTATGGAAAAAAATATATTGTTTATTACATAAAAAGTTAAATGTGAAATATAACGAATTAGACGATTATATTTATGCAAAATAAAAAATGAAATTTATGAACCCTATCCAACATAACATTATAGCTTAAGGGTGTGTTTGCTGTGAGGTATAAGGGAGGGATAAGCTACATTTACCACCTTATACTTCGTTTACTTTGATGTATAAAAAAATTATGGCAGGTTGTATAATTTTTTGGGCAGCCCTTTATCCCTTGAGAAATGGATAATTTTATACCTAAAAGAGGGCGATATAAATTTATACCACCTTATAAGGAGTGGATAAATATAGTATCCTTCAAACCAAATAAGATATAATAAATGTAGTCCCCACTTTAAGTGATAAATTTATACGTCATTATATTATCCCTTCATTTAAAGGATAAAAAGCAAACACATCCTAAAAGAAATCAAGTTAATTTATTTATAACACATTGGTTAAACGCTTTTATATAGATATAGATACAGGATATATGCAAATATATTGTATTATTTTACAATTCACATTAACATTGACAAATATTTATTTGTAAATAAGATATTTAAGTTTATATACAAAAGTTTTCAAAATATTCAAAAAAATTATATATAAATAAGAAGATGAATCCTTGTTTAGTTATTATTTTTTAAATATGCATTAGAATTAAAAGAACGCATAAATTACAACACAAATATATATAAACTATTTTAATGACTACAAAAATAACATTAAATAAAATAAATATACGAAATAAATTGAACACATAAAGTACAATTATTAATCAATCACATAATACACAAACAACAAAAATAAAAAAAACGATTCTTTGAATTATACAATATTAGTCTTACAAAGTACTAATTAAATTTAATACATTTCACTAATAAAATGAGGTTGTTGCTCAACAATAAATGTCACTAATACATAAACACTGTATTTCAACTTCTCTTCTCGATCTAAGACATATATGATATGCCTATGCTATAAATTTGTTATTCTTTATTTCATCACTAAAAAAATATTATTTAAACTTAAACATTTCCATCTATTCCACTCTAAAATATAAGATTTAAAAATCATTTCACTTAAAAAACGCAATACATAAAATAATAAACCAAATATAAATATATGTCAAAAAATAACCAATTCGGCTCATTCAATTTACCTTAATACTTGATTCATTATATTACAACAAAATAAACAATATATGTAAAAATAATAATAAACTACAAATCTAAATATTCAAACATTATGAAAAACCTCCTTATAAACAACATTTTCGGTATATTCATCATCTTCAACACCATCTCCACATATCAGGATTTTCAATCCTTGACGATTAGTAACCTTGATACAGCTACATATAATTGACCATGACTGAACACAGGTCTCTTCAAATATAAACCAACGTGTGAAAGAGATTGACCCTGGCTTTTGTTAATAGTCATAGCATAAGACATAATCCAATTAGACTAAATATACCTAAATAAAAGCCCAAACATAAGCGGCCCATGTTTAAATTTAACAAATACAGAAAAGGTCAAAGAGAAGAATATGAAAGGAAATTTAAAACCCTATTTGTTCATCTTCATAGGTAGCGCCGCTTCTTGAATCTTCTGTCTTCCCACTTTTTTCATCTCATCTTCTTTTTTCTTATTTTTCACTATGATCTTCTTCTTCCAACAAATATATCTAACGTCACCCAAACCCACCACCCTATCAAGTTTAAATCACAATATTCTATCACTTTCTCTCATTCTCGCTCTCTTTCATTCTATTTGACCAAACACGCCACCACACACACAAGCACAGACGGCGGCGCGCGCAAACAGGCACCGGCCGCCATCTCTCTCCGGCAAATTGACAGCGATGAGTCGCCGTGCCGTTTCAGAATCCAGACCCCAATCACAACCGCCATCTCCTTCAATCGGAAACACCCTCTGGGTCTCCCTCTCTGTATCGCAGCTCTCCGATCTGGGCGAAGACGCTGCCCCACGCGGAGCTGACTCCTTCCTCGCGACGATAAAGATACCACTGCCGCCCTCTTCGATTCGCCGGCAACTACGGCGGTGCCGAGGCTGCTGCCCCCCTTTCCCTGACACGACTCAACCCGGTACTCACAACGGGACTCAACATAGCAAGTTCAAAAGCAGAGAAATAAAATCAAAGCTTCAAACTTCTACTTCTTCTTTCTTCTTTTATCAATGAAAGTCAAGTTCTTGAAATTGTTCAAGGTCTTTTTAGAAAAAAAAAAAACTTGCCGCTTCAAAATGAAATTGTTCATGGTTGCTCCAATGAGTAGAGCAATCATGATTGTTGTTTGATTGCAAATTTCATCTTATTTATAGAGCCTCAAAATGTGTAGGCTACGTATACTTTTTCTCCAAGAACATATTAGTAAATGACAGATTATTAGGAAATGACAGATTAACATATATTCTTGATGAGCAAGTTTTGAAAGAGCTGAGAGAGGTTATAATCCAGTGGATAATAAGATGATTGATATTACATGATGGTTAAAAGACTTCAACATTTTCCCGCCAAAATGGCCATGTTGGCTAAGGTTGAGCTTTTATATATATATAGATTATACATAATTAATTTTGTGGTTTAATTTGTTGTGATTTGTATGAAGCAGTGGTAGAATCTGCAAGCAAAGCACAAGAGCAGAATGGTGCAAGAATTTTGTCACGTGCATACGAGATGTGCAGAGAAAGTTCGGTACGTAGGCTTATAATTATTGGTGTAAATAGTTTCATGTCGGATTTTAATCTCATTTTAATTTAGTTGAAAGCTAAAACTATAATTCTGGAGGGGGATCCAAAAGACAGAATATGCCGGGCAGTCGAAGAGATGAACATAAATCTTCTTGTTGTTGGCAGCCGTGGACTAGGCCAAATCAAGAGGTGTGTCATCAATTTTTATTTCTTTTTCCTTATACTCACTCGTATTAGACCATCACCATCTCCAACCATTTACACCAAACCCATTTTACAATATATATCATTTTCAATAGTAATTCTTCTCCAACCATTTACACCAAATTTAAACTCAAAAGAATATTATTTAAATATTCTTTTTCCACCTACTTTTTATACTTCTTCAATCATACCTTTATAATTCTTTCAAATTATACATTTGTCTCAAGTTTTTAATTAATAATTTCATATTAAAATAAATACTATACATAAATTAATTTATTATTATTATTATTATTATTAAAAAAGTCGATGCCTTCTCAATATTCACCAAGAAGAGGGGTTAGTTTGCAATTTATAGAACTCAATAAAGTGATATGGTGTAATGAATAGTGCAACACCAAATTTGGTGTAGTACTGTTGCTATGGTGGCCCCAAACCCATTTTGGATTTGAGTTTGGAGTACCATTGGAGAGGTTTTGGTACACCAAAATGGGATTTGGTGTACCATTGGAGATGCCCCTTTCCATTTAACTTTGTCCGCTTTTGTTTTTTCTTTTTTTTGGTGAATTATCCCATTCGACTTAGCTTGTTATTTTTTTAAATAATTAATTTTTACTATAATAAATACGAATTCATACGCCCTTTACACATATTTAAATGAAACAATAGGGCCGAATGACCCTATTCAACATACAACATCAAATTTTGTCCACCATTTGAAAAAACATAAATTTTGGCCATTTTTTGTATGTCATGACTATTCTACCCTTCTCTCTCTCTTTCTCATCTCCCTCTCTCTGCTCCAGTGGCTCCTCTCTCTCTCTCTCTCTCTCTCTCTCCAACGGCTGCGCGGCAGCGGCGCCGAGCTTGGAGAATTCGTCGGAGCTCTCGCGACGGTGGTGGGAGCTCTCGCGACGGTGGTGGAGGAGATCCTCATTTTCTCTCTCTCCAGCGGCTGCCGCTCTCTCCTCTCTCTTTCTCATCTCCCTCTCTTTCTCTCCTGCGTGCCGCCTGGGCAGAATTCGTCGGAGTAGAGGATGAGGCGGCGGCGGCAGATCTGGTCTGATGAGGCGGCGGCGGTGGATCTGATCTAATCGTCGCGCCGCCTCCTCCATCGGCAGATCTGATCTCCGCCTCCTTCGATTTCAGCCATGGCAGATCTGATCTGATCTGTGTGCTGCACGTATGGCACTATTAGTGCCATAAGTGCCATAAGTGCACACTCCCCCCTAAGGTTTAGATATTCCATTTAGGGTTTAGATTATCCATTTGAGGTTTAGATGTTCCATTTAGGGTTTAGATTATCCATTTAGGGTTTAGATGTTCCATATAGGGTTTAAATGATGTTGTTGTTTCTGTATTTGTGCTGCACTTATGACACTATTAGTGCCATAAGTTCCCAAAATGATTAATTTACTTGGTTTAATTTTGGATTTCCGTTGGCACTTATGGCAACCAAGTAAAATAATCATTTTGGGCACTTATGACACTAATAGTGCCATAAATGCCTAACCCGATCCAGCACGCGACCCGCGTGCCTGATCCTATCTGGTCCGCCTCATTAAGGGTAAAAACGTCCAAATCAATAAAAATGGCCAAAATTTATGTTTTTTCAATGTGTGACCATAAATTGTGTTTTATGCTTCATTTTGGTCACTTCAAAATTTTACTCTATTTATATTACAATTTTATTTTTCTAAATTATTGTGTTGACAAAAATTAAGTTGAGTGAGACGGGACGAAAGGAGTAATTTATACTTCATCCTTCTATAAAATAAAATACGAATTCAATATGAATTTTGATAAAATAGTTGATGGACGTGGCTTTAGTGAATAAGGAGCTTCACCATATAAAAATGGATGATAGTGATCGAATTGAGAATGAGTCATATAAGATTTTTATTGAATAAATGAAGCTTGTAAGCTTGAAAATATAGTAAGAAGAGAGGTGGGCTATGTCTTAAAAATGAAATATAATTTAATGTTGGTGGATCTTAAATAAGATAATTATTGTATATATATATATTTTTTATCTTAAATAAGATAATTGTTGCAAATATTATTTTTTATGTACTCAACTTATAATTTGGTTTACAATTTGTGTGCAGGGCTTTTCTGGGAAGTGTGAGCGATTACTGTGCTCAACACGCGAAATGTCCTGTTCTCGTAGTCAAGCAACCATCCAAGAAAATATAGAATTTCGATCCCATATGTTGTGCATATTTACTGTTGATGTTGGTACCTTCATTAATAAGTTAATTGCGTGAGCTTTCTTTATGCAAAAATTAGGGCGTTTGAAAACATATTCCCACCATTTAAACTAGCAATGCACCTTTAACAGTGTAAAGAAACAATCACAAAGTGTAGCCACAAAACTATTTAATGGTGCAAGGAAACGGGAAACCATCCCATTGTCATAAACTATACGAACGCAAAATCATATGCAACGGGAAATGTACTACTCTCTGCGGTGCATTATTGTTGCGATTTCGACTCGTCATTACTCTTTGTAAACTGTTCGATTGACCTTTTCAGAACCCAGTTTGGTTTACCTTTTACCGGCGCTAGTAGTTATTTTTTTTTTGAAATATGTGTCTGAGTTTGCTCTAATACCTACTCTTTGGGATTAAAAATGGCTATTTTTTTAACACAAAAATTAAGGAGATTGTTATGACTTGATGAAGTGTCACTACAAAAAAATTCGGCAATTAGCGACGGCTTATTGGCCGCTGACAATTAACGGCGGCCTTCCGACGGCGCGATAGATGATTCGGATTTACAAATTTCCGGCGTAATTACCGGCGGCAAAGACGATGTCGCTAATTACCGGCGGCGATGCCGTTGGTAACGTCTATATTTAAAAAAAATTAATTGAATATATTACCGACGACGTGGCCGCTGCTAATTAGCGGCGGGGCTCACCGCCGTCGCTAATCGGAAGCGGGTCGCAGAATAGCGACGGCATTTAATTAAACCCTTTTCTTCCCACATCTGTTAGTTTCCGCCGCACAGACCCCCTCCCCCCCCCCCATTTGCTCACGCCGCACTCCCCACCCCCAGCACCGTCGATCCGCCCCTAGCCGCCTCCATCGTCGAGCCCCCCGCCGCCGTCAGCCACCGTTTTCGGCCAGCCACCCCCTGCAGGCTATGATGCACGGATTCTTCAAAAATTAGCATGTACGGCGAATCAGATTCTTTTATGGTGCGATTCTCTTGGATTCTCGTCGGATTCGCACCCGATTCGCCACGTGGCGTATCTTTTAAAACAATTTATAAAAATAAATCGGATTCGCAAATTCCATAGGTGAAATTCACGTATCTCGTGCATGAAAGGTCTACACAAGGTTATTTTGATAATTTTATTTTCAATTATGACTTATATATTGGACTAATAATATTTGAATCGTTATATTGTTGCTCAATTAACTTATATAATTGAAAATGCTTAACTTTTGGGTAAAATAAAATGTAAATTACATATAATAAATTTAAGAAAATTTAAATTGTATATATTTTATAAGCATTATATATCATAATATTTTAATAATTAGATGTATCTGTTGGATTTGTATACTGTAAAGCAAGAATGTTTTATGCTTGTATACAATGTTTCCTGTTACCACTGTTTAATCTCCTATCTGATTGTGTTCATGATTGCACATGTATGTCCCTTATATCTCTTTATAAGTAGATTATATGGTGTGTTGTAGATCACAGAAGATCATATAATTGGAATAACCTTAAAAGAGATATAAAAATGATCACAACCGAGATGACTTCAGGACGAGTCATTGGTTTAGGCTGCGGTATAGATGGAAGTAGTTTGTCTTGACTACTTGTCTATACTAGTACGTCATAACGTATTGATAGGACCACAGTGAGATGTATTCTTCTATCTGACTTAAGTGAAGAATCAAAGATCTCGGTGACTTATAGGATCTTAATACTAATAAGATTTCAAATATATATGTTGATTCGTATATCACTTTGATTTACTATGGGTGAGAGTTATATAGTAACTTGAGTACTCTGTATCTTGGGTGATAGCGATTAATATATGATATTTGATTATCTGTATTAGTACCTGTATCCGATATAGGATAATGACATCCCCTTAAGGAGCTCAATAATGTTTATTGCGCTAAACCCTGCAGGTTGATTAAGTTCAGGCGCAATAATAAGGTTTGAGTGGTACTGCTTAAGGATTACAAAGAAATTAATTAATTTAAGCTGTCAGAGCTGTAATTAATTAGTGGATGTCGGATATTTTAAATACGGGGATTTAATAAGTCTAAATAGAACCCCGACTCATCACCGGCAATAAAGGGGTAAGTCAATATTGGTTCTCTAGTGGAATGAACTAATATTTATAAATTAATTATGATCTGGGCTGACCATAGATAATTAATTTATTTGAGGCCCATCTTTATTCCTTGTATCTGGTCCCTGGTTTGGCCCAAAGTCTCCTAGCCCTAGAAGGAGTAGAAATCGTTCCCTACACCTAATCTGCGCCCCCTACACGTATTTATTTATTTAAAAATAGCTGTCAGCTCTCAGAAAAATACACTGATAAAATATTAGGGTTTTGAGAGCTGTGGGACCAGGAAAAACGTGTGGAGCTTTATTTCTCTATTGGGACTTTCACAGTTCGTTGTCCATCCAACGGTGAAAGCTGAGCGGGATACAGTTCAGAAGATCAGAACTGGAGTCATACGATTCGATCATCGACAGCCTCTGCATACACTTTTCAAGTAAGTATTCCTAGCACCAACGTGCAGCTGTTAAATTCATAGGAGCATGTTAGGATTAATCGTTGTATGATAAATTAATAATAATCCAAGAAACGATCATTGGTTAAACGGAACATTAATTCAGTTTAATATTCCTTCAATTGGTATCAGAGCCCAGGATTAATTTCTTGGCTCTATTATTAATTTATGTACGATTAATAATGTGCGTTGTTTTTACTGCTGTTGTTCTTCGTCGCTTGTTGATTCATGGGATACGTCGTTTTGACGTTGTAATCGTTTTTCATCGCGAGAAAATCTGTGGTTAGATTAGGATTTCAAATTGTATTTGTTTTTCCTTTGTAATCTGTAAAACTGAGGAACGAGACGAGGACGACGACGAATCAACAACGAATGAACGGTGTTTGGAGTTGGAGTACCGAAGGCGTGCCGGGTGTTGGAGCGAGCAAGGCTGCCGGCGCCGAGGGCAGCGCGCACACGAGCGCTTGCGCGCTGTGTGCCGTGCGCCTGGTCAGGCACCGTGCGCCCTGCAGCAGCTGTTGTGCGGGTCAGGCTGGCGAGGAGAAGGCGGGCAGCAGGGGCTGTGCGCACCTGGGGCAGCGCCTGTGCGCTTTGCGCGCTGCGCGCCCAGCGGGCGACGCGCTGCCGGCTGCTGTCGCGCCCGCGCCGGGGCCTGCTGCTGCCACTGCTGCTGTGCGCCCGCGCTGGGGCTTGCTGCTGCCGGCTGCTGCTGCACGACGAGGGCTGCTGCCGGGAGGTTGACTGCAGCCGAGGGATGTGCTGCCGTGCAGCAGTGGCTGCGGCTGTGACCGCGCCGGGCCTGGCACAGGGAGGTGGCGGCGGCAGC
The DNA here is from genome assembly GCF_028751815.1 of Salvia miltiorrhiza. Taxonomy (NCBI): domain Eukaryota; kingdom Viridiplantae; phylum Streptophyta; class Magnoliopsida; order Lamiales; family Lamiaceae; genus Salvia; species Salvia miltiorrhiza. The sequence goes on along the minus strand of NC_080394.1, from coordinate 43,835,205 downwards.
TAGGGTTTCCAAACCCTAGCTGCGTGTTTCAAACCCTTAGGGGCCCAAACCCTAATTTTCAAAGACGGGCCAATTTGAAGCTTTTGGGCCGGGTTTACGTTTTTGGTTTTTATTTTTATTTCTTTTCTGTTCCTTGTAATAGATTAGAAATATGGGATTCCACGAATGGGTCACGAAGAACTTTATTCTTTTAATTCTTTTCTTTGCATGTCGTGATATTTATCCCTTATGCTCTTTGCATGCTGTTTTTGTCTCTGCTTGTTAATATGTGTTTATTAACTGCGCTTAGACAAGCATGCTAGGTTTATCATTTTCTTAAGCATGTTTTAGAATTCTGCGAGCATGTTTTACATGTTGCGTTCTAGATGAGCATGTTTAGGATTATGTGTTGAGCATGATCAAACATTTTGAAAGAAAAAAGACTAAACTTATTAATAATTTTATAGATGATTTAAAATTATTTAGATTTCCACAAGCGGCCTCTAGACAAAGTGATTGACAATGTGAGTAAACGTCTACACAACGTGGCTTACATCATGTTTGTTCTTTCATAAGTTTGTCAGATGAGGTTTCTATAAAAATATTTAAATTCATTAAAGTAGTGGGAGTTATGCAGTAAACGTCCACACAGCGTGGCTTACTCGTATAATTTTTCACGAGTACTTTAGAGGATGGATTTAAATAAGATAACTAAGAAATTAAATTGAATGTGGCATGGTCCGAGTGAGTATGTCAAATTCGAGAATTTAATTTCAAAGTTAAATTGTGGTTATTTCTAATTAATTTTTATTCTTAAAATTATGTAGACCTTGTTGGATTTGTATACTGAAAGCAAGAACGTTTTATGCTTGTATACAATGATTCATGTGTTCACTATTTTATCTCCTATCTGATTGGGTTCATGATTGCATATGCATGTTCTTTATCTCTATATAAGTAGATTATATGGTGTGTTGTAGATCACAGAAGACCGTATAATTGGAATAACCTTAAGAGATATAATATAATCACAGCCGAAATAACTCTAGGACACACTACAAGAATTTAGTGAATAGACAACACAAAATAGACAACAGAATATGACCAAACATGTTGTCTATTGTTATATAGACAACAAATATGACCAACTGTGTTGTCTATTACCTTAAAAGAATAAGGTTAAAGACAACAGAGTTTGAAACTTAGTTGTCTATGGCAGCTCTTAGACAACATATGTTATGTTCTATTGTTTATTAATATAATAGACAATGAATAATTTTAAACTATTGTCTTTTCAATATATAATAGACAATCCTTTTCTAGAGAACTGTTGTCTAATTACACAACTTAATTTAAACAATTAAATATTTTAACCAAACAAATTAAACATAAACTAGCATTAAACCCTAGGTACGTAACTTGTAAAACAATATTTACATCCCAACGCTACTGCCGTCTGCCAATCCCCTCTGCCGTCCGCCGTCCGCCGTCCGCCGCCCCCCTCTGCCGTCCGCCACCCCCCTCTGACGTGGCCTCGTTCACCAGCCCGACGCCGACGTCGTCCCTTTTGTTCAGTGATAATTCTCGCATTCTCTACGGCTGCTCGGCGAGAGTGACGCCGGCCAGTTCCTCCGCCACCGTCGCAGCCATTCCCAAACCGGTGCCCTCTTCCCAGGTGTAATTTTATTTCTCTTCCAAAATCATTCAATTTTTTTTTAGTAGGCACTTGATTTCTGGATTTATTTGACTAAAATTTATAATATTTTCAAAGTTTTTGATTTATGGCTTTGATTTTAATAGATATTTTGAAGCATTAGTAGCAGCAAACTGAAGCTATTACTTTTGGATTACTCGATCAGGTATTAAAAAAGCTTGTTTCTCTTTAGTTTGATGTATTCTTTTTCTCTCTGGAATGATAGAAATATGGTTCTTGGCTTTTCTTAATGTGGATGTTATGTATTTTAATTTATTTTTTGATGATGTGTGATTCTTACTGAATTCGGATGTATTACTGCATGAAAAAATTTGGTTGATTTTTCATTGTTATTTTATGATCTTAAATAGTGTGGCTTGTTGTGTTTATTATTTTATGTTGATTATTATTAGGAAGTATGTATACGCATGGCATATGATTTTAGATCAACTAATCTAATTCATGGTTTTGTTTGTGTTTCTGTATCAATTTATGGAATCCCAAGAAAGAATGTGGGATTTTGCATGTTATTAAAGCCAGACAAAACCTATGTATGCAGCAGCAAGAATTTTTAGGTATACTAATTCAATTAAGGGGAACATACCGTGCATCCAAATGACACAAATTTTTGCTAAATTAAATTTTATGCGGTTACGGAAAGCAAGATTCAAACCAAAATATATGAGTTCAACATGATATGAGTTCAGTTAATTTCCTAAACTTAAAAAAAAAAAGCTCATGAGGCATAGTTGATGAATGCCCCTTTCGTTACATCTCTTTCATTTCCATAAATTGCTTGAGGAAGCTGAGATGCCATTATATTTTGGATGTGGTCACTTCACGAAGTTATCTGCAACTGTTAAGCTGTACAACTTGAAGGCAAAATATGGTTGGAGTGATACTTCTTTTACTGAGCTACTTGATTTGATAAGAAAAATGCTTCCTGAAGATAATGTGCTACCTTCATCTTTGTACGATGCAAAAAAGAGCTTATCTACACTGGGGATGAAATATGAAAAGATTCATGCATGTCCAGATGATTGTATCTTATATCGAAATGAGTATGTCGATTTGGTGAATTGCCCTACATGTGGAAAGTCAAGGTTTAAGGTTGGGAAAGAATGGCCTGATTAATGAGGGTGTTCCGGCAAAAGTTTTATGGCAAGAATTTTGGCGAGTAGGATGTGTGGTACATTGACTAATCAATTTCTTTTGATGCCTTGCAACGTGGGGTACGTAAAAATGGTTATATTTTAGTTTATAATGAATATGTGTTGCTTTTTATTAAACCTATTTATCTTGTTAGTTGGCATTGGATCCTTCTTGTTATTGACCCGCATAATGATACTACATACGTGTTGGATCCATTGAAGGAAGATCGTTATTTTACGGAGATAAAGATCGTCACAGAAACGTAAGTTCTATCATTTTAAATATATCATTTATGTATTTTAGTTTAAATTTATATTTTAATATGTATAGAGCTATAAAAATGTTCAATAAGAACATAGGAAAAAGAGGAAGACAAAGTCATGCGTGGGAAGTGATAAAGGTATGAAATTACTTATCTTCAATGTTTGTTGAAGATTATATGTTAGCTTTATTGTCATATTATGTCTTTTTGTGTAGTGTCATCAACAACCTCACGGGTCAGTACAATGTGGATTCTATGTAATGCGTTACATGAAAGACATTATTGAAAATTATGGATGTGACCGCCCCAAACCAATATCTTCATTGGTAATTATAAATTAACATTTTATTTCAATATAATTTAAAGATTAGCTATTTGAAATATTTGGCTCATCGCTTATTATCTTATTTTTATTAGTTTGCCGAAGGATTTTACTCTGAAGAATAAATCAATGAACTTCGGGAAGAGTGGGCTGAGTTTGTATATCGTTTTGTTCATAAGAATGATGATGAAAGTAAATTTGATATATATTTCTTTTGATTTATTTATATATATTTAGTGATTTAGATGATTTTATATTCTTAAATTAATCTTGTTTTATTTTGTTCGTGTAGGTTCAAGCTAGTTGGATGATATATTTGTTGGACAATTGTTGGTGATGAAGTCGTAATTAGTTGGAGATTTTATTAGAAATTTTTTTAGTAGATAAATAAAGGTGTAACTAGAGATGATACAATTGTGGATGTAAATATTTGATTATGAGTTTTAGTGATTTATAAGTATTATTTGTTATTTATTAGTGGTTTATGAGCATTGCTTGATTATTTGATGTTTAAGTATTTTAATTTGTTATATATATTAGTATTATAAAACAGGGATGCAAATATATATTAGATATATATTTTTTTTAATTTTATCATAGAATAGACAACAGATATTACAAGTTGTCTATCATTATATAGACAACGGCTAATATATGTTGTCTATAACCACTAACTATGTTGTCTATATTATTATAGACAACATATAATCTTTGTTGTCTATTAGCTTCAATACGTTGTCTAAGTTTAAATAGACCCCATATAATATTTGTTGTCTATTACCTTCCGTCAGTTGTCTATCTTTAAATAGACAACATATAATATCTGTTGTCTATGAGCACCCCAGAATAGACAACACCGACCTCGACAACAGATATTTTCACATAGACAACAGTAAATATCTGTTGTCTATGTGTTAAATTCTTGTAGTGACAAGTTATTGGTTTAGGCTGCGGTATAGATGGAAGTAGTTTGTCTTGACTACTTATCTATACTGGTACGTCATAACCTATTGATAGGACCACAGTGAGATGTATTCTTCTATCTGACTTAAGTGAAGAATCAAGATCTCGGTAACTTATATAATCTTAATACTAATAAGATTTCAGATATATATGTTTATTTGTTTATCACTTTGATTTACTATGAGCGAGAGTTATATAGTAACTTGAGTACTCTGTATCTTGGGTGATAGCGGTTAATATATGATATTTGATTATCTGTATTAGTACTCGTATCCGTATAGGATAATGACATCCCCTTAAGGAGCTCAATAATGTTTATTGCGTTAAACCCTGCAGGTTGATTAAGTTCAGGCGCAATAATAAGTTTTGAGTGGTACTGCTTAAGGATTACAAAGAGATTAATTAATTAAGGCTGTCACAGCTATAATTAATTAATGGATGTCGGATATTTTCAATACGAGGATTTAATAAGTCTAAATACAAGCTCCGACTCATCACCGGCAATAAAGGGTAAGTCAGTATCGGTTCTCTAGTGGAATGAACTGATATTTATAAATTAATTATGGTCTGGGCTGACCATAGATAAATTAATTTATTTGAGGCCCATCTTTATTCCTTGTATCTGGTCCCTGGACTGGCCCAATGTCTCCTAGCCCAAGTAGGGCTAGAAATCGCCCCCTACCTAATTGGCGCCACCTCTCTCTGTTCTGTATTATATAATACAACTGTCAGCTCTCAGGAAAAACACACTGATAATTATTAGGGTTTTAAGAGCAATAAGGAGGCGCAGGAAACGTAGGGAGATTTCTAGCATGGGACTTTCATAGCTCGTTGTCCATCCAACGGTGAAAGCTGAGCGGGATACAGTCGAGAAGATCAGAACTGGAGTCTTTCGACACGATCATCAACGACCTCTGCATCCGCTTTACAAGTAAGTAATTCCTAACACCTATGTGCAGCTGTTAAATTCATAGGAGCATGTTTAAGATTAATCGTTGTATGATAAATTAATAATAACCAACACTACAAGAATTTAACACATAGACAACAGATATTTACTGTTGTCTATGTGAAAATATCTGTTGTCGAGGTCGGTGTTGTCTATTCTGGGGTGCTCATAGACAACAGATATTATATGTTGTCTATTTAAAGATAGACAACTGACGGAAGGTAATAGACAACAAATATTATATGGGGTCTATTTAAACTTAGACAACGTATTGAAGCTAATAGACAACAAAGATTATATGTTGTCTATAATAATATAGACAACATAGTTAGTGGTTATAGACAACATATATTAGCCGTTGTCTATATAATGATAGACAACTTGTAATATCTGTTGTCTATTCTATGATAAAATTAAAAAAAAAATATATCTAATATATATTTGCATCCCTGTTTTATAATACTAATATATATAACAAATTAAAATACTTAAACATCAAATAATCAAGCAATGCTCATAAACCACTAATAAATAACAAATAATACTTATAAATCACTAAAACTCATAATCAAATATTTACATCCACAATTGTATCATCTCTAGTTACACCTTTATTTATCTACTAAAAAAATTTCTAATAAAATCTCCAACTAATTACGACTTCATCACCAACAATTGTCCAACAAATATATCATCCAACTAGCTTGAACCTACACGAACAAAATAAAACAAGATTAATTTAAGAATATAAAATCATCTAAATCACTAAATATATATAAATAAATCAAAAGAAATATATATCAAATTTACTTTCATCATCATTCTTATGAACAAAACGATATACAAACTCAGCCCACTCTTCCCGAAGTTCATTGATTTATTCTTCAGAGTAAAATCCTTCGGCAAACTAATAAAAATAAGATAATAAGCGATGAGCCAAATATTTCAAATAGCTAATCTTTAAATTATATTGAAATAAAATGTTAATTTATAATTACCAATGAAGATATTGGTTTGGGGCGGTCACATCCATAATTTTCAATAATGTCTTTCATGTAACGCATTACATAGAATCCACATTGTACTGACCCGTGAGGTTGTTGATGACACTACACAAAAAGACATAATATGACAATAAAGCTAACATATAATCTTCAACAAACATTGAAGATAAGTAATTTCATACCTTTATCACTTCCCACGCATGACTTTGTCTTCCTCTTTTTCCTATGTTCTTATTGAACATTTTTATAGCTCTATACATATTAAAATATAAATTTAAACTAAAATACATAAATGATATATTTAAAATGATAGAACTTACGTTTCTGTGACGATCTTTATCTCCGTAAAATAACGATCTTCCTTCAATGGATCCAACACGTATGTAGTATCATTATGCGGGTCAATAACAAGAAGGATCCAATGCCAACTAACAAGATAAATAGGTTTAATAAAAAGCAACACATATTCATTATAAACTAAAATATAACCATTTTTACGTACCCCACGTTGCAAGGCATCAAAAGAAATTGATTAGTCAATGTACCACACATCCTACTCGCCAAAATTCTTGCCATAAAACTTTTGCCGGAACACCCTCATTAATCAGGCCATTCTTTCCCAACCTTAAACCTTGACTTTCCACATGTAGGGCAATTCACCAAATCGACATACTCATTTCGATATAAGATACAATCATCTGGACATGCATGAATCTTTTCATATTTCATCCCCAGTGTAGATAAGCTCTTTTTTGCATCGTACAAAGATGAAGGTAGCACATTATCTTCAGGAAGCATTTTTCTTATCAAATCAAGTAGCTCAGTAAAAGAAGTATCACTCCAACCATATTTTGCCTTCAAGTTGTACAGCTTAACAGTTGCAGATAACTTCGTGAAGTGACCACATCCAAAATATAATGGCATCTCAGCTTCCTCAAGCAATTTATGGAAATGAAAGAGATGTAACGAAAGGGGCATTCATCAACTATGCCTCATGAGCTTTTTTTTTTAAGTTTAGGAAATTAACTGAACTCATATCATGTTGAACTCATATATTTTGGTTTGAATCTTGCTTTCCGTAACCGCATAAAATTTAATTTAGCAAAAATTTGTGTCATTTGGATGCACGGTATGTTCCCCTTAATTGAATTAGTATACCTAAAAATTCTTGCTGCTGCATACATAGGTTTTGTCTGGCTTTAATAACATGCAAAATCCCACATTCTTTCTTGGGATTCCATAAATTGATACAGAAACACAAACAAAACCATGAATTAGATTAGTTGATCTAAAATCATATGCCATGCGTATACATACTTCCTAATAATAATCAACATAAAATAATAAACACAACAAGCCACACTATTTAAGATCATAAAATAACAATGAAAAATCAACCAAATTTTTTCATGCAGTAATACATCCGAATTCAGTAAGAATCACACATCATCAAAAAATAAATTAAAATACATAACATCCACATTAAGAAAAGCCAAGAACCATATTTCTATCATTCCAGAGAGAAAAAGAATACATCAAACTAAAGAGAAACAAGCTTTTTTAATACCTGATCGAGTAATCCAAAAGTAATAGCTTCAGTTTGCTGCTACTAATGCTTCAAAATATCTATTAAAATCAAAGCCATAAATCAAAAACTTTGAAAATATTATAAATTTTAGTCAAATAAATCCAGAAATCAAGTGCCTACTAAAAAAAAATTGAATGATTTTGGAAGAGAAATAAAATTACACCTGGGAAGAGGGCACCGGTTTGGGAATGGCTGCGACGGTGGCGGAGGAACTGGCCGGCGTCACTCTCGCCGAGCAGCCGTAGAGAATGCGAGAATTATCACTGAACAAAAGGGACGACGTCGGCGTCGGGCTGGTGAACGAGGCCACGTCAGAGGGGGGTGGCGGACGGCAGAGGGGGGCGGCGGACGGCGGACGGCGGACGGCAGAGGGGATTGGCAGACGGCAGTAGCGTTGGGATGTAAATATTGTTTTACAAGTTACGTACCTAGGGTTTAATGCTAGTTTATGTTTAATTTGTTTGGTTAAAATATTTAATTGTTTAAATTAAGTTGTGTAATTAGACAACAGTTCTCTAGAAAAGGATTGTCTATTATATATTGAAAAGACAATAGTTTAAAATTATTCATTGTCTATTATATTAATAAACAATAGAACATAACATATGTTGTCTAAGAGCTGCCATAGACAACTAAGTTTCAAACTCTGTTGTCTTTAACCTTATTCTTTTAAGGTAATAGACAACACAGTTGGTCATATTTGTTGTCTATATAACAATAGACAACATGTTTGGTCATATTCTGTTGTCTATTTTGTGTTGTCTATTCACTAAATTCTTGTAGTGCAAGAAACGATCATCGGGCAAAGAGGAACGTTAATTCAATTTAATATTCCTTCAATTGGTATCAGAGCCCAGGATTAATTTCTTGGCTCTATTATTAATTTATGTACGATTAATAATGTGCGTTGTTTTTACTGCTGTTGTTCTTCGTGGTCTGTTGATTCGTGAAATACGTCGTTTGACGTTGTACTCATTTTTACCGCGAGAAAATCCGTGGTTAGATTAGGTTTTCAATTTGTATTTGTTTTTCCATTGTAATCTGTAAAATCGAGGAATGAGACGAGCACGACAACGAATCAACGACGATGAAGGGTGTAAGGAGGCGTACGGGCCCTGGCACTGTTGGATTTGTATACTGAAAGCAAGAACGTTTTATGCTTGTATACAATGTTTCCTAAGTTCACTATCTAATCTCCTATCTGATTGTGTTCATGATTGCATATGTATGTTCTTTATCTCTATATAAGTAGATTATATGGTGTGTTGTAGATCACAGAAGACCATATAATTGGAATAACCTTAAGAGATATAATATGATCACAGCCGAAATAAATCTAGGACAAGTTATTGGTTTAGGCTGCAGTATAGATGGAAGTAGTTTGTCTTGGCTACTTGTCTATACTGGTACGTCATTACGTATTGATAGGACCACAGTTGAGATGTATTCTTCTATCTGACTTAAGTGAAGAATCAAGATCTCGGTGACTTATAAGATCTTAATACTAATAAGTATTCAGATATATATGTTAATTCGTATATCACTTTGACTTACTATGGGTGAAAGTTATATACTAACTCGAGTACTCTGTATCTTGGGTGATAGCGGTTAATATATGATATTTGATTATCTGTATTAGTACCCGTATCCGGTATAGGATAATGACATCCCCTTAAGGAGCTCAATAAGGTTTATTACGCTAAACCCTGCAGGTTGATTAAGTTCAGGCGTAATAATAAAGTTTGAGTGGTACTGCTTAAGGATTTATAAAGAGATTAAGTAATTTAAGCTGTCAGAGCTCTAATTAATTAATGGATGTCGGATATTTTAAATACGGAGATTTAATAAGTCTAAATACAAGCCCCCGACTCATCACCGACAATAAAGGGGTAAGTCAGTATCGGTTCTCTAGTGGAATGAACTGATATTTATAAATTAATTATGGTCTGGGCTGACCATAGATAAATTAATTTATTTGAGGCCCATCTTTATTCCTTGTATCTGGTCCCTGGACTGGCCCAAAGACTCCTAGCCCTAGAAGGAGAGAAAAACGCCTCCTACACTAATTCTGTGCCCACACGTATTTAATTTTAATTAAATACAGCTGTCAGCTCTCAGGAAAACACACTGATAAAATATTAGGTTTTTGAGAACTGTGGGGCGCAGGGAAGAAAAACGTGTGGGACTTATTTCTCTCTTGGGACTTTCATAGATCGTTGTCCATCCAACGGTGAAAGCTGAGCGGGATACAGTCGAGAAGATCAGAGCTGGAGTCAGATTTTCGCAGGAAACCATGTTCTGGCAGTCTCCGTAAAACGGCCATAACTTCCTCCACAGAACTCCGATTCAGACGAATCAGGCGGCCACGGAAAGCTCTCTCGAAGACGAAGAAGTCGTATTTCTGCACAAAATACGATTGGAGGTCGTTTGAGGGGTCAAACGGAGCGTTGAAGTTGGCTGACCTGTTCAGCGACAGATTGACGAATTCTTAGGAATTCTTCAGGTATTTCTGAACTCCAACGTGCAGCTGTTAAATTCATAGGAGCATGTTAGGATTAATCGTTGTTTGATAAATTAATAATAATCCAAGAAACGATCATCGGGCAAAGCGGAACGTTAATTCAGTTTAATATTCCTTCAATTGGTATCAGAGCCCAGGATTAATTTCTTGGCTCTATTATTAATTTATGTACGATTAATAATGTGCGTTGTTTTAACTGCTGTTGTTCTTCGTGGTCTGTTGATTCGTGGGATACGTCGTTTGACGTTGTAATCGTTTTTCACCACGAGAAAATCCGTGGTTAGATTAGGATTTCAAATTGTATTTGTTTTTCCTTTGTAATCTATAATTGTTGGAAATCGAGACGAGAATGACGACGAATCAACATCGAGGAACGGAGGTTGGAGAACAAAGAAGGCCGAGGGGCGCGTACGCCTCCGGGCTGTGGGCTGTCGCCGGGCGTGTAGCAGAACAGGGCCGAGTCGGGCAGACGGACGTCGGGCACCGCTGTGCGTGTGGCTGCGGCTTCGCGCGAGTCACAGCGCAGCTGTGCGCGCGCCCATGCCCGGGCTGGTGTTGCTGCGCGAGGCGTTTGCTGGGCAGAACGGGGGCGAAGTCTGGCTGACGGGGCGTGGTCTGTCGGCAGCAAGCGCCGGGGTCTTCCGAAACAGACCAACGGCTGCCGATGCAGACGGGCAGGGCGCTGTGCGCCGCGAGCCACCGCCACCGTTGGCTGATGCTACTGTGCCGAGGGTCGCCGTGCAGGCTGCTGCTGGTGCTCTCGCTGTGCGGGGCTGTTGCTGGTGGCGAGGTGAGGTCAGGCTGGACGAAGGGGAGCAGGGGCTGTGCGCTGCGCGGCCGCTGCTGCCGAGCTGCTGTCCGAGAGCCGAGATCACCGAGCACGCCAAGACCAGACGTCGGGTCTGCTGCTGTTGCAGGCGGCTGCCATGCGCGCCGGGGCGGCTATCGAAGAAGGTGGCGGCGCCGCGCTAAGCGGCGAAACCCTAGGCGGCGCCTGTTTCTCGCAAATCCTAATCCAGACGCGGGTCGAGGCGGGTCAGACGGGCAGGGCGCGGGTCGACGGGTCCTGGGCTGCTCCTTGCGGATCTGGGCCATTGCTGGACGGGCCTGGGCGGCTGGGCCGCGTGTTTTGGGCCCAAGCAAGGGCTGGTCCGGTTTTTTTCAGCCTTTTTAGGCGTTTTTGGGCTGTTTTTGCCCATTTTTAATTTCTTTTCTATTGTTTTATTGTAATAGATTAGAAATGGGATTCCACGAATGGGTCACGAAGAATTTTAATTCTTTTATTATTGTTCTTTGCATGCCGTGGTGTTAATCCTTTATGCTCTTTGCATGTTGTTTTTGTCTATGCTTGTTAATATGTGTTTATTAACTGCGCTTAGACAAGCATGCTAGTTTTATCGTTTTCTTAAGCATGTTTTTAGAATTCTGTAAGCATGTTTTACATGTTGCGTTCTAGATAAGCATGATTAGGATTATGTGCTTGAGCATGTACAAACCTTTTGAAAGAAAAAAAGACTAAGCTTAATAATTTTATGGATGATTAAAATTATTTAGATTTCCACAAGCGGTCTCTAGACAAAGTGATTAGCAATATGAGTAACGGTCCACCCCACGTGGCTTACTTCATGTTTGTTCTTTCATAAGTTTGTCAGATGAGGTTTCTATAAAAATATTTAAATTCATTAAAGTAGTGGGAGTTATGCAGTAACGGTCCACCCCACGTGGCTTACTCGTATAATTTTTCACGAGTACTTTAGATGATGGATTTAAATAAGATAACTAAGAAATTAAATTGAATGCGGCATGGTCCGAGTGAGTATGTCAAAATTCGAGAATTTAATTTCAAAGTTAAATTGTGGTTATTTCTAATTAATTTTATTCTTAAAATTATGTAGACCTCCACATGCGGTCTCTAGACAAAGTGTTTAGCAATATGAGTAACGGTCCACCCCACGTGGCTTACTTCATATCTGTTTCTCATAAGTTTGTCAGAAGAGGTTTCTATAAAAAATATTTAAACCATTAAAGTAGTGGGAGTTATGCAGTAACGGTCCACCCCACGTGGCTTACTTGTGTAATTTTCATAAGTACTTTGGAGAATGGTATTAAATAAGATAACCAAGAAAATTAAATTGAAAGCGACATGGTCCGCGTGAGTATGTTAATTTTGAGAATTTAATTTTCAAGGTTAAAATGTGGTTATTGCTTAGATATCATATCAAGTACAATGTACAACTCCCCCACGGAGTCCCTTCTTGATGATGATATGGTCTAGTCAAGGTGCCAACTATTAATTCTTTTGTCAAAAGGTTAAGTTGACATGGATAGAAATTAAATGACTAGGTAAAAAGTCTGGTTGAGGAGTTCGTGTGTAACTGTCCACCCCACGTGGCTTACATATGGAATTTTTGAGCCGTTGGAGGTTTCACTAATATTATTTTATCAAAAGGTTACAATATTATTGTTACGAACTATATGCGTTCATGTTCTTACATGTTTAATTTTGTTTACTTTCAGATATGTCTATGTCTCCTGTTTCTTTATTCTTGCACAAAGTCTTTTAACCGGTCCACATATATAAAATGGAAACGCAGTTTTGGATTTTTTATCTTTATCACAAACTAACACAATTTTTGTGTTGCTTACTACTCCACGTTCTATTGGTCCGAATAATGAGTCAACTGATGAGAAAAATGAATTACATAAAAGGTGACATAAGGCGAATAATGTGGCTATATGCTATATTATGAGTATAATGTCACAAACCTTGTAGCTCCAACATCAGGGCATGGACGATGCTATTAGCATCATGCTGAATCTCAAGAAAGTGTTCGGAGAGTCGAACTGAGCTGCTCATTTAAATTTGATGAGAGTAATCTTGTTATTTTTATGAGTGAGCACAGCTCAGTGCACGAGCATGTCATGCATTTTTTGACGGACTTGACTTGCTCAGTGGGAGTATCGACGGTGAGGTAAAAGTCGATATTATCCTGAACTCTCTTCCCAAGTCTTTTAATTAAGAACTTCCGCCTCAATGCTGTTATGAGCAAGAAAGATAATGCTCTTTTTGAGTTGTTGAATGCTCTAGTTACGGCTAAGGAAGTTGTGGGAAAGAGATGTGCAAGCACTTGTTATTGCCAAAGGAGAACCATCTTCTTTGTCGAATGACGGGAAGAAGAAGGGTCTAAGGGGCAAGAAAGACAAGGAAAATAGTGGGAGTAGTGGTGTGATAAGATTGAGTATTGGAGATTACTTTTCAATACTCAAGGCAAAGGGTTAAGGTACTTCACTTGCTATAGTAACTGAGACATATCAGCTCATTTTCTACTCAGTTGTGAGTAGTGGATAACGAGAGAAACTGATAATGATTGTTACACCTTGCATGGCTTTTTAAGCTAACAAGGAAGCTGAGAAGTGATGAGATGATTGTCTTCATAGGCAACGTGACTAGAGTCGCAGTTGTTGCAATTGAAGCCTTGTCTTTAAGTTCTAAAGACATAGTTTAGTTTTTGAGAGTTCCTTATCATGTTCCAAAATTTTGAATAGATGGATCTTATGTCATTTTTGATAGTGGTGTTTCTATCATAAGAAATGACAAAGTTGTCTATTCTGGTATTTTTTGAACATCTCTCTTCATACTATAACTTGTCTACAAAATACCTTTATATTGCATTTACATCATCGAACAAAAGAAAGAGAAAAGTTAAGGCTAATCTCTCATGAGGATCTTACACATATATTGATACCCTAGAAATAGGTCACATCTATCTTAATAGGATCCAAAGGCTCGTGTCTAAATAAGTACATTGGATTCAATCCAGGTTGTACTATTTCGAACCTGCGAATACTGTATAGAGGAAAAGATGGAGACCAGGTCATTCATGACAAAGGGGATAAAGGGCCAATAATGTGTTAGGAATGATCTTTTCTGATTCATTGTCAGTGTTTGGGATTCCAACCCAGTTTACTACACCATGTAATCCCTATATAAAATGGTGTGGTGGAGAGAATAAATAGGTCACTCTTGGAAAAATATGTTCGATGATGAGTTATGTATCTTTGCAATTAGTCCTAAAGAATCAGAAGGTGGTTATTAGCAATGACACACGATTCTTAGAAGTGGACTATGAGAGTAATCACTAATCCAAGTCAGATAATGTACTTCAAGAAATTGAAGACATTAGACAGGCGATTCCATCACCCAAGCCAAGTGTGCAAGAGTTTTGTACCACAAGACACTGCACGCACTGTTGACACACATGTGCCACCACAGATCCATTGTAGTGGGAGGGTTGTGGGACAACCCGATCGATTTATGTTCTTGGGAGAATCTTTGGATTCAGTCCCTGGTAGTAAATATAAGAGAATCGACCCAGATATCTACTTGGAATTAGTGGAAGACGAGAATGTAGATTTCTGGCACGCCTCAATGGAGCAATCCATTAAGAATATGGTTGTATACTAAGAAAATCTTGCTACCAGAATGCCGTAAAGCCATAGGTTGCAAGTGAGTATACAAGAGAATGATAAGTCCGAATGAGCAAGGTCGTAGCTTTTAAAGCTAGACTGGTGGCGAAAGGTTATGCCCAGTGTGAAGGTATAGGTTATGATGATATTTTCGCCAGTGCCATGCTCAGAACATTCGGATCATTTTACCCATAGCAGCTCACTTAAACCATCGAGGTTACGTGAGGGAGGGAGAGAAACATCTCGTAGTCAATCGCTCTCGTGTCATCGGTGATGTGGTTAATCTTGCATTTTATGTAAACCATATCCTCCTAATTGGCGACAATATGGAGCTATTGTTAAGACATAAAGTAATGGTTATCCGAACAGTCTCATATGAAAGACTAAGGAGGTACAATATACATCTTTGTGATCAAAGTAATAAGGGATCACTAGAAAAGGATGTTAGGCTTATCTCGAGTGTCTTACATTGATACTGAGAATACTCGTTGTAGTATGAATACCGCCAAGAAAGGATTGCTACCTTTTAGATATGGCGTTCCTTTATCTAAAGACTATGTCTTAAGATGCCTGTTGAGGTTGAGGAAATGAAGACAGTATTCTACGTTTCCGCAGTAGATAGCTTCATGTATGGATTACTATGTACGAGATCTTATATTTGCTATGCAATTAGCATGGTTGTAAGATATCAGTATAGTCCTAGTTAAGATACTGAACTGTGGTAAATTATATTCTCAAGTCCATGACTAGAGAATAAGGATAGTTTACCAGTTAGACAGTTTAGTTCCCTTTTTGGATTATACGGTTTCGGATTTCCAGGCTGACCGGAACAAAGAATAATTACCTCGAGCTATGTGTTTTTTCTTGGGAGGTAAAACCTTTTGGTTTGACCACTACCTCCAGGATCTAAGGGTAATTCCTAGTTTGCGTGGGAGCATCACCTTCGTGATACCTCAAGTGCAGTTGCGAACTCTAAGGAATCCAAGAACCACAAGGGGTTAAACACATGGAGAGTAAGTACCAAGTTATACGATTATTCGTAAATCGAGGTTTTTGTGCTCAAAGAATAAATTCTCACATATTGGAGAAACCTACTGATCTTTCACAACAGGCTTATCGCAAATGGTCATTGAAAGATGGGAATGCGATTGATGCCAGATTGATGCCACCCACTTAGGAAACTTTAAGTATAAGTGGGAGAAGTGTTAGGTGATTGGTAAATAGACGCATTGTATACTAAAAGTTTGCTTTAGTATAAGTGGGAGATTGTTGGATTTGTATACTGAAAGCAAGAACGTTTTATGCTTGTATACAATGTTTCCTAAGTTCGCTATCTAATCTCCTATCTGATTGTGTTCATGATTGCATATGTATGTTCTTTATCTCTATATAAGTAGATTATATGGTGTGTTGTAGATCACAGAAGACCATATAATTGGAATAACCTTAAGAGATATAATATGATCACAGCCGAAATAACTCTAGGACAAGTTATTGGTTTAGGCTGCAGTATAGATGGAAGTAGTTTGTCTTGGCTACTTGTCTATACTGGTACGTCATTACGTATTGATAGGACCACAGTTGAGATGTATTCTTCTATCTGACTTAAGTGAAGAATCAAGATCTCGGTGACTTATAAGATCTTAATACTAATAAGTATTCAGATATATATGTTAATTCGTATATCACTTTGACTTACTATGGGTGAAAGTTATATACTAACTCGAGTACTCTGTATCTTGGGTGATAGCGGTTAATATATGATATTTGATTATCTGTATTAGTACCCGTATCCGGTATAGGATAATGACATCCCCTTAAGGAGCTCAATAAGGTTTATTACGCTAAACCCTGCAGGTTGATTAAGTTCAGGCGTAATAATAAAGTTTGAGTGGTACTGCTTAAGGATTTATAAAGAGATTAATTAATTTAAGCTGTCAGAGCTCTAATTAATTAATGGATGTCGGATATTTTAAATACGGAGATTTAATAAGTCTAAATACAAGCCCCCGACTCATCACCGGCAATAAAGGGGTAAGTCAGTATCGGTTCTCTAGTAGAATGAACTGATATTTATAAATTAATTATGGTCTGGGCTGACCATAGATAAATTAATTTATTTGAGGCCCATCTTTATTCCTTGTATCTGGTCCCTGGACTGGCCCAAAGACTCCTAGCCCTAGAAGGAGAGAAAAACGCCTCCTACACTAATTCTGTGCCCACACGTATTTAATTTTAATTAAATACAGCTGTCAGCTCTCAGGAAAACACACTGATAAAATATTAGGTTTTTGAGAACTGTGGGGCGCAGGGAAGAAAAACGTGTGGGACTTATTTCTCTCTTGGGACTTTCATAGATCGTTGTCCATCCAACGGTGAAAGCTGAGCGGGATACAAGTCGAGAAGATCAGAGCTGGAGTCAGATTTTCGCAGGAAACCATGTTCTGGCAGTCTCCGTAAAACGGCCATAACTTCCTCCACAGAACTCCGATTCAGACGAATCAGGCGGCCACGGAAAGCTCTCTCGAAGACGAAGAAGTCGTATTTCTGCACAAAATACGATTGAAGGTCGTTTGAGGGGTCAAACAGGAGCGTTGACGTTGGCTGACCTGTTCAGCGACAGATTGACGAATTCTTAGGAATTCTTCAGGTATTTCTGAACTCCAACGTGCAGCTGTTAAATTCATAGGAGCATGTTAGGATTAATCGTTGTTTGATAAATTAATAATAATCCAAGAAACGATCATCGGGCAAAGCGGAACGTTAATTCAGTTTAATATTCCTTCAGGCACATGGGGTTGCGGGCGCCGTAGGGCTGCGCGCGTGCGGGTGCTTGCACGCCGTGCGGAGCGTGCCCAGGCAGGCGCCGCGCGGCCGCTGCTGCTCTCGGTTCTGCACGTGCGCTGGAGGCGAGGCGAGGCGGGCTGAGGCTGGGCGAGCGATGGAGAAGCAGCCGGCAGGGGCGGTGTGCGCCCGGGGCCGCGCCTGCGCGCTCTGCGCGCTGCGCGCCCGGCGGGCGATGCGCTGCCGCTGCTGTTGCCGCCTGCTGGAGCTACTGCCACTACTGTTGCCGTGCGCTGGAGCTGCTGGAGGCGCTGGACTGCTGCTGCTGCCGGACGCTGCTGGTGGCTGGCACGCCGGGCTGCTGCGGCGGCCGACTGCTGCCGTGCGTGGGGGGCTGCTTTGGGAGGTGGCGGCGGCAGCTAGGGTTACGTATCTCAAACCCTAGGGGGTCCAAACCCTAGTTTTTCCAAAGACGGGCCGGATGAAGTGTTCGGGCCAAGTTTTAGTTTTTGGGTTTATTTTATTTTATTTTATTTTATTTTTAAATAGAATAGATGTTGGGATTCCACGAATGGGTCACGAAGAATTTTAATTATTTATTTATGTTCTTTGCATGCCATGGTGTTAATCCCTTATGCTCTTTACCTGCTTTTGTTCGTCTCTGTTTGTTAATATGTTTTATTAACTGCGCTTAGACAAGCATGATAGTAGGTTTATCGTTTTCTTAAGCATTTTTTTTTAGAATTCTGCAAGCATGTTTTACATGTTGCGTTCTTAGAAAAACATGATTAGGATTATGTGCTTGAGCATGAACAAACCTTTTGAAATTAAAAGGACTAAGCAGTTTTAATAATTTTAAGCAATTAAAATTATTTTTAGACCTCCACATGCGGTCTCAAGACAAAGTGATTGAGAATATGAGTAAACGTTCACCCTATCGTGGCTTACTTCATATTTGATTTCACAAGTTTGTTAAGTTGGGATTTCTA
Organism: Salvia miltiorrhiza; assembly: GCF_028751815.1. NCBI lineage: Eukaryota > Viridiplantae > Streptophyta > Magnoliopsida > Lamiales > Lamiaceae > Salvia > Salvia miltiorrhiza. Next base: position 43,816,532 of record NC_080394.1, on the reverse strand, counting down.
TTAAAAATATTTAAGTCCATTTAAGTAGTGGGAGTTATTCGGTAAACGTCCACCCTATCGTGGCTTACTCGTATGATTCTCATGAGTACTTTAGAGGATGGATTCTAAATAAGATAACCAAGAGGTTAAATTGGAAGCGGTATGGTCCTAGTGAGTATGCCAATTTCAAGAATTTAATACTCAAGGTTAAATTGTGGTCATTGCTTAGATATCATTTCAAGTACAATGTACAACTCCCCATCGGAGTCCCTTCTTGAATATGATATGGTCTAGTTAAAGTCCGACTATTAATTTCTTTTGTCAAAAGGTTAAGTTGACATAGATGAAAATTAAACGACTAGGTAAATAGTCTGGTTGAGAAAATCATGGTAAACGTTCACCCTATCGTGGCTTACTCATGAGTTTTCTTGGGCAGTTGGAGGTTTCATTAATATTGTTTTATCAAAAGGTTACAATATTATTGTTACGAATTATATGCTTTCATGTTCTTACATGTTTAAATTGTTTACTTTCAGATATGTCTATGTCTCCGATAATTAATATTCTAGCAAACAATCCACTCACCGGTCCTAACTATACCGAATGGAAATGCCACATAATGTATATTCTTGACGCTGATGAGCACAGTTTTGTGCTTACCACTCCACATCCCGCGCCCTTAACTGATCAGTCGACTGATGCGGAACGTGAGGCGCATAGGAGGTGGCACAAGTCGAATAATATGGCCAAGTGCTATATTATGATGACTATGTCGCAAACTTTGCAACTCCAGCATCAGGGCATGGACGACGCGACTACGATCATGTTAAATCTCTCTGAGGTTTATGGGGAGTCAGAAAGATCTGCCCGCTTTAACATGATGAGAGAAATCTTAGCATGTAAGATGAGCGATGGCAGTTCTGTGCACGATCATGTCATGCATATGACAAATTTGTTTGACAGGCTTGATCTGCTAGGAGGGGGTATCGAAGGCGAAGCCAAAGTCGATATCATCCTCAACACTCTCCCCAAATCTTATGAAAACTTCCGTCTCAATGTCGTTATGAGCAAGGTCAACTATACTCTTAATGAGTTGTTGAATGCTCTAGTTACGGCGGAGGGAGTCATGGGCACGCGGAAGGAAAAAGAGGTTCTTGTCGCTGCCAAGGGATCTGCTTCTTCGTCGAAAGGCGGGAAAAAGAAGTGAAAAGGTCCAAAGGGCAAGAATGACAACGAAGCTAGTGGGAGTGGCAAAGCCAAAATGGACGGCCCTACCGGAGGTGTGAAGAAGCCGACGGGAAAGGGAAAGTGCTTCAAGTGCGGCAAGACTGGGCATTGGAAGAAAGATTGTCCGATGCTCAAGGCAAAGGGACAAGGTACGTCACAATTTCTAGTAACTGAAACATGTTTAGCTTCGTTTTCTACTCATTCATGGGTAGTGGATACGGGGGCAACTGATCATGTTTGTTACACCTTGCAGGGCTTCAAGCCGACAAGACAGCTGGAAAGTGATGAGATCACCATCTCCATGGGCAATGTGTCGAAGGTCGCAGCTGTTGCTATTGGAGATTTATCTTTATATTTTGGTGATGACATTTTAGTTTTGAGAGATATTTTATATGTGCCGGATTTTCGGCAGAACATAATTTCTGTTTCAAAGTTATTTTTGGATGGATATTCTGTTACTTTTGATAGGGGTGTCTCTATCATGAAAAATAGCATAACTATTTGCTCTGGAATTTTGAACAACTCTCTATACTATTACATGTCCAATTAAAAATTATGTCCATGTTGCATCTACATCACAAATCTGTCCTAATCCGAATAAGAGGAAACATTTTTCTCATGAACAATATACGCATGCGTGGCACCTAAGATTAGGCCACATCAATCTAAATAGGATCCAAAGGCTCGTTTCAAATGGGGTCTTGAAAGACTTTCAAGCTGTTCCATTCAGAACCTGCGAATCCTGTATAGAGGGAAAGATGACGGCAAGGCCTTTTAAGGCCAAGGGGAATAGGGCCTCGCATGTGTTAGAATTGATTCACTCTGACTTGTGTGGACCGATGTCCACTAGAGCTCGTGGAGGGTATGAGTACTTCGTCACTTTCATTGACGATTACTCAAGATATGGGTATATTTACCTACTTCAACGCAAGTCTGAATGCTTTGAGAAATTCAAAGAATTCAAGGCGGAAGTGGAGAAGAGATTGGGTAAATCTATCAAGTCATTGCGGTCTGATCGCGGTTGCGAATACCTCGGGAACGAGTTCTTGCAATACTTGTCAGATTCAGGGATTACATCCCAGTTGACTGCACCGGGTACTCCCCAACAGAACGATGTAGTGGAGAGAAGAAATAGAACTCTTTTGGAAATGGTACGATCGATGATGAGTTATGCATCGTTGCCTATTTCGTTTTGGAGATATGCCTTGGAAACAACGACTTACTTGCTGAATCTAGTACCATCCAAGTCTGTGCCTAAAACTCCCACTGAATTATGGTCAGGGCGAAAGCCTAGCCTAAATCATGTGCGGATATGGGGTTGTCCTGCATACGTGCTTGACAAAGAGGCAAGGAAATTGGAGCCAATATGCGAAGTAATGCTGTTTGTAGGATATCCAAGGGAAACGAAAGGTGGTTATTTCTATAACCCTAAGGATCAGAAAATGGTTGTTAGCACCAACGCACGATTCTTGGAACATGATTATATAGATAAACATAAGTCTAAGTCCGAGATTGTCCTTCAAGAAATCGAAGGCAATGGACATGCGATTCCATCACCCCAGCCAAGTGTGCAAGTGAATGCACCGCAGGATACTGCACAAACCATTGTCACAGCTGTACCACCACCGCTTCGTCGTAGTGGGAGGGTTGTAGTTCAACCCGATCGATTTATGTTCTTGGGAGAATCTTCAGATCTTCTTCCTGTTGATGAACAAAAGGATGTCGACCCTGATAACTTTAGACAAGCGATGAAAGATCTGGATGCAGATTCTTGGTACGACACCATGGTTTCTGAAATAGAATCCATGACTGCTATGGATGTATACGAGAAAACTGAACTACCTGATGGCTTCGAAGCTATAGGTAGTAGGTGGGTATACTACAGAAAAGCGAGATTCGGATGGCGAAGTCGCAGCTTTTAAAACTAGACTGGTGGCGAAAGGTTATACCCAGGAACAGGGTATAGATTATGATGAAACCTTTTCACCGGTTGCCATGCTTAAATCTATCCGAATACTCCTTGCCATAGCAGCCCATATGAACCTTGAGGTTTGGCAAATGGATGTCAAAACCGCTTTTCTAAACGGTTTCCTTGAAGAAGGAAGGGACATCTATATGCAGCAACCCGAAGGGTTTGTGAAAAAGGGCGAAGAACATCTTGTATGGAAGCTGAAGAAGTCCATTTATGGACTTAAGCAAGCTTCGAGGTCATGGAACAAACGTTTTGACGAGGTCATTAAATCCTATGGATTTACTCGTTGTGAAAATGAAAGTTGCGTGTACCGTTTAGATGCCAATGGCGACGTGGTTTTCCTTGCACTTTATGTAGATGATATCCTCCTCATTGGCAACAATGTTGAGCTATTATCGGACATAAAGAAGTGGTTATCCGAACAGTTTCAAATGAAAGGACTTAGGGGATGCAGTGTACATCCTGGGGATCAAGGTTGTTCGTGATCGCCAGAAAAGGATGTTGAGCTTATCTCAAGCGTCCTACATTGATACTGTGATTGCTCGTTTTAGCATGCAAAATGCCAAGAAAGGCTTGCTACCTTTCAGACATGGCATTCCTCTGTTTAAGGACATGTGTCCTAAGACGCCTAGTGAGGTTGAGGAAATGAGGAAGGTACCTTATGCTTCCAGTCGTAGGTAGCCTCATGTATGCAATGCTTTGCACGAGACCTGATATTTGCTATGTCGTTGGCATGGTTGCAAGATATCAGTCGAACCCTGGACCAGGACACTGGACATGCGGTAAAGCATATTCTCAAGTACATGAAGAGGACTCGAGATTATAGGCTAGTTTACCAATCAGACAGTTTATTTCCTTTGGGTTACACCGATTCGAATTTCCAGGCTGACCGGGATGAGAAGAGATCTACCTCTGGCTATGTGTTTACCTTGGGAGGTGGAGCCGTATCATGGCGGAGTGCAAAGCAGAAATGTATTGCAGACTCCACCATGGAAGCCGAGTATGTAGCTGCTTCTGAAGCTGCTAAGGAGGCTGTATGGTTCCGGAACTACCTCTTGGATCTAGGAGTGGTGCCTAATTTGCCTAAGAGTATCATAATTTATTGTGATAACTCGGGTGCAGTGGCAAATTCTAAGGAACCCAGGAGCCACAAGGCGACCAAACACATAGAGAGAAAGTACCACATCATACGAGAAATCGTAAGCAGAGGAGATGTGCTAGTTGAGAAGATTGATACATTGGAGAACTTAGCTGACCCTTTCACGAAGAGCTTACCGCAAAAGGCCTATGAGAAGCATGCTTGAGGGATGGGATTGCGGTTGATGCCACCCACTTAGAGAAAAACTTTCAGTATAAGTGGGAGAAGAAGTGAAGTGTTTGTTGCAATAGCTAGTATTTAGACACATTGTATACTAAAAGTTTTGCTTTAGTATAAGTGGGAGATTGTTGGATTTGTACACTGAAAGCAAGAACGTTTTATGCTTGTATACAATGATTCCTGTGTTCATTATTTTATCTCCTATCTGATTGGGTTCATGATTGCATATGCATGTTCTTTATCTCTATATAAGTACATTATATGGTGTGTTGTAGATCACAGAAGACCGTATAATTGGAATAACCTTAAGAGATATAATATAATCACAGCCGAAATAACTCTAGGACAAGTTATTGGTTTAGGCTGCGGTATAGATGGAAGTAGTTTGTCTTGACTACTTATCTATACTGGTACGTCATAACGTATTGATAGGACCACAGTGAGATGTATTCTTCTATCTGACTTAAGTGAAGAATCAAGATCTCGGTAACTTATATAATCTTAATACTAATAAGATTTCAGATATATATGTTTATTTGTTTATCACTTTGATTTACTATGAGCGAGAGTTATATAGTAACTTGAGTACTCTGTATCTTGGGTGATAGCGGTTAATATATGATATTTGATTATCTGTATTAGGACTCGTATCCGTATAGGATAATGACATCCCCTTAAGGAGCTCAATAATGTTTATTGCGTTAAACCATGCAGGTTGATTAAGTTCAGGCGCAATAATAAGTTTTGAGTGGTACTGCTTAAGGATTACAAAGAGATTAATTAATTAAGGCTGTCACAGCTATAATTAATTAATGGATGTCGGATATTTTCAATACGAGGATTTAATAAGTCTAAATACAAGCCCCGACTCATCACCGACAATAAAGGGGTAAGTCAGTATCGGTTCTCTAGTGGAATGAACTGATATTTATAAATTAATTATGGTCTGGCTGACCATAGATAAATTAATTTATTTGAGGCCCATCTTTATTCCTTGTATCTGGTCCCTGGACTGGCCCAATGTCTCCTAGCCCAAGTAGGGCTAGAAATCGCCCCTACCTAATTGGCGCCCCCTCTCTTTCTGTTCTGTATTATATAATACAGCTGTCAGCTCTCAGGAAAAACACATTGATAATTATTAGGGGTTTAAGAGCAATAAGGAGGCGCAGGAAACGTAGGGAGATTTCTAGCATGGGACTTTCATAGCTCGTTGTCCATCCAACGGTGAAAGCTGAGCGGGATACAGTCGGAGAAGATCAGAATTGGAGTCTTTTGACACGATCATCAACGACCTCTGCATCCGCTTTACAAGTAAGTAATTCCTAACACCTATGTGCAGCTGTTAAATTCATAGGAGCATGTTTAAGATTAATCGTTGTATGATAAATTAATAATAACCAAGAAACGATCATCGGGCAAAGAGAAATGTTAATTCAATTTAATATTCCTTCAGACCTCCACATGAGGTCTCTAGACAAAGTGATTGACAATGTGAGTAAACGTCCACACAGCGTGGCTTACTTCATGTTTGTTCTTTCATAAGTTTGTCAGATGAGGTTTCTATAAAAATATTTAAATCGATTAAAGTAGTGGGAGTTATGCAGTAAACGTCCACACAGCGTGGCTTACTTGTGTAATTTTCATAAGTACTTTGGAGAATGGAATTAAATAAGATAACCAAGAAAATTAAATTGAAAGCGGCACGGTCCGAATGAGTATGTCAATTTCGAGAATTTAATTTTCAAGGTTAAAATGTGGTCATTGCTTAGATATCATATCAAGTACAATGTACAACTCCCCGAGGAGTCCCTTCTTGATGATGATATGGTCTAGTTAAGGTGGCAACTATTAATTTCCTTTGTCAAAGGGTTAAGTTGACATGGATGGAAATTAAATAACTAGGTGAATAGTCTGGTTGAGGAGTTCGTGTGTAAACGTCCACACAGCGTGGCTTGCACATGGGATTCTTTGAGCGGTTGGAGGTTTCATTAATATTGTTTTATCAAAAGGTTACAATATTATTGTTACGAATTATGTGCTTCATGTTCTTACTTGTTTATTTGTTTACATTCAGATATGTCTATGTCTCCAATAATCTCTATTCTCGCCAACAATCCTCTCACCGGTCCTAATTATACTGAATGGAAATGCCACATTATGTACATTCTTGACGCTGAGGAGCACAGTTTTGTGCTTACTACTCCACGTCCTGCAGCCCTTACTGATGAGTCAACCGATGCGGAACGTGAGGCGCATAAAAGGTGGCACAAGTCAAATAATATGACCAAGTGCTATATTATGATGACTATGTCACAAACTTTGCAACTCCAGCATCAGGTCATGGTTGATGCGGCTGAAATTATGCTAAACCTTTCTGAGGTTTATGGGGAATCCGAAAGATCTGCTCGCTTTAACATAATGAGAGAAATCTTGGCATGTAAGATGAGCGAGGGCAGTTCTGTTCACGAGCATGTCATACACATGATAAATCTGTTTGACAGGCTCGACTTGCTCAGAGGAGGTATCGAAGGCGAAGCCAAAGTCGATATCATCCTGAACACTCCCCCCAAATCCTTTGAGCACTTTCGTCTCAATGTCGTTATGAGCAAAGTCAACTATACTCTTAATGAGTTGTTGAATGCTCTAGTTACGGCAGAGGGCGTCTTGGGCAGCAGGAAGGAAGTACTTGTCGCTGCCAAGGGATCTACTTCTTCGTCGAAAGACGGGAAAAAGAAGAACAAAGGTCCAAAGGGCAAATGAGTCAAGGAAGCTAGTGGGAGTGGTAAGGCAGTTGGCCCTACTGGCGGTGTGAAGAAGCCAAGTGGAAAAGGAAAGTGCTTCAAGTGCGGCAAGACTGGGCACTGGAAGAAAGATTGTCCGGTGCTCAAGTCAAAGGGACAAGGTACGTCACAAGTTCTAGTAACTGAGACATGTTTAGCTTCATTTTATACTCATTCATGGGTAGTGGATACGGGGGCAACTGATCATGTTTGTTACACCTTGCAGGGCTTCAGGCCGACAAGGGAGCTGGGAAGTGACGAGATCACCATCTCCATGGGCAATGCGTCGAAGGTCGCAGCTGTTGCTATTGGAGAGTTATCTTTATGTTTTGGTGATGACATTTTAGTTTTGAGAGATGTTTTATATGTGCCGGAGTTTCGGCGGAACATTATTTCTATTTCAAAATTGTTTTTGGATGGTTTTTCTGTTACTTTTGATAGAGGTGTCTCTATCATGAAAAATAACAGGATTATTTGTTTTGGAATTTTGAACAACTCTCTCTATACTATTACATTTCCTATTAATTATTCTGTCCATGTTGCATCTACATCACAAATCTGAATGCTTTGAGAAATTCAAAGAATTCAAGGCGGAAGTGGAGAAGAGAACGGGTAAATCTATCAAGTCATTGCGGTTTGATCGCGGTGGCGAATACCTCGGGAACGAGTTTAAGCAATACTTGTCAGATTCTGGGATTACATCCCAATTGACTGCACCGGGTACTCCCCAATAGAATGGTGTAGCGGAGAGAAGAAACAGAACTCTTTTGGAAATGGTACGATCAATGATGAGTTATGCATCATTGCCTATTTCATTTTGGGGATATGCCTTGGAAACAGCGGTTTACTTGCTGAATCTAGTACCGTCCAAATCGGTTCCTAAAACTCCTATCGAGTTATGGTCAGGGCGTCAGCCCAGCTTGAACCATATAAAGGTATGGGGTTGTCCTGCATACGTGCTTGACAAGGAAGCGAAAAAATTGGAGCCTAGATGCGAAGTAATGCTGTTTATAGGATATCCTAAAGGAACGAAAGGTGGTTATTTCTATAATCCTAAGGATCAGAAAGTGGTTGTTAGCACCAACGCACGATTCTTGGAACAGGATTATATAGATAAACACAAGTCTAAGTCCGAGATTGTTCTTCAAGAAATCGAAAGCAATGGACAGGCGATTCCATCACCCCAGCCAAGTGTGCAAGTGAATGCACCACAGGATACTGCACAAACCGTTGTCACAGCTGTACCACCACCGCTTCGTCGTAGTGGGAGGGTTATCCTCAAACCCGATCGATTTATGTTCTTGGGAGCATCTTCGGATCTTCTCCCTGTTGATGAACAAAAAATATCGACCCAGATAACTTTAGACAAGCAATGGAAGATGTAGATGCAGATTCTTGGTACGACGCCATGGTTTCTGAAATAGAATCCATGACTGCTATGGATGTATACGAGAAAACTGAACTACCAGATGGCTTTTTAGCTATAGGTAGTAGGTGGGTATACAAGAGAAAAAGAGATTCGGATGGCGAAGTCGCAGCTTTTAAAGCTAGACTGGTGGCGAAAGGCTATACCCAGGAACATGGTATAGATTATGATGAAACCTTTTCGCCGGTTGCCATGCTTAAGTCTATCCGAATACTCCTTGCCATAGCAGCCCACATGAACCTTAAGGTTTGGCAAATGGATGTCAAAACTGCTTTCTTAAACGGTTTCCTTGAAGAAGGAAGGGACATCTATATGCAGCAACCCGAAGGGTTTGTGAAGAAGGGCGAAGAGCATCTTGTATGGAAGCTGAAGAAGTCCATTTATGGACTTAAGCAAGCTTCGAGGTCATGGAACAAACGTTTTGACGAGGTCATTAAATCCTATGGATTTACTCGTTGTGAAAACGAAAGTTGTGTGTACCGTTTAGATGCCAATGGCGATGTGGTTTTCCTTGCACTTTATGTAGATGATATCCTTCTTATTGGCAACAATGTGAAGCTATTATCGGACATAAAGAAGTGGTTATCCGAACAGTTTCAAATGAAGGACTTAGGAGATGCAGCGTACATCCTGGGGATCAAGGTTGTTCGTGATCGCCAGAAAATGATGTTGAGCTTATCTCAACCGTCCTACATTGATACTATGATTGCTCGTTTTAGCATGCAAACTGCCAAGAAAGGCTTGCTACCTTTCAGAGATGACATTCTTCTGTCTAAGGACATGTGTCCTAAGACGCCTAGTGAGATTGAGGAAATGAGGAAGGTACCATATGCTTCCGTTGTAGGTAGCCTCATGTATGCAATGCTTTGCACGAGACCTGATATTTGCTATGTCGTTGGCATGGTTGCAAGATATCAGTCAAACCCTGGACCAGGACACTGGACTGCGGTAAAGCATATTCTCAAGTACCTGAATAGGACTCGAGATTATAGGCTAGTTTACCAGTCAGACAGTCTAACTCCTTTGGGTTACACGGATTCGGATTTCCAGGCTGATCGGGATGAGAAGAGATCTACCTCTGGCTATGTGTTTATCTTGGGAGGTGGAGCCGTATCATGGCGGAGTGCAAAGCAGAAATGTATTGCAGACTCCACCATGGAAGCCGAGTATGTAGCTGCTTCTGAAGCTGCTAAGGAGGTTGTATGGTTCCAGAACTACCTCTTGGATCTAGGAGTGGTGCCTAATTTGCCTAAGAGTATCATAATTTATTGTGATAACTCGGGTGCAGTGGCAAATTCTAAGGAACCCAGGAGCCACAAGGCGACCAAACACATAGAGAGAAAGTACCACATCATACGAGAAATCGTAAGCAGAGGAGATGTGCTAGTTGAGAAGATTGATACATTGGAGAACTTAGCTGACCCTTTCACGAAGAGCTTACCGCAAAAGGCCTATGAGAAGCATGCTTGAGGGATGGGATTGCGGTTGATGCCACCCACTTAGAGAAAAACTTTCAGTATAAGTGGGAGAAGAAGTGAAGTGTTTGTTAGTATTTAGACACATTGTATACTAAAAGTTTTGCTTTAGTATAAGTGGGAGATTGTTGGATTTGTACACTGAAAGCAAGAACGTTTTATGCTTGTATACAATGATTCCTGTGTTCATTATTTTATCTCCTATCTGATTGGGTTCATGATTGCATATGCATGTTCTTTATCTCTATATAAGTACATTAATGGTGTGTTGTAGATCACAGAAGACCGTATAATTGGAATAACCTTAAGAGATACAATATAATCACAGCCGAAATAACTCTAGGACAAGTTATTGGTTTAGGCTGCGGTATAGATGGAAGTAGTTTGTCTTGACTACTTATCTATACTGGTACGTCATAACGTATTGATAGGACCACAGTGAGATGTATTCTTCTATCTGACTTAAGTGAAGAATCAAGATCTCGGTAACTTATATAATCTTAATACTAATAAGATTTCAGATATATATGTTTATTTGTTTATCACTTTGATTTACTATGAACGAGAGTTATATAGTAACTTGAGTACTCTGTATCTTGGGTGATAGCGGTTAATATATGATATTTGATTATCTGTATTAGTACTCGTATCCGTATAGGATAATGACATCCCCTTAAGGAGCTCAATAATGTTTATTGCGTTAAACCATGCAGGTTGATTAAGTTCAGGCGCAATAATAAGTTTTGAGTGGTACTGCTTAAGGATTACAAAGAGATTAATTAATTATTAAGGCTGTCACAGCTATAATTAATTAATGGATGTCGGATATTTTCAATACGAGGATTTAATAAGTCTAAATACAAGCCCCGACTCATCACCGACAATAAAGGGGTAAGTCAGTATCGGTTCTCTAGTGGAATGAACTGATATTTATAAATTAATTATGGTCTGGCTGACCATAGATAAATTAATTTATTTGAGGCCCATCTTTATTCCTTGTATCTGGTCCCTGGACTGGCCCAATGTCTCCTAGCCCAAGTAGGGCTAGAAATCGCCCCTACCTAATTGGCGCCCCCTCTATTTCTGTTCTGTATTATATAATACAGCTGTCAGCTCTCAGGAAAAACACATTGATAATTATTAGGGGTTTAAGAGCAATAAGGAGGCGCAGGAAACGTAGGGAGATTTCTAGCATGGGACTTTCATAGCTCGTTGTCCATCCAACGGTGAAAGCTGAGCGGGATACAGTCGAGAAGATCAGAATTGGAGTCTTTTGACACGATCATCAACGACCTCTGCATCCGCTTTACAAGTAAGTAATTCCTAACACCTATGTGCAGCTGTTAAATTCATAGGAGCATGTTTAAGATTAATCGTTGTATGATAAATTAATAATAACCAAGAAACGATCATCGGGCAAAGAGAAATGTTAATTCAATTTAATATTCCTTCAGACCTCCACATGAGGTCTCTAGACAAAGTGATTGACAATGTGAGTAAACGTCCACACAGCGTGGCTTACTTCATGTTTGTTCTTTCATAAGTTTGTCAGATGAGGTTTCTATAAAAATATTTAAATCGATTAAAGTAGTGGGAGTTATGCAGTAAACGTCCACACAGCGTGGCTTACTTGTGTAATTTTCATAAGTACTTTGGAGAATGGAATTAAATAAGATAACCAAGAAAATTAAATTGAAAGCGGCATGGTCCGAATGAGTATGTCAATTTTGAGAATTTAATTTTCAAGGTTAAAATGTGGTCATTGCTTAGATATCATATCAAGTACAATGTACAACTCCCCGAGGAGTCCCTTCTTGATGATGATATGGTCTAGTTAAGGTGCCAACTATTAATTTCCTTTGTCAAAGGGTTAAGTTGACATGGATGGAAATTAAATAACTAGGTGAATAGTCTGGTTGAGGAGTTCGTGTGTAAACGTCCACACAGCGTGGCTTGCACATGGGATTCTTTGAGCGGTTGGAGGTTTCATTAATATTGTTTTATCAAAAGGTTACAATATTATTGTTACGAATTATGTGCTTCATGTTCTTACTTGTTTATTTGTTTACATTCAGATATGTCTATGTCTCCAATAATCTCTATTCTCGCCAACAATCCTCTCACCGGTCCTAATTATACTGAATGGAAATGCCACATTATGTACATTCTTGACGCTGAGGAGCACAGTTTTGTGCTTACTACTCCACGTCCTGCAGCCCTTACTGATGAGTCAACCGATGCGGAACGTGAGGCGCATAAAAGGTGGCACAAGTCAAATAATATGACCAAGTGCTATATTATGATGACTATGTCACAAACTTTGCAACTCCAGCATCAGGTCATGGTTGATGCGGCTGAAATTATGCTGAACCTTTCTGAGGTTTATGGGGAATCCGAAAGATCTGCTCGCTTTAACATAATGAGAGAAATCTTGGCATGTAAGATGAGCGAGGGCAGTTCTGTTCACGAGCATGTCATACACATGATAAATCTGTTTGACAGGCTCGACTTGCTCAGAGGAGGTATCGAAGGCGAAGCCAAAGTCGATATCATCCTGAACACTCCCCCCAAATCCTTTGAGCACTTTCGTCTCAATGTCGTTATGAGCAAAGTCAACTATACTCTTAATGAGTTGTTGAATGCTCTAGTTACGGCAGAGGGCGTCTTGGGCAGCAGGAAGGAAGTACTTGTCGCTGCCAAGGGATCTACTTCTTCGTCGAAAGACGGGAAAAAGAAGAACAAAGGTCCAAAGGGCAAATGAGTCAAGGAAGCTAGTGGGAGTGGTAAGGCAGTTGGCCCTACTGGCGGTGTGAAGAAGCCAAGTGGAAAGGGAAAGTGCTTCAAGTGCGGCAAGACTGGGCACTGGAAGAAAGATTGTCCGGTGCTCAAGTCAAAGGGACAAGGTACGTCACAAGTTCTAGTAACTGAGACATGTTTAGCTTCATTTTATACTCATTCATGGGTAGTGGATACGGGGGCAACTGATCATGTTTGTTACACCTTGCAGGGCTTCAGGCCGACAAGGGAGCTGGGAAGTGACGAGATCACCATCTCCATGGGCAATGCGTCGAAGGTCGCAGCTGTTGCTATTGGAGAGTTATCTTTATGTTTTGGTGATGACATTTTAGTTTTGAGAGATGTTTTATATGTGCCGGAGTTTCGGCGGAACATTATTTCTATTTCAAAATTGTTTTTGGATGGTTTTTCTGTTACTTTTGATAGAGGTGTCTCTATCATGAAAAATAACAGGATTATTTGTTTTGGAATTTTGAACAACTCTCTCTATACTATTACATTTCCTATTAATTATTCTGTCCATGTTGCATCTACATCACAAATCTGAATGCTTTGAGAAATTCAAAGAATTCAAGGCGGAAGTGGAGAAGAGAACGGGCAAATCTATCAAGTCATTGCGGTTTGATCGCGGTGGCGAATACCTCGGGAACGAGTTTAAGCAATACTTGTCAGATTCTGGGATTACATCCCAATTGACTGCACCGGGTACTCCCCAATAGAATGGTGTAGCGGAGAGAAGAAACAGAACTCTTTTGGAAATGGTACGATCAATGATGAGTTATGCATCATTGCCTATTTCATTTTGGGGATATGCCTTGGAAACAGCGGTTTACTTGCTGAATCTAGTACCGTCCAAATCGGTTCCTAAAACTCCTATCGAGTTATGGTCAGGGCGTCAGCCCAGCTTGAACCATATAAAGGTATGGGGTTGTCCTGCATACGTGCTTGACAAGGAAGCGAAAAAATTGGAGCCTAGATGCGAAGTAATGCTGTTTATAGGATATCCTAAAGGAACGAAAGGTGGTTATTTCTATAATCCTAAGGATCAGAAAGTGGTTGTTAGCACCAACGCACGATTCTTGGAACAGGATTATATAGATAAACACAAGTCTAAGTCCGAGATTGTTCTTCAAGAAATCGAAAGCAATGGACAGGCGATTCCATCACCCCAGCCAAGTGTGCAAGTGAATGCACCACAGGATACTGCACAAACCGTTGTCACAGCTGTACCACCACCACTTCGTCGTAGTGGGAGGGTTATCCTCAAACCCGATCGATTTATGTTCTTGGGAGCATCTTCGGATCTTCTCCCTGTTGATGAACAAAAAATATCGACCCAGATAACTTTAGACAAGCAATGGAAGATGTAGATGCAGATTCTTGGTACGACGCCATGGTTTCTGAAATAGAATCCATGACTGCTATGGATGTATACGAGAAAACTGAACTACCAGATGGCTTTTTAGCTATAGGTAGTAGGTGGGTATACAAGAGAAAAAGAGATTCGGATGGCGAAGTCGCAGCTTTTAAAGCTAGACTGGTGGCGAAAGGCTATACCCAGGAACATGGTATAGATTATGATGAAACCTTTTCGCCGGTTGCCATGCTTAAGTCTATCCGAATACTCCTTGCCATAGCAGCCCACATGAACCTTAAGGTTTGGCAAATGGATGTCAAAACTGCTTTCTTAAACGGTTTCCTTGAAGAAGGAAGGGACATCTATATGCAGCAACCCGAAGGGTTTGTGAAGAAGGGCGAAGAGCATCTTGTATGGAAGCTGAAGAAGTCCATTTATGGACTTAAGCAAGCTTCGAGGTCATGGAACAAACGTTTTGACGAGGTCATTAAATCCTATGGATTTACTCGTTGTGAAAACGAAAGTTGTGTGTACCGTTTAGATGCCAATGGCGATGTGGTTTTCCTTGCACTTTATGTAGATGATATCCTTCTCATTGGCAACAATGTGAAGCTATTATCGGACATAAAGAAGTGGTTATCCGAACAGTTTCAAATGAAGGACTTAGGAGATGCAGCGTACATCCTGGGGATCAAGGTTGTTCGTGATCGCCAGAAAATGATGTTGAGCTTATCTCAACCGTCCTACATTGATACTATGATTGCTCGTTTTAGCATGCAAACTGCCAAGAAAGGCTTGCTACCTTTCAGAGATGACATTCTTCTGTCTAAGGACATGTGTCCTAAGACGCCTAGTGAGATTGAGGAAATGAGGAAGGTACCATATGCTTCCGTTGTAGGTAGCCTCATGTATGCAATGCTTTGCACGAGACCTGATATTTGCTATGTCGTTGGCATGGTTGCAAGATATCAGTCAAACCCTGGACCAGGACACTGGACTGCGGTAAAGCATATTCTCAAGTACCTGAATAGGACTCGAGATTATAGGCTAGTTTACCAGTCAGACAGTCTAACTCCTTTGGGTTACACGGATTCGGATTTCCAGGCTGATCGGGATGAGAAGAGATCTACCTCTGGCTATGTGTTTACCTTGGGAGGTGGAGCCGTATCATGGCGGAGTGCAAAGCAGAAATGTATTGCAGACTCCACCATGGAAGCCGAGTATGTAGCTGCTTTTGAAGCTGCTAAGGAGGTTGTATGGTTCCGGAACTACCTCTTGGATCTAGGAGTGGTGCCTAATTTGCCTAAGAGTATCATAATTTATTGTGATAACTCGGGTGCAGTGGCAAATTCTAAGGAACCCAGGAGCCACAAGGCGACCAAACACATAGAGAGAAAGTACCACATCATACGAGAAATCGTAAGCAGAGGAGATGTGCTAGTTGAGAAGATTGATACATTGGAGAACTTAGCTGACCCTTTCACGAAGAGCTTACCGCAAAAGGCCTATGAGAAGCATGCTTGAGGGATGGGATTGCGGTTGATGCCACCCACTTAGAGAAAAACTTTCAGTATAAGTGGGAGAAGAAGTGAAGTGTTTGTTAGTATTTAGACACATTGTATACTAAAAGTTTTGCTTTAGTATAAGTGGGAGATTGTTGGATTTGTACACTGAAAGCAAGAACGTTTTATGCTTGTATACAATGATTCCTGTGTTCATTATTTTATCTCCTATCTGATTGGGTTCATGATTGCATATGCATGTTCTTTATCTCTATATAAGTACATTAATGGTGTGTTGTAGATCACAGAAGACCGTATAATTGGAATAACCTTAAGAGATATAATATAATCACAACCGAAATAACTCTAGGACAAGTTATTGGTTTAGGCTGCGGTATAGATGGAAGTAGTTTGTCTTTACTACTTATCTATACTGGTACGTCATAACGTATTGATAGGACCACAGTGAGATGTATTCTTCTATCTGACTTAAGTGAAGAATCAAGATCTCGGTAACTTATATAATCTTAATACTAATAAGATTTCAGATATATATGTTTATTTGTTTATCACTTTGATTTACTATGAGCGAGAGTTATATAGTAACTTGAGTACTCTGTATCTTGGGTGATAGCGGTTAATATATGATATTTGATTATCTGTATTAGTACTCGTATCCGTATAGGATAATGACATCCCCTTAAGGAGCTCAATAATGTTTATTGCGTTAAACCATGCAGGTTGATTAAGTTCAGGCGCAAAAATAAGTTTTGAGTGGTACTGCTTAAGGATTACAAAGAGATTAATTAATTAAGGCTGTCACAAGCTATAATTAATTAATGGATGTCGGATATTTTCAATACGAGGATTTAATAAGTTTAAATACAAGCCCCGACTCATCACCGGCAATAAAGGGGTAAGTCAGTATCGGTTCTCTAGTGGAATGAACTGATATTTATAAATTAATTATGGTCTGGGCTGACCATAGATAAATTAATTTATTTGAGGCCCATCTTTATTCCTTGTATCTGGTCCCTGGACTGGCCCAATGTCTCCTAGCCCAAGTAGGGCTAGAAATCGCCCCTACCTAATTGGCGCCCCCTCTCTTTCTGTTCTGTATTATATAATACAGCTGTCAGCTCTCAGGAAAAACACATTGATAATTATTAGGGGTTTAAGAGCAATAAGGAGGCGCAGGAAACGTAGGGAGATTTCTAGCATGGGACTTTCATAGCTCGTTGTCCATCCAACGGTGAAAGCTGAGCGGGATACAGTCGAGAAGATCAGAATTGGAGTCTTTTGACACGATCATCAACGACCTCTGCATCCGCTTTACAAGTAAGTAATTCCTAACACCTATGTGCAGCTGTTAAATTCATAGGAGCATGTTTAAGATTAATCGTTGTATGATAAATTAATAATAACCAAGAAACGATCATCGGGCAAAGAGAAATGTTAATTCAATTTAATATTCCTTCAGACCTCCACATGAGGTCTCTAGACAAAGTGATTGACAATGTGAGTAAACGTCCACACAGCGTGGCTTACTTCATGTTTGTTCTTTCATAAGTTTGTCAGATGAGGTTTCTATAAAAATATTTAAATCGATTAAAGTAGTGGGAGTTATGCAGTAAACGTCCACACAGCGTGGCTTACTTGTGTAATTTTCATAAGTACTTTGGAGAATGGAATTAAATAAGATAACCAAGAAAATTAAATTGAAAGCGGCATGGTCCGAATGAGTATGTCAATTTTGAGAATTTAATTTTCAAGGTTAAAATGTGGTCATTGCTTAGATATCATATCAAGTACAATGTACAACTCCCCGATGAGTCCCTTCTTGATGATGATATGGTCTAGTTAAGGTGCCAACTATTAATTTCCTTTGTCAAAGGGTTAAGTTGACATGGATGGAAATTAAATAACTAGGTGAATAGTCTGGTTGAGGAGTTCGTGTGTAAACGTCCACACAGCGTGGCTTGCACATGGGATTCTTTGAGCGGTTGGAGGTTTCATTAATATTGTTTTATCAAAAGGTTACAATATTATTGTTACGAATTATGTGCTTCATGTTCTTACTTGTTTATTTGTTTACATTCAGATATGTCTACGTCTCCAATAATCTCTATTCTCGCCAACAATCCTCTCACCGGTCCTAATTATACTGAATGGAAATGCCACATTATGTACATTCTTGACGCTGAGGAGCACAGTTTTGTGCTTACTACTCCACGTCCTGCAGCCCTTACTGATGAGTCAACCGATGCGGAACGTGAGGCGCATAAAAGGTGGCACAAGTCAAATAATATGACCAAGTGCTATATTATGATGACTATGTCACAAACTTTGCAACTCCAGCATCAGGTCATGGTTGATGCGGCTGAAATTATGCTGAACCTTTCTGAGGTTTATGGGGAATCCGAGAGATCTGCTCGCTTTAACATAATGAGAGAAATCTTGGCATGTAAGATGAGCGAGGGCAGTTCTGTTCACGAGCATGTCATACACATGATAAATCTGTTTGACAGGCTCGACTTGCTCAGAGGAGGTATCGAAGGCGAAGCCAAAGTCGATATCATCCTGAACACTCCCCCCAAATCCTTTGAGCACTTTCGTCTCAATGTCGTTATGAGCAAAGTCAACTATACTCTTAATGAGTTGTTGAATGCTCTAGTTACGGCAGAGGGCGTCTTGGGCAGCAGAAAGGAAGTACTTGTCGCTGCCAAGGGATCTACTTCTTCGTCGAAAGACGGGAAAAAGAAGAACAAAGGTCCAAAGGGCAAAGGAGTCAAGGAAGCTAGTGGGAGTGGTAAGGCAGTTGGCCCTACTGGCGGTGTGAAGAAGCCAAGTGGAAAGGGAAAGTGCTTCAAGTGCGGCAAGACTGGGCACTGGAAGAAAGATTGTCCGGTGCTCAAGTCAAAGGGACAAGGTACGTCACAAGTTCTAGTAACTGAGACATGTTTAGCTTCATTTTATACTCATTCATGGGTAGTGGATACGGGGGCAACTGATCATGTTTGTTACACCTTGCAGGGCTTCATGCCGACAAGGGAGCTGGGAAGTGACGAGATCACCATCTCCATGGGTAATGCGTCGAAGGTCGCAGCTGTTGCTATTGGAGAGTTATCTTTATGTTTTGGTGATGACATTTTAGTTTTGAGAGATGTTTTATATGTGCCGGAGTTTCGGCGGAACATTATTTCTATTTCAAAATTGTTTTTGGATGGTTTTTCTGTTACTTTTGATAGAGGTGTCTCTATCATGAAAAATAACAGGATTATTTGTTCTGGAATTTTGAACAACTCTCTCTATACTATTACATTTCCTATTAATTATTCTGTCCATGTTGCATCTACATCACAAATCTGAATGCTTTGAGAAATTCAAAGAATTCAAGGCGGAAGTGGAGAAGAGAACGGGTAAATCTATCAAGTCATTG
Source organism: Salvia miltiorrhiza (assembly GCF_028751815.1). Taxonomy (NCBI): domain Eukaryota; kingdom Viridiplantae; phylum Streptophyta; class Magnoliopsida; order Lamiales; family Lamiaceae; genus Salvia; species Salvia miltiorrhiza. The sequence goes on along the minus strand of NC_080394.1, from coordinate 43,797,261 downwards.
CGGTTTGATCGCGGTGGCGAATACCTCGGGAACGAGTTTAAGCAATACTTGTCAGATTCTGGGATTACATCCCAATTGACTGCACCGGGTACTCCCCAATAGAATGGTGTAGCGGAGAGAAGAAACAGAACTCTTTTGGAAATGGTACGATCAATGATGAGTTATGCATCATTGCCTATTTCATTTTGGGGATATGCCTTGGAAACAGCGGTTTACTTGCTGAATCTAGTACCGTCCAAATCGGTTCCTAAAACTCCTATCGAGTTATGGTCAGGGCGTCAGCCCAGCTTGAACCATATAAAGGTATGGGGTTGTCCTGCATACGTGCTTGACAAGGAAGCGAAAAAATTGGAGCCTAGATGCGAAGTAATGCTGTTTATAGGATATCCTAAAGGAACGAAAGGTGGTTATTTCTATAATCCTAAGGATCAGAAAGTGGTTGTTAGCACCAACGCACGATTCTTGGAACAGATTATATAGATAAACACAAGTCTAAGTCCGAGATTGTTCTTCAAGAAATCGAAAGCAATGGACAGGCGATTCCATCACCCCAGCCAAGTGTGCAAGTGAATGCACCACAGGATACTGCACAAACCGTTGTCACAGCTGTACCACCACCGCTTCGTCGTAGTGGGAGGGTTATCCTCAAACCCGATCGATTTATGTTCTTGGGAGAATCTTCGGATCTTCTCCCTGTTGATGAACAAAAAATATCGGCCCACATAACTTTAGACAAGCAATGGAAGATGTAGATGCAGATTCTTGGTACGACGCCATGGTTTCTGAAATAGAATCCATGACTGCTATGGATGTATACGAGAAAACTGAACTACCAGATGGCTTTTTAGCTATAGGTAGTAGGTGGGTATACAAGAGAAAAAGAGATTCGGATGGCGAAGTCGCAGCTTTTAAAGCTAGACTGGTGGCGAAAGGCTATACCCAGGAACATGGTATAGATTATGATGAAACCTTTTCGCCGGTTGCCATGCTTAAGTCTATCCGAATACTCCTTGCCATAGCAGCCCACATGAACCTTAAGGTTTGGCAAATGGATGTCAAAACTGCTTTCTTAAACGGTTTCCTTGAAGAAGGAAGGGACATCTATATGCAGCAACCCGAAGGGTTTGTGAAGAAGGGCGAAGAGCATCTTGTATGGAAGCTGAAGAAGTCCATTTATGGACTTAAGCAAGCTTCGAGGTCATGGAACAAACGTTTTGACGAGGTCATTAAATCCTATGGATTTACTCGTTGTGAAAACGAAAGTTGTGTGTACCGTTTAGATGCCAATGGCGATGTGGTTTTCCTTGCACTTTATGTAGATGATATCCTTCTCATTGGCAACAATGTGAAGCTATTATCGGACATAAAGAAGTGGTTATCCGAACAGTTTCAAATGAAGGACTTAGGAGATGCAGCGTACATCCTGGGGATCAAGGTTGTTCGTGATCGCCAGAAAATGATGTTGAGCTTATCTCAACCGTCCTACATTGATACTATGATTGCTCGTTTTAGCATGCAAACTGCCAAGAAAGGCTTGCTACCTTTCAGAGATGACATTCTTCTGTCTAAGGACATGTGTCCTAAGACGCCTAGTGAGATTGAGGAAATGAGGAAGGTACCATATGCTTCCGTTGTAGGTAGCCTCATGTATGCAATGCTTTGCACGAGACCTGATATTTGCTATGTCGTTGGCATGGTTGCAAGATATCAGTCAAACCCTGGACCAGGACACTGGACTGCGGTAAAGCATATTCTCAAGTACCTGAATAGGACTCGAGATTATAGGCTAGTTTACCAGTCAGACAGTCTAACTCCTTTGGGTTACACGGATTCGGATTTCCAGGCTGATCGGGATGAGAAGAGATCTACCTCTGGCTATGTGTTTACCTTGGGAGGTGGAGCCGTATCATGGCGGAGTGCAAAGCAGAAGTGCATTGCAGACTCCACCATGGAAGCCGAGTATATAGCTGCTTCCGAAGCTGCTAAAGAGGCTGTATGGTTCTGGAACTACCTCTTGGATCTAGGAGTGGTGCCTAATTTGCCTAAGAGTATCATAATTTATTGTGATAACTCGGGTGCAGTGGCAAATTCTAAGGAACTCAGGAGCCACAAGGCGACCAAACACATAGAGAGAAAGTACCACATCATACGAGAAATCGTAAGCAGAGGAGATGTGCTGGTTGAGAAGATAAATACTTTGGGGAACTTAGCTGACCCTTTCACGAAGAATCTGCCGTAAAAGGCCTAGAGAAGCATGCTCGAAGGATGGGATTGCGGTTGATGCCACCCACTTAAGGAAACTTTCAGTATAAGTGGCAGGAGAAGTGATAGTGTTGTAATAGCTAGTATTTAGACACATTGTATACTAAAAGTTTGCTTTAGTATAAGTGGGAGATTGTTGGATTTGTATACTGTAAAGCAAGAACGTTATATGCTTGTATACAATGTTTCCTGTTACCACTGTTTAATCTCCTATCTGATTGTGTTCATGATTGCACATGTATGTCCCTTATCTCTTTATAAGTAGATTATATGGTGTGTTGTAGATCACAGAAGATCATATAATTGGAATAACCTTAAGAGATATAAAAATGATCACAGCCGAGATGACTTCAGGACGAGTCATTGGTTTAGGCTGCGGTATAGATGGAAGTAGTTTGTCTTGACTACTTGTCTATACTGGTACGTCATAATGTATTGATAGGACCACAGTGAGATGTATTCTTCTATCTGACTTAAGTGAAGAATCAAAGATCTCGGTGACTTATAAGATCTTAATACTAATAAGATTTCAAATATATATGTTGATTCGTATATCACTTTGATTTACTATGGGTGAGAGTTATATAGTAACTTGAGTATTCTGTATCTTGGGTGATAGCGGTTAATATATGATATTTGATTATCTGAATTAGTACCTGTATCCGATATAGGATAATGACATCCCCTTAAGGAGCTCAATAATGTTTATTGCGCTAAACCCTGCAGGTTGATTAAGTTCAGGCGCAATAATAAGGTTTGAGTGGTACTGCTTAAGGATTACAAAGAGATTAGTTAATTTAAGCTGTCAGAGCTGTAATTAATTAGTGGATGTCGGATATTTTAAATACGGGGATTTAATAAGTCTAAATACAAGCCCCGACTCATCACCGGCAATAAAGGAGTAAGTCAATATTGGTTCTTTAGTGGAATGAACTAATATTTATAAATTAATTATGGTCTGGGCTGACCATAGATATTTAATTTATTTGAGGCCCATCTTTATTCCTTGTATCTGGTCCCTGGACTGGCCCAAAGTCTCCTAGCCCTAGAAGGAGTAGAAATCGTTCCCTACACCTAATCTGCGCCTCATACACGTATTTATTTATTTAAATACAGTTGTCAGCTCTCAGAAAAATACACTGATAAAATATTAGGGTTTTGAGAGCTGTGGGGCGCAGGAAAAACGTGTGGAGCTTTATTTCTCTCTTGGGACTTTCACAGTTCGTTGTCCATTCAACGATGAAAGCTGAGTGGGATACAGTTCAGAAGATCAGAACTGGAGTCATACGATTCGATCATCGACAACCTCTGCATACACTTTTCAAGTAAGTATTCCTAACACCAACGTGCAGCTGTTAAATTCATAGGAGCATGTTAGGATTAATCGTTGTATGATAAATTAATAATAATCCAAGAAACGATCATCGAGCAAACGGAACATTAATTAAGTTTAATATTCCTTCAGTATCCTTGCCGAATCGCACCCTATAATTTTTAAAAATCCGTATCCCCGTACTCGTATCGTATCGCCCCCGCATCCGCACCCCCGTACCTATGCAACATAGCCTGCAGGTCCTCTTTCTCTCTATCTTTCACATTTCACTCATTTTCTTTTTTTTTTATCGTATTAGTTCGACGACGTCGCTCTGCCGCTGTCTTGACGACGCTTCGCCGCCGACCACCACTGTATGCTCTCTTTCTCTCGTCATTTTATTTATTAATTTATTATTTTATTTATTTAAATTAATGTTAATTAGATTAATTTTACTTTATTTATAGTATGATTAATTATGAAGCATGATTAATTAGATTAATATGTTAGATTAATTTTAAATTTATTTACTATTATTTTATTAGATTAAATTTAATGTTAATTAGATTAATTATAATTAATTTATAGTATGATTGATTATGAAGCATGATTAATTTATGATTAATTTTATATAATTAGATTAATTTGTTAGTTTATATATAAAGTATGCTAGTATGTAAGGCCGAAACTTCTGAAATAATCTCAACTCCGCTTACGAACATTGGGTTCACTAGACGAGTACTCTTTTTCCTCTTTAAGGTTTCCCTCGTTGGGTTTTACTTAAAGATGTTTTAACGAGGCTGGGCCCTTAGTCTGTTTTCCTGTGCTTTCAAGGGTTTTCTAGGTTTTTCTTTTCTTCTTTTTTAATAAAAATCTATTTTAATATAAGTATGCTAGTTTGTGTTTACGATGAAATGATATGTTATTATATATTGTGGGATAGATTTCATCAATTTCTTAAGGATCTTCTCCCAACAATGATTGTTTTAAATTTAATTTCTCAATTTCACAGTGAAGATCAAAAAGGATGAATTCACTGTTAGAAACAGTCAACGAAAGGTGGTTCTGAGAGGAATCAGACAAGGAAGTCTCTACGTCGTCTCATGGGAAGACAGCCCTCCAGAAAGATGTCTCATCAGCAAAAACAGCTCGGAGCTCAAGTGGTTGTGGCAGAGGAGACTCAACCACCTCAACTTCAAAATGATCAACAAGCTTGCTAAACATCAACTAGTAGAAGGTTTACCTTCTATTGTGTTCCAGAAGAAGTAAGAATGTGAAGCATGTCAAAGAGGAAAGCAGACAAGGACGTCATTCAAGTCAAAGTCAGGACACTCCTCTGAAAGAATTCTTCAACTACTTCACATGGATCTGTTTAGCCCAATCTCTCCCAGAAGCTACAATGGTAGGAAGTATACCTTAGTTGTCGTGGATGATTATTCATGATATACTTGGGTTATATTTCTCTACACCAAGAGAGAGATACTGCTGGAATTGCCAAAGCTGCTGAGAAGACTAAGTGTTGAAAAGGAAGTCAACATCATCAGCATCAGATCAGATCGTGGGACTGAATTCCTCAATACTGTCATTCGTGACTATTGTGAGTGTTGGATTTGTATACTGAAAGCAAGAACTTTATGCTTGTATACAATGATTCCTGTTATTCACTATTCTTATCTCCTATCTGATTGTGTTCATGATTGCATATGTATGTTCTTTATCTCTGTATAAGTAGATTATATGGTGTGTTGTAGATCACAGAAGACCATATAATTGGAATAACCTTAAGAGATATAATATGATCACAGCCGAAATAACTCTAGGACAAGTTATTGGTTTAGGCTGCAGTATAGATGGAAGTAGTTTGTCTTGGCTACTTGTCTATACTGGTACGTCATTACGTATTGATAGGACCACAGTTTGAGATGTATTCTTCTATCTGACTTAAGTGAAGAATCAAGATCTCGGTGACTTATAAATCTTAATACTAATAAGTATTCAGATATATATGTTAACTCGTATATCACTTTGACTTACTATGGGTGAAAGTTATATACTAACTCGAGTACTATGTATCTTGGGTGATAGTGGTTAATATATGATATTTGATTATCTGTATTAGTACCCGTATCCGGTATAGGATAATGACATCCCCTTAAGGAGCTCAATAAGGTTTATTACGCTAAACCCTGCAGGTTGATTAAGTTCAGGCGTAATAATAAAGATTGAGTGGTACTGCTTAAGGAATTATTAAGAGATTAATTAATTTAAGCTGTCAGAGCTCTAATTAATTAATGGATGTCGGATATTTTAAATACGAAGATTTAATAAGTCTAAATACAAGCCCCGACTCATCACCGACAATAAAGGGGTAAGTCAGTATCGGTTCTCTAGTGGAATGAACTGATATTTATAAATTAATTATGGTCTGGGCTGACCATGGATAAATTAATTTATTTGAGGCCCATCTTTATTCCTTGTATCTGGTCCCTGGGCTGGCCCAATGTCTCCTAGCCCAAGAAGACAGAACTTTTTGGCCCTCACTAAGAAAGTGGCGCCTCCTCCCCTTTTCTGTATTATTAAATACAGCTGTCAGCTCTCAGGAAAATACACTGATAAAAATTAGGGTTTTGAGAGCAGAGGGAGGCGCAGGAACGTGTGTGGCTTTTCTGTCTTGGGAATTTCCATAGCTCGTTGTCCATCCAACGTTGGGAATTGAGCGGGATACAGTCGAGAAGATCAGAGCTGGAGTCAGATTCTTTCGACGCGATCATCAACAGTTTGTGCATCCGATTCTCAAGTAAGTTTTCCTAACACCTGTGTGCAGCTGTTAAATTCATAGGAGCATGTTAGGATTTAATCGTTGTATGATGAATTAATAATAATCCAAGAAACGATCATCGGGCAATCGAGTATTAATTCAATTTAATATTCCTTCAATTGGTATCAGAGCCCAGGATTAATTTCTTGGCTCTATTATTAATTTGTGTAGGATTAATAATGTGCGTTGTTTTAACTGCTGTTGTTCTTCGTGATTCGTTGATTCGTAGAATACGTCGTTTGACGTTGTAATCGTTTTTCACCCCGAGAAAATCCGTGGTTAGATTAGGATTTCAATTGTATTTGTTTTTCCGTTGTAAATCTGTAAAACTGAGGAACGAAACGAGGATGACGACGAATCAACAACGAGGAACGGTGTTTTGGTAGAACGGAGGCCAACGGGCACGGAGCGAGCAAGGCCGCCGGCGCAGAGGGCCGCGCGCGCACGAGCGCTTGCGCGCTGTGCGTCGTGCGCCCGGGCTGGCGTCGTGCGCCCTTGCTGCTGCTCGTGCGGTTCAGTTGGGCAAGGTCGAGGCGAGGCGTGGCTGGGCTGGGGCGAGCGGGGGCGGTGCGCGCCTAGGGCTGCGCGTGTGCGCGTCGCGCGCTGCGTGCCCGGACGGTGTCGCACGGCCGCTGCTGCCGAGCTGCTGCTTGCGCGCCGAGGGGGCCGGAGTCTGCTGCTGTTGGCGCAGGTCAAGGCGAGCGATGGGGGCAGCGCGTGCCTCGGGCAGTGCCTGCGCGCTATGCGCGCGGCGTGCCCAGCAGGCGACGCACTGCCGCTGCCGCTACTGCTGTCCAGTCCACGCTGGAGCCCGCTGCTGCTGCTGGTGCGTTCGTGCGGTGGAGGGGCCGGGTGCTGGTGGCGCCGAGCGCTGCTGACCGGGCGGCTGCTCGCGCTGGTGGCCGGTGCCGGGCTGCTGCCGAGCGTGGGGCGGCTGTTTGGGAGATGGCGGCGGCGGCTAGGGTTTCCAAACCCTAGCTGCGATTGCTTCTCAACCCTAGGGGGCCCAAACCCTAATTCCAACGACGGGCTTGAAGTTTTCGGGCCTTTTTAGTTTTTGGGCTTGTTTTTTCTATTTTATTTTGTAATAGAATAGATGTTGGGTTTCCACGAATGGATCACGAAGAATTTTAATTCTTTTATTACTGTTCTTTGCATGTCGTGGTTGTTAATCCCTTATGCTCTTTACCTGCTTTTGCACGTCTTTGCTTGTTAATATTTGTTTATTAATTGCGCTTAGACGAGCATGCTAGTAGGTTTGCCGTTTTCTTAAGCATGTTTTAGAATTCTGCGAGCATGATTTACATGTTGCGTTCTAGAGAAGCATGTTTAGGTTTATGTGCTTGAGCATGAACAAACCTTTTGAAAGAAAAAATGACTAAGCTGTTTAATAATTTTCATAGTGATTAAAAATTATTTTAGACCTCCACATGCGGTCTCTAGACAAAGTGATTGGCGGTATGGGTAAACGTCCACCCGCGTGGCTTACTTCATATTTGTTTTTCATAAGTTTGTCAGAAGAGATTTCTATAAAAATATTTAAATTCATTAAAGTAGTGGGAGTTATACAGTAAACGTCCACCCGCGTGGCTTGCTTGTATGATTTTCACAAGTACTTTGGAGAATGATTTTAAATAAGATAACCAAAGTAATTAAATCGAAAGCGACATGGTCCGAGTGAGTATGTCAATTTTGAGAATTTAATTATTAAGGTTAAATTGTGGTCATTGCTTAGATATCATATCAAGTACAATGTACAACTCCCCGCGGAGTCCCTTCTTGATTATGATATGGTCTAGTTAAGGTGCCAACTATTAATTTCTTTTGTCAAAAGGTTAAGTTGACATGGATAGAAATTAAACGACTAGGTGAATAGTCTGGTTGAGGAGTTCGTGTGTAAACGTCCACCCGCGTGGCTTACATATGGATTCTTTGAGCAAGTTGGAGGTTTCACTAATATTGTTTTATCAAAAGGTTACAATATTATTGTTACGAACTATATGTGTTTCATGTTCTTACATGTTTATTTGTTTACTTTCAGATATGTCTATGTCTCCGATAATTAACATTCTAGCAAACAATCCTCTCATCGGTCCAAATTACATCGAATGGAAACGCCATATTATGTATATTCTTGACGCTGATGAGCACAGTTTTGTGCTTACTACTCCACGTCCCGCGCCCTTAACTGATGAGTCCACTGATGCGGAACGAGAAACGCATAAAAGGTGGCACAAGTCAAATAATATGGCCAAGTGCTATATTATGATGACTATGTTACAAACTTTGCAACTCCAGCATCAGGTCATGAATGACGCGGCTGGAATCATGTTAAACCTCAAGGAGGTTTATGGGGAGTCCGAGAGGTCTGCTCGTTTTAACTTGATGAGAGAAATCTTATCCTGTAAAATGAGCGAGGGCAGCTCGGTGCACGATCATGTCATGCATATGACAAATTTGTTTGACAGGCTTGATCTGCTAGGAGGGGGTATCGAAGGCGAAGCCAAGGTCGATATCATCCTCAACACTCTCCCCAAAACCTATGAGAACTTCCGACTCAACGTCGTTATGAGCAAGGCCAACTATACTCTCAATGAGTTATTGAATGCTCTAGTTTCGGCGGAGGGAGTCATGGGCACGCGCAATGGGAAAGAGGTCCTTGTTGCTGCCAAGGGATCTACTTCTTCGTCGAAAGGCGGGAAAAAGAAGTGGAAAGGTCCAAAGGGCAAGCATGACCATGAGGCTAGTGGGAGCGGTAAAGCCAAAGTTGATGGCCCTACCGGCGGCGTGAACAAGCCAACGGCCAAGGGAAAGTGCTTCAAGTGCGGCAAGGTTGGGCATTGGAAGAAAGATTGTCCAGTGCTCAAGGCAAAGGGACAAGGTACGTCACAAGTTTTGGTAACAGAAACATGTTTAGCTTCGTTTTCTACTCATTCGTGGGTAGTGGATACGGGGGCAACTGACCATGTTTGTTACACCTTGCAGGGGTTCAACCCAACAAGGGAGCTAGCAAGTGATGAGATCACCATCTCCATGGGCAATGCATCGAAGGTCGCAGCTGTTGCTATTGGAGATTTATCTTTATGTTTTGGTGATGACATTTTAGTTTTGAGAGATATTTTATATGTGCCGGAGTTTCGGCGGAACATAATTTCTGTTTCAAAGTTGTTTTTGAATGGATATTCTGTTACTTTTGATGGGGGTGTCTCTATCATGAGAGATAACAAGATTATTTGTTCTGGAATTTTGAACAACTCTCTCTATACTATTACATGTCCAATGAATAACTCTGTCCATGTTGCATCTACATCACAAATTCTTCCAAATCCGAATAAGAGGAAGTATTATTCTCATGAACAATATACGCATGCGTGGCACCTAAGATTAGGCCACATCAATCTAAATAGGATCCAAAGGCTCGTTTCAAATGGGGTCTTGAAAGACTTTCAAGCTGTTCCATTCAGAACCTGCGAATCCTGTATAGAGGGAAAGATGACGGCAAGGCCTTTTAAGGCCAAGGGGAATAGGGCCTCGCATGTGTTAGAATTGATTCACTCTGACTTGTGTGGACCGATGTCCACTAGAGCTCGTGGAGGGTATGAGTACTTCGTCACTTTCATTGACGATTACTCAAGATATGGGTATATTTACCTACTTCAACGCAAGTCTGAATGCTTTGAGAAATTCAAAGAATTCAAGGCGGAAGTGGAGAAGAGATTGGGTAAATCTATCAAGTCATTGTGGTCTGATCGCGGTTGCGAATACCTCGGGAACGAGTTCTTGCAATACTTGTCAGATTCAGGGATTACATCCCAATTGACTGCACCGGGTACTCCCCAACAGAATGGTGTAGCAGAGAGAAGAAATAGAACTCTTTTGGAAATGGTAAGATCAATGATGAGTTTTGCATCATTGCCTATTTTGTTTTGGGGATATGCCTTGGAAACAGCGGTATACTTGCTGAATCTAGTGCCTTCCAAATCGGTTCCTAAAACTCCTGTCGAGTTATGGTATGGGTACCAGCCCAGTCTAAACCATATAAAGATATGGGGTTGTCCTGCATACGTGCTAGACAAGGAAGCGAAGAAATTGGAACCTAGATGTCAAGTAATGCTGTTTATAGGATATCCTAAAGGAACGAAAGGTGGTTATTTTTATAATCCTAAGGATCAGAAAGTGGTTGTTAGCACCAACGCACGATTCTTGGAACAGGATTATATAGATAAACACAAGTCTAGGTCCGAGATTGTCCTTCAAGAAATCGAAGGCAGTGGACAGGCGATTCCATCACCCCAGCCAAGTGTGCAAGTGAATGCACCACAAGACACTGCACAAACCATTGTCACAGCTGTACCACCACCGCTTCGTCGTAGTGGGAGGGTTGTAGTTCAACCCGATCGATTTATGTCCTTGGGAGAATCTTCGGATCTACTCCCTGTTGATGAACAAAAGGATGTCGACCCTGATAACTATAGACAAGCGATGAAAGATCAAGATGCAGATTCTTGGTACGAAGCCATGGTTTCTGAGATAGAATCCATGGGTGCTATGGATGTATACGAGAAAATTGAACTACCAGATGGCTTTTTAGCTATAGGTAGTAGGTGGGTATACAAGAGAAAGAGAGATTCGGATGGCGAAGTCGCAGCTTTTAAAGCTAGACTGGTGGCGAAAGGTTATACCCAGGAACAGGGTATAGATTATGATGAGACCTTTTCGCCGGTTGCCATGCTCAAGTCTATCCGAATACTCCTTGCCATAGCAGCCCACATGAACCTTGAGATTTGGCAGATGGATGTCAAGACCGCTTTCTTAAACGGTTTCCTTGAAGAAGGAAGGGACATCTATATGCAGCAACCTGAAGGGTTTGTGAAGAAGGGCGAAGAGCATCTTGTGTGGAAGCTTAAGAAGTCCATTTATGGACTTAAGCAAGCTTCGAGGTCATGGAACAAACGTTTTGACGAGGTCATTAAATCCTATGGATTTACTCGTTGTGAGAACGAAAGTTGCGTGTACCGTTTAGATGCCAATGGTGACGTGGTTTTCCTTGCACTTTATGTAGATGATATCCTCCTCATTGGCAACAATGTTGAGCTATTATCGGACATAAAGAAGTGGTTATCCGAACAGTTTCAAATGAAAGACTTAGGAGATGCAGCGTACATCCTGGGGATCAAGGTCGTTCGTGATCGCCAGAAAATGATGTTGAGCTTATCTCAAGCGTCTTACATTGATACTGTGATTGCTCTTTTTAGCATGCAGAATGCCAAGAAAGACTTGCTACCTTTTAGACATGGCATTCCTCTGTCTAAGGACATGTGTCCTAAGACGCCTAGTGAGGTTGAGGAGATGAGGAAGATACCCTATGCTTCCGCCGTAGGTAGCCTCATGTATGCAATGCTATGCACGAGACCTGATATTTGCTATGTCGTTGGCATGATTGCAAGATATCAGTCGAACCCTGGACTAGGACACTGGACTGCGGTAAAGCATATTCTCAAGTACTTGAAACGGACTCGAGATTATAGGCTAGTTTACCAGTCAAACAGTCTATTTCCTTTGGGTTACACCGATTCGGATTTCCAGGCTGACCGGGATGAGAAGAGATCTACCTCTGGTTATGTGTTTACCTTGGGAGGTGGAGCCGTATCGTGGCGGAGTGCAAAGCAGAAGTGCATTGCAGACTCCACCATGGAAGCCGAGTATGTAGCTGCTTCGAAAGCTGCTAAAGAGGCTGTATGGTTCCGGAACTACCTCTTGGATCTAGGAGTGGTCCCTAATTTGCCTAAGAGTATCATAATTTATTGTGATAACTCGGGTGCAGTGGCAAATTCTAAGGAACCCAGGAGCCACAAGGCGTCAAAACACATAGAGAGAAAGTACCACATCATACGAGAAATCGTAAACAGAGGAGATGTGCTAGTAGAAAAGATTGATACATTGGAGAACCTAGCTGATCCTTTCACGAAAAGCTTACCGCAAAAGACCTATGAGAAGCATGCTCGAGGGATGGGATTGCGGTTGATGCCACCCACTTAGAGAAAAAACTTTCAGTATAAGTGGGAGAGATGAAGTGAAGTTTTGTAATAGCTAGTATTTAGACACATTGTATACTAAAAGTTTTGCTTTAGTATAAGTGGGAGATTGTTGGATTTGTATACTGAAAGCAAGAACTTTATGCTTGTATACAATGATTCCTGTTATTCACTATTCTTATCTCCTATCTGATTGTGTTCATGATTGCATATGTATGTTCTTTATCTCTATATAAGTAGATTATATGGTGTGTTGTAGATCACAGAAGACCATATAATTGGAATAACCTTAAGAGATATAATATGATCACAGCCGAAATAACTCTAGGACAAGTTATTGGTTTAGGCTGCAGTATAGATGGAAGTAGTTTGTCTTGGCTACTTGTCTATACTGGTACGTCATTACGTATTGATAGGACCACAGTTTGAGATGTATTCTTCTATCTGACTTAAGTGAAGAATCAAGATCTCGGTGACTTATAAATCTTAATACTAATAAGTATTCAGATATATATGTTAACTCGTATATCACTTTGACTTACTATGGGTGAAAGTTATATACTAACTCGAGTACTCTGTATTTTGGGTGATAGTGGTTAATATATGATATTTGATTATCTGTATTAGTACCCGTATCCGGTATAGGATAATGACATCCCCTTAAGGAGCTCAATAAGGTTTATTACGCTAAACGCTGCAGGTTGATTAAGTTCAGGCGTAATAATAAAGATTGAGTGGTACTGCTTAAGGAATTATTAAGAGATTAATTAATTTAAGCTGTCAGAGCTCTAATTAATTAATGGATGTCGGATATTTTAAATACGGAGATTTAATAAGTCTAAATACAAGCCCCGACTCATCACCGACAATAAAGGGGTAAGTCAGTATCGGTTCTCTAGTGGAATGAACTGATATTTATAAATTAATTATGGTCTGGGCTGACCATGGATAAATTAATTTATTTGAGGCCCATCTTTATTCCTTGTATCTGGTCCCTGGGCTGGCCCAATGTCTCCTAGCCCAAGAAGACAGAATTTTTTGGCCCTCACTAAGAAAGTGGCGCCTCCTCCCCTTTTCTGTATTATTAAATACAGCTGTCAGCTCTCAGGAAAATACACTGATAAAAATTAGGGTTTTGAGAGCAGAGGGAGGCGCAGGAACGTGTGTGGCTTTTCTGTCTTGGGAATTTCCATAGCTCGTTGTCCATCCAACGTTGGGAATTGAGCGGGATACAGTCGAGAAGATCAGAGCTGGAGTCAGATTCTTTCGACGCGATCATCAACAGTTTGTGCATCCGATTCTCAAGTAAGTTTTCCTAACACCTGTGTGCAGCTGTTAAATTCATAGAAGCATGTTAGGATTTAATCGTTGTATGATGAATTAATAATAATCCAAGAAACGATCATCGGGCAATCGAGTATTAATTCAATTTAATATTCCTTTAGTGAGGAACAAGGAATCAGTCATCAAACTTCTGCAGCAAGGACTCCTCAGCAAAACGGAGTAGCAGAAAGAAAAAATAGGTCTTTGAAGGAAGCAACATGGACGATGCTAGCCGAATCAAAACTCCCCTTGAAGTTTTGGGCCGAAGTAGTCAACAACGCATGCTACACGCAAAATCGTTCCTTTCTCACTCAAAGACATGGGAAAACTCCATACGAGCTATGGAAGAACAGGAAGCCTTCAATCTCATATTTTCATGCTTTCGGTTCTAGGTGTTTCATCCACAATAATGATAAGAGGAGATTAAACACATTTGATAGCAAGGCTGATCCAGGAATCTTTCTTGGATACTCTGGAACTGAACGATCCAGCAAAGCCTATCGAGTGTTTAATTCTCAAACTCTATGTGTTGAAGAAACACCACATGTTTTTGATGAGTCTACTGATGATTTCAGGAAATAGGGAACTGAAAGAAGTGTTGAGAACACTGAAGTTCCCAAGACTTAAATATTTAACACCGAACCTTCTACAGTCTTGGTGTGGGGACCAGAAAAAGATAAAGATACTGAAAAGCTTCAGTATTAGAAGATCAGTCAAATGTCTGAAGATCAGACTGGAGCCACAGCAGATGGCATCAGTCAAGGGGGAACTCCAGTTGCCGAAGAAAGAGTTGAACATGCCGAAGCAGCTCCAGTTCAACTCTCATATGTTCAAGACAATGCTCAACAACTCAGAACCATTCTGACTGAAGAACCTCCACCATCACCAGAAGAGATCAAGAAGTATCGAAGATGGTTTGAACTCCATTCAAAGGAGAACATCATTGGAGAACCATCAGACGGTGTCAAGACTCGAAGATCAATGTGCAACCTCGTCTTTGATATCAACCAGAATTGCATCAACGAAGATAAGAATTTCAGCTATTTCTTATCATCTACAGAGCCCAAGGATGTCGAAGAAGCTCTGAAGTCCACTCAATGGGTCATCGCAATGCAAGAAAAACTCAATGAATTCAATCGGAATTCAGTTTGGGAGCTTGTGGATCGACCAGATGTTGCAAATGTGATTGGTTTGAAATGGATTTTCAAAAACAAGAAAGACGAAGAAGGAAATGTTGTGAGAAACAAAGTAAGGCTTGTAGCAAAAGGTTACAGTCAAGAAGAAGGAATCGACAACGATGAGACGTTTACCCCAATTGCCAGATTGGAAGCAGTCAGACTCTTCTTAGCCTTCGCAGCTCACAAAGGATTCAAGGTACACCAAATGGATGTGAAGTGTGTATTTCTCAACGGAGTGCTCACCGATGAAGTCTACGTGGAACAACCTCAAGGTTCTGAGGTTGCAGGACCAGAAAAGGTGTACAAGCTGAAGAAAGCGCTCTATGGCTTGAAACAAACTCCAAGAGCATGGTATGATACTCTATCTGAGTATCTTGTTGAACAAGGTTTCAAGAAATGATCAGTGGACAGAACGTTGTTCACTCTCAAAGAAGGAGAAGATCTCCTACTTGTTCAGATTTATGTCGATGACATAATTTTCGGATCCAAATCCAAACGCATGTGCAAGAAGTTCGCTGATATCATGACCAACAAGTTTGAGATGTCCATTATGGGAGAAATGAATTTTTTTCTTGGATTACAAGTCAAGCAGACCAGCGAAGGAATACTGATCAATCAGTGAAAGTACGCCAAAGAACTGATCGCCAAGTTCGGTATTCAGCACATGAAATCAGTTAACATCCCAATGAATACAAACTGAAAAGTTGATCCAGGATCAGAAGGAAAACCTATATCTTCAACCAAATACAAAGAAATCATTGGATCATTGCTGTATTTGACTGCGAGCATACCAGATATCGCATATGCAGTCGAGGTTTGTGCGAGATATCAGTCAAATCCAAAGGAAGCTCATATGGATGCTGCAAAACGAATTTTATGATATCTCAAAGGCACATCCAACTTAGGATTGTGGTACTCAGCTGACGATGACTTCAAGCTCACCGAATATTCAAACTCAGATTTTGCAGGATGCAAAATTGATCGCAAATCGACTTCGGAAACTTGTCAATTCCTAGGCAACAAGCTTATCTCATGGTTTTCAAAGAAGCAGACTTCAGTCGCCACCTCCACAACTGAAGCTGAATAGTTGCTGCGGGAAGCTGCTGTTCACCACTCATATGGTTAGTCCAACAGTTGAAGGACTATGGAATCGAAGAATAGGAAGTCCCAATCTATTGCGACAGCTCCAGTGCTATTGCAGTCTCCCAGAATTCAGTTCATCACACCAGAGTCAAGCATATTGCCATTTGACATCACTTTATTTGTGATCACGTAGAAAAGAAGGATATCTCTGTTGAATGGATCCCGTCCGCAGTTCAGAGAGCAGACTTGCTGACTAAAGCTCTTCCAGAAGAAAGGTTCAACGATCTGTGTGGAAGGATTGGCCTCATCAACCCCGAAGAGTGATGTTGTGTTTGAAGATCTCCTCAAACAGTCATGCTAACTGGTGGTCAACCAACTGCTAATCTACGACCGCTGACGTGGAAAGTAATGAAGACAAGTCTTCATCTGAAAAATACTCATCCTGATAAGTCAACCAGGATCAATGGTATTGACTGACTACAATGATCAGTCGATCAGTAAGTATTTTCAAACTTACTATTTAAAATCAGTTATTTCAGTTATGAGTCTTTTGTCTGATTCAAAAGTTTTCTCTAACTGATCAGTTTATTTCAAAATCTTTAACTGATTGTTGGAAAATGAAATATCCGAGAAGGACAAGTACTTTTTAAAAATGGGAAATTCGTATCTGATTTAACTTGTCCTGATCTTTTCTAAAAATCTTTCCAACCCTTTGCATGCCTCTGTAATCAAATTTCATGAGAATCTCATTGACATGACATAATGCAATGATATTTCTCACCTTTTGAAGCTTCCGTCCTCTGCAGTGACGGCGGATGTGAATTTTTACTTCAAATACATTTTAAGCACAGTTTTTGAAAAACCCTTTCATCTTCCTCTTGGTAAAATTTGTGTATTTATACCTTGATGTCTTCACTTATTTTCTGCATCAACTAACAACTCTCCACAGCCTTCACTGTGAGAAAAATTTATAATCTTTCCAAAGTTGCAAAAAAATTTGTTCCGACAAAAGGAGAATTCAATGACTGTAAAGTCATGGAGTGGGAGAATGACGCTCACATACTTGGTCTTCACCAGACCCTTCCACTGGATCTCAACGTCTCTCCGACGTCAAAAGCATGCTCAATTCTCACTTGTATCCAGCGACAAGAGTGTCTTCCATCCTCATGCCCGGCCCATAAGGTTTGAAGTACCTGTCTCAAGAAGACGGAATTCACCTGGTTTTCAGGAAAGCTTCTCACCTTTTTGTGAAGCTTCCATATGGTGCAACAGCAATGAGTAGGAGCTCGTTGTCAGCCGGCGCAACCCATTGCACAAGGTCTTCTTCTCATGGACCTGGTGTTGGGTCATCGACGGTGGCTGTCCTCATGACTGTCACTGATTCGATCTTCCTTTCCCACACACTTCCCAACCTACTCTCCTCTCTCTCCTTCAAGTAACCTCTCCTCACCCTCCTTCGGTTTGCATGATGGCCGTTCTTTCTCTTCCATCTCTGAGAGCCATGCAAACCAACCTCTGTCCCTTTCTTCGTCTCCCCCATTCTCACTCCCCACTCTTCTCTTTCAGTTTTTTCTTCTTCTAAACCTTCATATTCTCCAC
Organism: Salvia miltiorrhiza; assembly: GCF_028751815.1. Taxonomy (NCBI): domain Eukaryota; kingdom Viridiplantae; phylum Streptophyta; class Magnoliopsida; order Lamiales; family Lamiaceae; genus Salvia; species Salvia miltiorrhiza. The sequence goes on along the minus strand of NC_080394.1, from coordinate 43,779,651 downwards.
CTCCATCATACCCTCAGCATCTTTCTCTAGACCATTCTGCGATTCTATTTCCTCGTAAGGTCTTAGCTTCATCCTTCAGTCAATTCTACCTTTTTGATGTTGCCAAAAAGGGGGGAAATGTCAAAAGACTGAAACTGATTAAGCAAAATGATCATCAATATGATCATGAGGAAGATTAGCCAGTAAAGACCTCAAGTCAACAGAAAACAAGTGTGAATGAAACAAGCTTAGGAACATGAAGACTGAAGATGAAGATCAAGAAGTTCAAAGACGCAGCCAAGTAGACTGCTGGAGTCCATGGGTTTCCCATGTGTTTTTGTTTTGTTTTTACTCCCTTGTAAGTCTTGCTCTGTACCTCAGCCGATGTCTCATCATTCTTAATTTTTAATGAAAAGAACTTCTTTTGATCTCAACCTGAAGACAATGACTCTTTGTCCAGGCTCTGATTAATGTTTTCAGTTTTCTCCTCGTTCTGTGTTTGAACTGTTGGGTTCTTTCTCTTAGTACAAGTTTTTAGGTTCTATTGTTAAGGGGGAACAGTATTCACCCTGTTTTAGAACTTGTGCTCTGAATTCAGTCTTGTGTTTGTCTAGAACTGTTGTGTGGTTTTGGCATCATCAAAAAGGGGAAAATTGTTGGAACTTAATGGAATATCCTAATCCTTATTTTGATGATACCAAAATTCATAGGCCTTAATTGTAATAGACTAGAACTGTTCGAACTCAAGTGTTAGAGTTCTTTTCTAGTTTAGTTTGCTATTCTGAAGACTGAAGGACGAAGGACTGAAGACTGAAGTTACCAACTGAAGTATCAGTTGAAGAATCAGTCCGGAACTGATTACTTAATGCGTGCCATGTGGATTCAGCGGACTGATACTAAAGTCAAGTATCAGTTAAACATTCTTCCTCGGACTGAACCTCCAACGTTCAAAGGAAGCCACGTACTCCAAAAGTACAGCCGCATTAAATGCAGAGATCTTAGGATCCTCCTTTCTCTGCAGAGGTCATTCCTATTTGGTGGCTACTTTATCAGAGATGTCGCATCTTCTGCTCTTCAACATAGCCGTTCTCACCAAACAAGGAACCTCGAAGATTGAAGCCTCAGCCCAAATTCAAAAAGCTCTCCAACGGAAGAAATCTTGAAGACGCTCTCCGCCAACGGATCTATTCAAGACCTCTCCTATAAATAGCGCTCGAGGATCACTTCAATCTTCACCGATTCAACGACATAAGCTGAAACTCTGCCAAAATTGTTTCTCAGCCAAAGCTTAACCTCTCCAAAGCTTGAATCGAAGAAGAGAATACCGAATCCAAAAATCAGTCACTGCTGATTACATACATTCTCTTAGACCTTAGGCAAACCCCTATTTACCTAGAGCCTAGGTCAAAACTAACTCCAAAGGACTTGTTCTTTGAATTTAGTTGGCAAGATTTCAAACCTCCCTTCGATCGATAGAATCGAGTGTTTGAGTTGAAAAAGAGTTCAGGAAGGTACTCTGACTCCGTGAGATCCTAGTGCCAGTTCGTGCTAGGAATGAGACATCCAACACGAGTGCAGTGTTGGTACTGAAGATTGGATCTTCAATTTATTCGGTGGTGTGCACCCGGCTAAGCACACAGATTCGGTTTGCAGTGCACCCATAAGTACTTGCAGAGTAAAGTTGTTGGTCTGATCAACCGACCGTGGATGTAGGAAGTGTTTTCCGAACCACATAAAAATCTCTGTGTTATTTACAACTTTCAGTTTTACATTCCTACTTGTGTTCTTACATTTGATAAACTGAATACTGATTAAATGCAAAGAGAAACCTAAGACTAACAACGTGCTCAACACAGGCTATTACGAAACAATAGTATTTCCACTGCGTATGTTATCAGTCTGACTGATCTATCCTCTAATAATCAGAAAGACTTGTAACATCTCTGTTTTAGCAAACTCGACTGAAGCCTTAACGTGCATCAGTTAAGTTCTAGTGACTTAACTGATAACTCATTACTGAAGAGTATTTCAGTATCAGTCGTCAACCCTGTTTGGTCAAAACTCTTTTCTGTAAACAGGCGTCTATGTTTGCGTGTAAAGTTTTGTTTTGATCTCTATCTTGAGATCCCTCTGAATTTTCCTAAAAATAGCCTGACTCATCCTGAAACACCTAGCGGATGGACTCGAATTTATACGAGGTCGTCCTAGGGTGGTAAGGTGACTCAAGTCGTCTCACAAGGAAGACTTAGCAGGGCTCTAATCGTGTTACTCACAAGGAACTGAAAGGAAATCTAAACACTCTAATCAGAAGATTGGGTCTGACACTGTCTCACACTCTATTACCAAGACGTAAACAAAAGGAAACAATAAACATTAACTAATGCAGAAAACATATAAAGACTAAGAACATGGCATTTGAACATTAATGAAATCAATTAGGGTTTCAATCACGAACTCTAAACCAAACGATCATAAACTCGCAAACATCAAAGATTAATTACTACCTAGGCAAGAAACTAAATCAAGCATAAGATTCGAATGCAAAGAAAACCTTAATCTCCATAAAAAGAATCCCTAACATTCTCCAATGAAAGAAAACCGAAAGCAACAAAAACGATCAAACGATTCACGTAAAATATTGAAACTCAACGAGCATAATCTTAAATCATCACATTCATCAAAAGCATAAAAACAATGATTTAAATAAACCAAGGGATTCATACAAACTAAGAGAATCAAAATGAGTTCTTACAAAACGTAGCAATCCAAGAAATCTAATCCGATCGAAAGTTGAATGACATCAATAGCGTTCCAATGAATCTCAAGGCGAAAGTAAATGTTTAGAAACTCTAAAAACAATGGAAAATGTGTGGAATTCGCCTAGGAGGCTGCTCTGATCGAAGGTGGGGTGAAAAACCCTAAAATTCGTCTTTTAAACGGAAAAAACGCGCCCAGGGACGGCGGCCGCCGTCCCACGGCGGCGCCGTGTATGCCCTTCGCAGACTGCAATGCGCAGCGTTTTTGTTTTGGTCCGTTCTCCCTCGTTTCAAGTCGGATTTTAGATCCGTTTTTGCCTACGAACTCGTATCGAGACGAACTTCGATTCATCGTCAGACCAATCAACTAAATTCTGACTTTACTTTTGTTCACATATCAATCAATGTGAGCACAAAATCCTGAGACAACAAAATTAGCACAAAAGCTCAAATCATTCAACTCTTAAGTGAAAGAGACCAAAATAAAAGTCAATATAACACGTAAACACCCAGAGATTCATCACAAAATAGGGCTAAACAACCCCCCCACACTTGATCCTTTGCTTGTCCTCAAGCAAAGTCACGACACCAAATGATAGTTCACAAGAAAACTTCCTCACCATTCACATCTCCAACCAATCTAAGTCCTCTTAGCCATTACATTCCTCACGAGATGTTCATTGTTAAGATTTTAAGAAGCAACAACCTCGTGATACAATTCAATCCAATCAAACCCGATTCTCCGCTAGAAGTGAGTTTCCTAATGTGATTGCCTTTATAATCAAATCCCATTTCCCTTGAAGATGATAAACAATCAAACCAAAACTCAATTTTATACATCTTTCTTTTCAAGGTGATGTTATTTTATTCTCAATAGATAGGCCAATTTTCGTGAGATCAACACTTTTGGAGGTAATCCAAAATGTTCTCACGTGGTTTCCCATGCTCATAACACTACCGTTAGAGGAGCAGAGACCCAGAGCTATAGAAAACTTAACAACAAACCAACATTCAAACTCAAGGGATAAGATCGTAGGCTATCACAATGAAAACACTCCCTCTAGCATCTACCGGACAAATCACGTCAAGAATAGCTCATAAGGGTGTTGCATCCAAAACATTAAACAACTTACATCAAGTGAGGAACATGCATAGCCTGAGAGACAAAGATAGCAACCAAGCCAACACAATTCATGAAATTTACTTATGAACAAATCATCAAAGTGTGCATTATTACTTGAAGCCAAGCAACAATCAAGATAAAGGAGACCATTTGCCCCACACAAGAAAGCCCAAAAAACACAACAAAAAGGCACCCATAGGATCAACAAACACCCCCCCATACTTAAAATCTAGCACTGTCCTCAGTGCTCGCAAAAAGAGGGGTGAAAGAGAAAAACTTCCTTGAATATCGATCCAAGTGCGAGTCCGTAGTTTCCCACGATGTCTGCCTATCTCTCATCCATAGAACAAACAATCTCCAACGCATCAACCTGCACCAAACAACAGAAGCAACAAAACACAAACACAAACAAAACGAAAGAAAAATGAAAACAAGAAAAAGCAAGAAAGCATAGGTTGCCTCCCATGCAGCGCTAGTTTTTAAGTCGCCAGCCCGACTAAGAGAACCCCTTAACCAAAATCCGATTGAAGCTCTAGCTGCCTTAACGCCCTTGTAAACACATCTTCTTGAATTGCAGCTGCGGGTCCTCCAAATGAGCGCTCCATGTTCAAATCATGAGATGGTCTTCTATCCACACATCCAAGGGGATCGAGTGACACAACCTCATCAAGCTTTTCTTCCAGTAGCAAGGCACCTAGAAAGCCTTGCTCTTTATCATCTTCCTCTTGCAGCTTATCCAGGAATTCTTGCTCAATCTCTCTTTCATCTTGCAAGTTAGCAAGAAATTCTTCCACGATCTCGTCCTCCTCCTGTAGCTTATTAAGGAATTCCTGCACAATACAATCCTCATCCAAAGCATCAAATGTTTCAACATAAGAGCAATTTTGAATTAAGGAAGTTGGAGTAGTAGGTTTTTTATCAAAAACTGAGAATGTTACAGCTCTACCTGCCCCTGCCATACTCACAGTTCCCGTACTCACATCGATGCGAGTATGGGTGGTGGCCATAAAAGGACGGCCAAGCAAAACAAGATGCCCATTCTCGCCTCTAATCCCTTTTCCCACATCAAGGACAACAAAATCGGCCAAAACACTAATCCCCCTCACAACAACCTCAACATCCTCAACAAGGCCCCGTGGGCTACTAATAGAGCCGTCAGCTAGCTCTATCTTCATATTCGTGCATTTAAGCTCTTTATCACCCAATTTCTCAAAAATATCAAGCGGCATCAAATTGACTGCCGCGCCCAAATCAAGCATTCCCAAAACCTTTTCAACCCCACCTAAGCTAATATAAAAAATAAAGCTACCTGGATCTCCTTGCTTGGGTGGTGGTTGGTCTGGTGTAACAGTAACAGGTGGCAGTGGCTCACTAGGGCATTGGATAGCCTTGATTGCTTCCACAGTTTTGCTTCTCCATTTCCCCATGGTTATTGGGGCATTTTCCTTGACTACCGCCACGGCATGAGCTTGATGCGGATGTTCGTCTTGATTTGGAAACTTCCCAGGTTGTTGTTGTTGCTGCAATTGATTCAAGGCCCCCGTTAGTTGCTCAACTGTAGTCTCGAGGCGCTTGATGGTAGTACTCTGAGCCTCCATCGCCTGTTTGCTAGCTTGCATGAAAGCTTGCATCTGATCCTCAAATAAGGGGCCTGGAGGTGGGTGCTGCTGAGGTGGGTAGAACTGCTGCTGGTTCTGATAACCCATCAGCTGTTGGAATTGACAGTATTGAGAACTCTGCCCGTGTCCTTGCATGTGACCCTGGAGTTGCCTACTCGAATACCCTTGTGCAGCAAAAACTTCTACTCCTCTTTCATAAGTACGCTCGCCCATCCTATGGCACTCGTTGGCTCCATGGCCATAATCACCACAAATGCCACAACTCTCAACAATGGGCTCACGGGCTAGAGGTGGTTCCACCTTACTCAGTTTCAGCTGCTGCATCTCCCTCATGATCTCAGCAACCTGCTTCTGCAGCTCATAGTTAGGTGCCACTGCACTAGCTTCAATTTTCCTTCCTCGGATTGGCTTCTGTTGCGAGCTCTCGGCTAGGGTCTTGAAAATCTCCCTTAGCTCATCGGGAGTCTTCCTCGCAATGTTACCTCCTGCCGTGCTATCCACCATAAATTGAGAAGTCTGCAGCAACCCGTCATAAAAGAGTTGCATCAACATCACTGGGGTTAATTGATGCTGCGGGCACTGGCGGAGGAGCTCCTGGAATCTCTCCCAAGCCTTATGAAGTGGCTCGTCGACTCCTTGAACAAAGTTCATGATTTGAGTTCTAATCTCTCGTGTCTTGTGATTTGGGTAGAACTTCAACATAAACTTCTCACAGGCCTCTCCCCAAGTAGTGATAGAACTAGGCGGTAAGGAGAGAAGCCAAGTCCTTGCCCGATCCTTAAGTGCATACTGGAAACATTTAAGCTTCAGCTGATCATCTGTGATCTCCAACAGTGGAAAAGTTTGCACTTGGGTGCAGAAGTCCCGGATAAATTGCAGGGCATCTTCATTCGGCAGCCCATAGAAGAGGGGGAGCAAACTTGAATCATTGGGCTTCAGGTTGTAATTCCTGACTGCAGTGGGGAGCACAATAGCTGAGTTCGTGGCCTCTATGACAGGCCGGGTAAAATCCCCCATGTACTGCAAATTTCTTCCTGCCATCTTCTCAACTCCAACGCTAGATAAAAGAGACTCGGTACCCTCTCCTAGGCTTCAAGCACCTCGCGTGCACGGTGAGTGTTGTCAAGTAGAATGCCAAATTCCTGTTAAGACTTTAACTCCCTAGCAACACAACACTCAACAAAACAGATCAAACGCACCGGTGGGAAAAAGAAAATAACCGAGCAAAAAAATAAAATAAAATAAACACGGAAAACAAAGTAGCACAACCAAACGCCTAAAGCCCTCCCCGGCAACGGCGCCAAAATTTGACTCATCCTGAAACACCTAGCGGATGGACTCGAATTTATACGAGGTCGTCCTAGGGTGGTAAGGTGACTCAAGTCGTCTCACAAGGAAGACTTAGCAGGGCTCTAATCGTGTTACTCACAAGGAACTGAAAGGAAATCTAAACACTCTAATCAGAAGATTGGGTCTGACACTGTCTCACACTCTATTACCAAGACGTAAACAAAAGGAAACAATAAACATTAACTAATGCAGAAAACATATAAAGACTAAGAACATGGCATTTGAACATTAATGAAATCAATTAGGGTTTCAATCACGAACTCTAAACCAAACGATCATAAACTCGCAAACATCAAAGATTAATTACTACCTAGGAAAGAAACTAAATCAAGCATAAGATTCGAATGCAAAGAAAACCTTAATCTCCATAAAAAGAATCCCTAACATTCTCCAATGAAAGAAAACCGAAAGCAACAAAAACGATCAAACGATTCACGTAAAATATTGAAACTCAACGAGCATAATCTTAAATCATCACATTCATCAAAAGCATAAAACAATGATTTAAATAAACCAAGGGATTCATACAAACTAAGAGAATCAAAATGAGTTCTTACAAAACGTAGCAATCCAAGAAATCTAATCCGATCGAAAGTTGAATGACATCAATAGCGTTCCAATGAATCTCAAGGCGAAAGTAAATGTTTAGAAACTCTAAAAACAATGGAAAAGGTGTGGAATTCGCCTAGGAGGCTGCTCTGATCGAAGGTGGGGTGAAAAACCCTAAAATTCGTCTTTTAAACGGAAAAACGGCCGCCGTCCCACGGCGGCGCCGTGTATGCCCTTCGCAGACTGCAATGCGCAGCGTTTTTGTTTTGGTCCGTTCTTCCTCGTTTCAAGTCGGATTTTAGATCCGTTTTCGCCTACGAACTCGTATCGAGACGAACTTCGATTCTTCTTCAGACCAATCAACTAAATTCTGACTTTACTTTTGTTCACATATCAATCAATGTGAGCACAAAATCCTGAGACAACAAAATTAGCACAAAAGCTCAAATCATTCAACTCTTAAGTGAAAGAGACCAAAATAAAAGTCAATATAACACGTAAACACCCAGAGATTCATCACAAAATAGGGCTAAACATAGCCTATAGGTGTATTCCCCCATACACCTATTCGAGACCCTCCGGACCTATCAGTTACTCATACCCAGATAATTTGAATAACAAAACACTTAAAATTAGAGAAAATTCCACGAAGGCATGTTGATAAATGTTCTTACCCGTCTAAAATGGATATACCCGTACTCGTCTCAATTATGATTAGTTACACGAACTCATTTAATTTTATAAATTCAATCTGTTACATTTTTACATATTTATTCACGTTTATAATTTATAACCTTATACTAATCTCAAATTCAATTAAAATATATTTTTGCACTAATTCATGTCTCAATCTCTTATTGTAATATGTTGGGAACTTATTGAAATATCATAATGTTTGTTTCGATGATACCAAAATCCATAGGTCTTAATTGTAATAGACTAGAACTGTTCGAACTCAAGTGTTAGAGTTCTTTTCTAGTTTAGTTTGCTATTCTGAAGACTGAAGGACGAAGGACGAAGGACTGAAGACTGAAGACTGAAGTTACCAACTGAAGTATCAGTTGAAGAATCAGTCCGGAACTGATTACTTAATGCGTGCCACGTGGATTCAGCGGACTGATACTAAAGTCAAGTATCAGTTAAACATTCTTCCTCGGACTGAACCTCCAACGTTCAAAGGAAGCCACGTACTCCAAAAGTACAGCCGCATTAAATGCAGAGATCTCAGGATCATCCCTCTCTGCAGAGGTCATTCCTATTTGGTGGCTACTTTATCAGAGACGTCACATCTCCTGTTCTTCAACATAGCCATTCTCACCAAACAAGGAACCTCAAAGATTGAAGCCTCAGCCCAAATTCAAAAAGCTCTCCAACGGAAGAAATCTTGAAGACGTTCTCCGCCAACGGATCTATTCAAGACCTCTCCTATAAATAGCGCTCAAGGATCACTTCAATCTTCACCGATTCAACAACATAAGCTGAAACTCTGCCAAAATTGTTTCTCAGCCAAAAGCTTAAATCTGTCCAAAACTTGAATCGAAGAAGAGAATACCAAAGCCAAAAATCAGTTACTGCTAATTACATACATTCTCTTAGACCTTAGGCAAACCTCTATTTACCCAAAGCCTAGGTCAAAACTAACTCCAAAGAACTTGTTCTTTGAAGTTTAGTTATCAAGATTTCAAACCTCCCTTCGAAAGATAGAATCGAGTGTTTGAGTTGAAAAGGACTTCATGAAGGTACTCTGACTCCGTGAGATCCTAGTGCAGGTTCGTGCTAGGAGTGGAAAATCTAACGCGAGTGAAGTGTTGGTACTGAAGTTTGGATCTTCAGTTGATTCGATTGTCTGCAGCCGGCTAAGCACACAGATATGTTTGCAGTGCACCAGTAAAAGCACTTGCGGAGTAAATTTGTTGGTCTGATCAACCAACCGTGGATGTAGGAAGTGTTTTCCGTACCACGTAAAAATCTTTGTGTTATTTACAGCTTTCAATTTTACATTCTTACTTGTGCTCTTTCTATTGATAAACTGAATACTGATTAAATGCAAAGAGAAACCTAATACTAACAACGTGCTCAACAAAGGCTATTTCGAAACAAAGTTATTTTCGCTGCGTATGTTATCAGTCTGACTGATCTATCCTCTGATAGTCAGGAAGACTTGTAACATCTCTGTTTTAGCAAACTCGGCTGAAGCCTTAACGTGCATCAGTTAAGTTCCAGTGACTTAACTGATAACTCTTTACTGAAGAGTATTTCAGTATCAGTCGTCAACCCTGTTTGGTCATCAGTTAACAGGCATCTAAGTTTGCGTGTAAAGTTTCGTTTTGATCTCTATCTTAATATCCCTAAGATTTTTTAGTAAAAATAGCCTATAGGTGGATTCCCCCCTCCCCCATACTCCTATTCAAGACCTCCGGACCTAACAATTTGTATCAGAGCAGGTTGTTCGCAAGAACATTCTGTTTCTGATTAGGTTCTAACTGAACTAGATCCTTCTGAGGGTAGTTTTCTTTGATCAAATTCGTCTCGAGATTTTTCTTGAGTTTGCATGTTCTGTGGATCTTTCTTGTACCCTGTGTGTCTTCTTTTCTTTTCATCATGAACATGATCAAGAAAGACTCCTCCAGCGATTAAGTCCATACATACTTTCGAGGAGTCAACGGACTTTTGATTGGGTCATTGGATTCTGACCACGACGACAGATTCATCTTTCCAGAAGAAAACCAGAATCCAACCAACTCACAGTCAGAAGGAACTTGCAGATATGATCAAGTTTGACAAGAGTATCAAGACCTAAGAATGAGATTTGAAAATCTCCTTAGGGAGCACAGACAGATCCTAAGAGAGATTATCTATGTGCAAGATGCTCGAAGAACACTCATGCGCTATGTCTCAGATGAAGACGAAGTTGATCGAAGAAATGTTCAAGAGCGCAGACTGTTCAACAGACTGAAACTCCTTCAGTCTCATAAATAAGAACTTCTACCACGTCTTGAAGAAATAGAGAAAGACTTCAAAAGGACGTCGGAAGTATTTGAAGAAGTGATTCATGAAGAAACACCTCAATTCAGATGAAAGATGAAACAAGAGAAGAAAGTGCAGCAACAGTCGTCAATGAAGTAGCTGAAGAAGAACCAGTCATCCTATTAAGGGGGAACTTCCACTGTAGTCAACGACTAATCAAGTAATGGTCAATGTGTAAGTTTATCTCAACAAGTTCATATGTTTTATTGACAGAGTTTCTTTGCTTCTTTCGACTGAAAACTGTTTCTAGGCTTATGTGTCATAAAGTTTACATCTTCATTTCTCTTAAATGACACGTAGAAATTTTGCCTAAATATGGATGTCACACGTTTGCACGATCCCACCCTTTTTACTAACAAGCGGATTGATCCACGTGCCACGTCTCCACACTCATGCACGGATTTCAAAAGTTTACTGAAATCGCCTTGTGCACGATCTTCCAAATTCTCGTCAAAAATGGTTCATCTTCTGAAAAAGATTCACTCAATCTCTGAGAAATCATTTGTGCCAAAACTATCGAGTGTGTTTTCTCTCCACGACTTACAGTGAATTCCACAGTTCAATATCTGTGAGAACATTTTCTAGATTTTTGCAGAAACCTCTCATTTCAAAATCTACACATGGCAAGATCCACAAAATCCGTCTCTCAACAAGCAGTATGCTACGAGCCCATTGTCACATCCGAGGCTCTTCAGAGTCTCACTGAACATGTCAAGATTAAAGAGATCTTGGAACGCCATGGATGGACAAGGTTTCTTCAAAGCTCGCCAGAATTCTTTCTCGATGAACAAACCATCAGAGAATTCTATGACAACATCAAGACTGATGAGTCAACTGGTGACTTCACAGTGGATATCAATATCTTCACCAACGAATATTTTTCAGAATCAACGAAGTTCATCGTCAACGTCTCTCGAGCAGCAAGAGAACTGTTCAATCTTCCAGCAGAAGGACTATCGCAGCCCGTCATCTAGCCAGTAATAGCGTAGATTGGGTATCGATACGACTAATAAAAAGATAGGGTAAAAACAAGCGAACTAGAAGACTCATCAAGCGGAAGTTACTAATGATTCAAGTTAAAGCAATAAAATATCATCAAACTTAATAGAAACATGGTCGGCTTCATACATTCAAATGTATCAAGGTTCTAGTCAACGAAAACAAAAGGGAGTATAGTTAAATATTTACAATGATTCATAATGTTCAGGGTAGCACAGCATAACGTGATCAGACTATATGTATGAAGACATATAGCTGAGAGTAACAATCCTAATTAAATTCATAGCTAGTCTTCAACTAATCACACTACCGTATAGAAGTAAAATACGGTACTAAAAAGGTCGTCTATGAACAACAGCCCTCCAGCGATCCCCCAATCTCTCTCCTTGCTCATCCTGCACATTTAGAAATACATGCAGGGCTGAGTATAAAATACTCAGTGGACATAAACCGAAAATAAACAATCTCGCTCTTAGAGCTATACATTTAACTTGCCATTTATACATCACACAGGGGTTTTTCTTTAAAAGAACCTGTGTAAGCAATTGATCATTAAAACTCGGCAAGTTAATTAGTTCAAACATCAATTTATCTCAAATCATCTTAAAACTTATAGACATCATCATAATCATCATTTAGAAAGCCTGTAATAGAGGTATTAGAAAGTAATGCCCACCTGGAAATCTTAGCTTTGGTCCTCGTACTTCGGAGAAATCCTACTTATGCCCTTGACTCGTGTCTTCAGATATCATCATTGGCATAGACGATTCATGTAATAAAATAAACGTCAATCAGACAAATCCTCACTAGGTTTATTATTCTCATCTAAGTACTGGTCTTCCCTTCTTATTGTTTCCTTGTAACTAATCACTCTTTGTAACCAAAACACTCTTATAATAATACTTCCTAATTATTCATTGATTCCATTATCAACCACATACCAAAGTTTTAAGTTAATCTGTTCATTAAGGAAAGACTTCTAAATACACAAACCCAGATAACCTTTAGCAATCACAAACTAAAGTTATGATGTTATATCACATTCTTTAATATATACTCGATAATTCACATAATGCTCAAAGACATTACTAAGTGGTTTAATATCTCAAGAGAACCAATTTGGTTAAGTAAATTAACTCGGAAAAATGTTACATCAACATATATATATCCCTTTAGCATTTTTATGAATTACTAAGGTGTATAGTTATCGCCATTAACACATGCAAATTACTAAATCAAAGGTAGGTGTACTTTGTGAAAAACCATACTTGTCTTCATATACTCTGTCCCAACTTTAAGCAATAAACGGCTTTACCTCGGAACTCTCCTGGGTTTGGGACTCATATCGTTTGAAACCTCTTGAAGTCTAGTTTCATTTACAAAAAAGTAGGTTGAAAAACTCTATGTGGTTTAGGAGATATGACCATTTTCCTACAGTCTACCATTTTCGACAGTTTTGTGCAACTGAAAGTTTTGATTTTAGAAAAATAGTAGATCTTGTCAAAAAGACTTAGAATTTTATGGGTAGCTAGCTAATATGCTCACCTTGTTCATATAAAAATTTGGAAACCATAAACTCAGAATAAGCTACTGGAAAAGTGACTCTAATATCAGTTTCTTCCACACTTCCGGTAGAAAGTTGCAGTTGGAGACTCACAATTTAAAAGGTTATCAGAAGATGTTCAAATGACCTCAAATTTTACATGAACGTTCCTAACACTTATATATACTTACCATAAAATTTTCAAGATTTTTGGGTATCAATAACCCTGTCGAATTCAATCAAGTCAGTAGCTTAAATAAGCTAAGCCAATTCACTTATCAACTAGTCCACCCTAAACATATAGCCAAGCATACTTTATTTTCTTGTCAAACCAATTCATCATAATCGTTATTAATCATTTCTAACCATCATTTTAATCCATCAATAATCATAACTTCAATCTCATAGGCTCATTTCATAATCAAATCCTCACTTTCTTCATGAATCTTATCTTTCCAACATCACACAACCTAACACCTTTATATACCATATCTCAAAATCAAAATCATCCTTTTCATTCAAAGACCAATAATTAACATCTTAATAGCATGAATATACTCTCCATCTTAAAGTTAGAAGACGACAAAATTGTAGAAGACTTCCAACCCTAGTAATCTTCGAAAATTACCAACTTGAATTAGGAGTTGTTTTCATGCTTTGTTCCCTCATCTACATGCTCATAAAGCTTAGATATAAGTAGATTCATGTGTTTAGAAGCTTACTCTTATGATCTGTAACGAAAAGTATAGTTCCACCTTCTTGATTCCTAGCTCAAACCCAGCTTTCGTTCTATGGATATACGAGTGTTTTCAGCTAGATTTAATCGGTGGTTATGGGATACAAGTAACTTACGAAGCTTTTTACCAGCTTATCAATGGCGTTGGGTAATGACAGTCGAGAGAGGAGAGAGAGAAGAGAGAGGAGAGAGAGGAAAGGGACGTCTGTTATGGGGGATGAAAGAGAAAGGTGTTATATATATATAACCTCATTTACTTAGCCATCAAGTATTGGATAATTAACACATGCTTAATTATCCACTTGCATAAAATATCTTATTCGTTAACAAAGTTTATCCATTTGCTTTGACTCATCTCTCTCTAAAGTAGGTTCCGCACCAGAGCAGAGAAATGCTCGCCAGAGGAATGCATTCACTGTCAGGGCAGAGGAATGACTTCCCCTCTGTCTGGGTAGAAGAGCAGAGGAATGACTTCCCCTCTGTCTGGGCAGAAGAATGACTTCCCCTCTGTCTGGGCAGAAGGGCAGAGGAATGACTTCCCCTCTGTCTGGGCAGAAGAATGACTTCCCCTCTGTCTGGGCAGAAGGGCAGAGGAATGACTTCCCCTCTGTCTGGGCAGAAGAATGACTTACCCTCTGTCTGGGCAGAAGGGCAGAGGAATGACTTCTTGGTTTGAAGCAGCGAAAACCCAACTCGGCAGAGTAGAGCAAGACTCAAGGCAGAATAGTGCAGTCAAGAGTAACTCGAAAATTCGTCAACTTTTCCATTCTCAAAGTTCATCAAACACTCTCAAACATCAAAATATCTCCATCTAGAATAATAACTTATCTCATCAAAAGGTGTAACTCTAATGCTCAATATCTCTATTTATCACCATAACTCCATCTTATCTTAATTATAATCTTATATCTCAGTACCATAGTACTCTCTGTAGTGTCTCGACACTTCTACTACTCATAAAAGTACGGGGTGTTACATGCAGAGCTCAATCTTCAGCTCTGCTTCCAGAGTAGAGCTCGGCTACGCTAGAGCTCGGTTTCGCCAGAGCTGCTACCACTAATGAAAGAAAAGAAAATTTTAACTTCATCAATATTCAACCATCATCTCTATTCATCCTTATTTCCTCAAAGTATTTCATTCACTAGTTCTTCATTGAAAACATAATAGTTCAACCTATTAGAAATCTCATCTCATCAATAACTTACTCTCATAAATCTCAAAATATTTAAAATGAGAAAAATGCGGGGTGTTACAAGGACCAGCTCCATTCTTCACGGATGATGAAGCCACTGATCTCATGAGAGATACACTGATGAATGATGCATCCTCCGATCTCAACATCACAGATGTCTTGAGCATGTCAAGACTGCATCTTCATCTCAAACCAATTGCCAAAATGATCAAGAAATGTTGGTTTGGCATTCTTGGATCGCCTGGTCATCTCTCAAGACCACACAAATTAGTACTGATCGCGTTACTTCAAGAAGGCCCATTTAACTGGGAAAGGGCCTATCTTCAAATCCTGGCTGAAGAAAAGAAGGAGACTCATTCCTCTCGACATCTTCGTCAAGGAACGAGAGTTTCTTCATTGATCCTTCACAGCACAAAAGGAATCCAATGTTTCTGGAAGAACACCACTCAAGTGTCTTCAACAATCTACCTCTTTGAAAGACAAAAGAGTTCAACTAAAGGGATCTCCAGCCTAGTTTATGAAGCTCCCGGTTCTACTGCTGAGGTACACTACAGAACTCGAGGTTTAGTCAAAAGGAACCTTGACAGTTCCTCATCCCCAGTCAAGATCTTACTTGACTCTCCTCAAGAACCACTCAATGAGAATTCTGAAGAAGCTGCACAAAAGAATACAGAGAAAATGCAAATTCCAGACGCCGAGATCGCTCAGCAACAACCGCCATCATCCACTGTTCCTTCACAACATCAAGAAGAACGACAGTCAAAGGAGTCACAAGCAGCTGACAAAGATGGAGATCATTCAGAAGAAATCGTTCCTCCTCTCAGAGGATTTTTCCACTACTGCCTTGACGGTTTCAACAAGAAGGTGAAGTTTGCAGAGCCTGCTGATCTCAATGCCGCATCCTCATCTTCAGTGACTCCACTCGCTCTTCTCAAGAATTATGTGACACTTCTGGCTTAACACTGTGTCACAACCACCTTTCCCTTACTCATGGCAACCGAGCATGCTGAAGAGTTTCAAGACCTCGTCAGCTACTTTTTCTTCATCTTCGTCAAGACCTTGCCCAAATCGCAATTTCAGGGAATTGACGAAGTTCTTTCGAATGCTAAAATGGATGCTCTAGAGAGCAACGTCTTTGAGAAATTCAAAGTCACAAATATCTGGATGCAATCCATGATTGGTCTCCCAACTTCAAACTGTACCTAATCTCCAAAGGTCTTCTTAAAGAAGATGACATCAATGATGCTGAAGCTCACCCTGAGTCTTCACCTCGTCAGACTGCTCCCTCCGACACAAGGAATGAAGACTCAGCTCATGAAGATCAACGATCAGCAAGGCCTCTCACTGATGAAGAAATTTAGATGCTGGATGAAAGGCTACTCATTCAAGAATAGGTGACTTATGAGCTTAAAGTCAAACTGGCCTTTCTCGAATCTACTGTCATGCATCTTCAACAGAAATTGGGAATTCAGACCAAGTCCAGCGTTGTGCCTGAATCTCGTAACAACAAGAAGCAAGAAGAAGACACACTACAAAAAAGTGCCGATTTACCGACGGCTTTCCGATGACGAAGCGGCCAACTCGTAAATATTAAATATATGGCGTAAATACTGGCGGTAAAATCACCGGCGGCCACGCCGCCGATAAATATAAAGGCAGCCGGAAAATGTATATTAATTTTTTTTTAATTTAACAATAACGGCGGCATGTGCCGTCGGTGATTAGCGGCGGCTACATTGCCGCCGAAAAATGAGAGTGCGGGTCGGGCTTTAGCAGCGGCAATGGGCCGCCGCTAATTTTGAAGCCCAAATTCGGGCTTCAAGCCCTAACTCTACAGATCTAAGCCCCCCCTCCCGCCCCCTGCCCTGCTGCCCCCTGCCCCCTGCCACTGCCATCGCCGGTCGCCGCCGTCGCCTCCATCAAGGTAAGCCCCACCTTTCCTTCCTTTTGTCTCTCTCTCTCTCTCTCTCTCTCTCTTCTCTCTCTCTCTCTCTCTCACCCTCTCTTCCTCTTTCTCCTCCTAATTTTAGGCCAATCCTGTGCCTCACCGCTGCTGCCACCGCACGGTTCCGCCGTCGACCCCCACGGTACACTCTCGTTTTTAATAGACTTTTATTTCTTTATTTATTATTTATTTGTTTGATTAAAATTAACATAACTCTAATTAATTTATAAGATGTTTAAAGTATGATTAATTGAAATTTGTTAATTAGATTAATTTTAAATTGATTTACTATTATTTTGTTAAATTAAGTATGCTAATATAAATTGATTTACTGTTTCGGATGAAATGATATGTTAATTAGATTAATTTTTAATTGATTTACTGTTTCGAATGAAATTTGTTAATTAGATTAATTTTAAATTGATTTACTGTTTAGGATGAAATGATATGTTCTTATATATTGTGGGATAGATTTAATCAATTTCTTAAGGATCTTATCCCTTTGGGATAGAAATTGATTATTTCTTAAGGATCTTCTCCCAACAAATGATTGTGTTTGATTTAATTACCTTATTTTTTTATTATTTTATATGTTATTTTATTATTGTTTCGACATTGGGGGCTGGGTAGACCTAGTATAAGCTTAGTAAATTAGACCACTACGGATTCTATCTGCAAGTTTCAAGCAAGTTTACTCTCATATTGCGACTCAAGTTACTCCGATCTCTTTCTCCGGCTTGTTTAGACTTAGGTTTGAATATTAAGCTTCACCAACTGGCGCCGTCTGTGGGAAATCTGGGGTAAGGCGTGAGTTTTTGGGAGTGTATCCGGGTGTTATCATGCATGCTTTGTTTAAATCTGGTCGTTCAAGTCTGAACCTAGAGGGGAAATGGGGTTCTAATTGCCAGATCTGCGTTTGTGTTCATAACTGACCATATCTGCCTATTGTGTACAAAGGGAACGGATCAACTACATGATTTGTGTTTGAATGTTTAACACGATTCGGTTCACGTTTTCGATTAATGTAATGTGCGTCTGTTTGTGCGTGTTTGTGATATGTGCGGTTTTTGGGATCTGAGTGGTCTCTGCCACCTTGCATGAACAAGGGAGACAAAACAGAGGAATGAAAAGTTTCGAAATTTTTCTGGGAAATTGTGCTATTTTCTGAGTTCTTAAAGCCTTTATGTTTACGTCGTTCGTTGATTTTTGCTTGTTTAATTTTAACATATGCCCGTCACGAGTTGGTCGACGTAACTTTTTCTCCTTGTGCTTGATATTTTCCTGTTATTTTCGGCTAACCTTTGTGTTTTTCCGGAAGCATATTCCGCCGGAGTTCTTTATTGTGGGAACCTCCCTTATTTAAACATGAGCGACGGAATTTTTTCTTACCTTTGCCTGGGTTTATTTCCCAGAAAAGGGGAAATATCTATGACCTTCAAAGATGACTTCTATGAATTTCTTCCTATCTAAGGATTTCCGTACATTTGATCGAGAATCATTATGGGCCGGAGTTCGTGGGTTTTCTTTTTCTGGGGCTTACCTCTATTATTGAAACGCTTATGGGCCCATCTATCATAAAAGGGGAATTACATGCAAAGCGATATCAGCGCAGCCCGCCTGCGCCAACATATTTCTTCCATTCTTAGCTCATTATTTCTCATTTTATTGCGACTCAGTGAACAGGTACTTTGCAATGGCAACTCATGAGCACTGCAAGGATCTAAGCAAGGATTTCGAAGCTGCCGGGGGAAACACAAACACCAAGCCTACTGACGACATATCGACAAAGGGAATTGATTTGACTGGACTAACTCCACCAGGTTTCGCTACAATCAACAACATGATTCCAGGTTCCGTACAGTCTTATATGGGAACAGTTATGCCCGCCACTGCCACTATTGCTCCGGCATCAGCACCGGCCAATGTCCCTATTTTTGAACAAGTGCTAGCTATGCTCAACTACGCAACCATGCGCTCTTTAATGGGTATTACTCAGCCAGCTGCCATACCAGAGGGGATCATAACTACTCAAAAGGCAGCAACTGCGCCCGCGCAGGCTGGTGGAGGAGAGACAGCGATAGCCGCGCAGACATGAGGGAACAGGGGAGAAGAGGGGGGAAGGAATAAGTGAAAATTTATTATGAATAGTGTTCAGATCGAAGATGTGACTGATTCAACCAGCGGGACTACTCCGCAGCGCAGTTTGGAAATGCACAAAGACAACGATAAGCTGAAGAAGAAAGTATCTTTCCTCCGAGACCAGTTGAAGAGTTTGGAGACAGAACTCAGAGAGCATGATCATAACACGGAGGTGAACAAATCCCCTAACCAGCATGAGCCGAAATCTGAAGAACCCCGGAGGGAGTTACTCAAAAGAAGTCGGCGCAGACCAGTTGAGACCATGTTCACAAGAGACAAGGAAGGGCACAACTCCTGATACTCCCATAGTGCTATCTGCCCACAGGAGTCCATTTTCAGAGGAAATATTGTTGGAGCCTCTACCGGCAAATTACCGCCCCATCTCACTGGACTATGATGGTACCACCGACCCGGAGGTACATATGGCTCGCTTTGAGGGATTAGCCGCGCTGCACCAGTACGGGGAGGGAATCAAATGTAGGATCTTCGCCACAACCTTGTCAGGAATGGCTCAGCGATGGTTCCACAACCTGAGGAGCAACTCTATACAATCCTATGGTGATCTTCACCTCATGTTCATGAGACAATTCGCTAGCGCAAAGAGGGTAGGGAAAACGCCCATATCTTTGATGGACATCAGACAGGAATCGTAGGAAACGCTTCGCGAATACGTAGCACGGTTCAACACAATCGCGTTAGATATACCAGAAGCAGAATCTCAAATCAAGTGGTACGCCTTCGCTAGAGGGTTAAAGCAAGGCCCACTCTTCGAGGCACTTCAGATCAAACCGCCCACCAGTTTCGAGGACATCATGACAATAATACCTGGGTATCTTCAGCTGGAAGATGCGAAGATAGCAAGAAAAGCAAAGGCCAATAAACTCAAACCTAAAAAGCAAGACAGCGCAGACACGGAGAGAAAAATACATCACGAGGAATCCCTACCGAGGATTACCTCCAAGAATTCCAACAATGGCCGTTGAGGCCGGAGATGACCCATTGATCGCGGTGCAGGCGGAGAGGAGAGAAGGAGCGTAGCGGTTACCGAGATGATCCGCAAAATCTGACTCAATGGAACCGTCACATAGATGAGATTTTCCACCGAATTAAGGGAGAGAATTATTTCAGAGCCCCAAAAGAGTACCAACCAGGAGCGCCAATCCCAGGCAGGAATAATCTATTATGTGAATATCACAACCGTTATGGCCATCTCACCCGCGAGTGCGGACACTTGAAGCATCAGCTGGAAATCTTAGCAACGAAAGGGTTCTTGGACCAATACATAGAAAGGCCACGGGGTACATACAAAGAGCGTTGCTATGATGAACATAGGCGAGACAGAGACGACGAACAGCGCAGACGTGATGACACCCGCCGCGGTCATGATGACAGGGATAGGAGGGACAGACATGAGGAAAGAAGGGAAAGAAGAGATCATAGACGAGACAGTCAGGATAGACATAACCCCACAAATCATGTCCAGTACGACAGAGAAGTGCATATGATCACAGGAGAAAACAGTATACCAACATCTAACAGGGCCAAAAAATAATTAGCTCGTACAGTCAGATCCGGATACTACGACCAATCTGTCATGGCAGTCAACACTGCGCCCGATGAACCGATAATATCTTTTGGACCAAAGGATGCTAGGCCTCTATTCTATCCTCATGACGACGCCTTGGTATTTTCCGCCAACGTGGCTAATATACTGGTACATCGCATCTTTGTCGATTCAGGCAGCGCTGTCAACATCTTACACCTGGAATGTTGGCGGGCAATGGGTTTAGAGGCTAAGTTAGTGCCTGCGGTAGCTCCTCTTTATGGGTTATCAGGGGAATCAGTCCTACCAGTGGGAACAATTGAATTGCCTATGACGATAGGGCAACCAGGGGGAAAAAATACTCGAATGGTCAAGTTCTTAGTCATCGACGCACCAAAGCCCTCTGATCTATGCTTAATTGTGCTAAATGTTGGGGTTTATATGAGCTTTATTTTAAGAGAATCTTCTGGAAAATGGTGCGTTTTATGGCTTGTTTGATGCTTTGCATGAGATTTAGGTTTTTAGATGGAAGAATACAATTTTGGAGATTTCGGGGCTAAAGAGGTGTTTTTAGCATAACTCTGTAGCCAGAGCAGAGCAGCATAGCTCTATCGCCAAAGCCCGTGCTCCAGACCAGACCAGAGAAGTCAGCTGAAGCCCCGAGTCAGAGAAACCAATCTCCAGAGCAGCGAAATGGATAGTCAAAGCAGAGAAATCAAGAAGTCAGATAAGCGAAGCCCGCGCTGAAAAGTCAGAGAAATCCGCGAAAGCGCCAGAGGAATCGAAGCGCCAGAGGAATCGAAAGCGCCAGCGGAACCGAAGTCCAGTGCAGCGGAACCCATTCCGCTGGCGAGAGCCGCGATTTCTGCCATAGTGGAGATTATTTCCAGAGCGCGCGCAACAGCCGGACTTACCTTCCTTTGCACGATTCTATTCCTTTTAGAGTCCGGCTTTGCATGGCAACTTCCATAGTGATCAAGAAGGATTTGAAGTCTATAAATAGGGCCTAGTTTTTCTTTCAGATATATAAGCTTTTGCCCTAATTTTCGTCCTTCCTGGAGATCAACTTTCCCTTGGCAGCCGCAACTTAGACTTAGACTTTTTAGTTTACTTTGATTACGTTCATTCTTTTGCTTTAGTTTTCAGTACCGACGATTTCTCTTTTCATTCCAGAGTAGTTATTTTATTGCGTTTTAATTTATTCTCTTGTTTTATGTTTACTTCTATTTCTTTGCTTGTTCTTAATTTAAGCATGAGTAGCTAACTTTTTAATTCAGCGAGAATAATGAAACTCTGATTTAATTATCCGTGAGACCTAATTGGTTTAAAATTGATTCCTATTGATTCCGATTAATTCCTAGGTTCAATGATAATTCTGATTTTATTTAAGCTTGATCAACTTAGGTTTAATTGGATTATAGTCAATTAGCACCTCCAATCCGTAATTGTTGGAATAGGGCTGATTAGTGACAAAACTACCATGTTTGTAGTAGGAATAAATTGGTGGATTAATTATTACTAGCGTATCTAGGATAATTGGTCTAAATTGGGTTCCTTCCTCTTAATGCTGTTAGAATATTAAATCTAAGACTGACGTATCCAGCTAGGTTATATTTTAATAAGGGAAATAGACAAGACTAGCGTATCTAGCTGTTTATCGACATAGTAAGTATGAATTGGGGTATGTCAGTGCGTATCACGGTATCCTATAACTGGTTGGTTGATAGGGATTGATTAATTATTGCAGTCGAGGATCAGAGTTGAATTAGAGTGGATTTATTTGAGCCGAATTACCTTTTTATTGATTTACTTCAAGCGTATTTTATTTGATTTAATTATGCATTCTTAGTTTAATTAACTCCTCTTAAATTTAAGGCGTGGTGGCATCACCAATTTTATAGATTTTAGGGATTTGAATGAGTTTTAACTGCTCTCTGTGGGATCGACCCTGCTTACCAATATACTAATTTATTTTGGTAATTCCGCAGGAATTATTTGGTGGTATACGACGTCCACCACCCTCTTACAACATGATCTTTGGGAGACCAGCGCTGAACTCTTTCAAAGCAATAATTTCTACTCTCTACCTAAAGATGAAGTTCCCCTTGGAAGGAAGCAAAATTGGTGAGGTTTGGGGAGATCAAGCCGTGTCGAAGAAATGTCACGTACAAGTGTTAACTCAATACTAGGGACAAAAAAGGGAGAGGCCAATACACCAAACAGAGACAAGCAAGAAGGGGAAAATTGGAACGATTACGGCTTCAGAGCCCGAGCGGAAAGAAATCGCAGAGCTGCAAGGGGGAAAATGATAAGATCCCCCTCGTCACCACCAATGATACGTGCATGGTTATTGAGCTTTTCGTAGATAAGGAGAGATTCACTACCAAAATCGGGGCACATATGGAACCAGAGCTGCAAAGAAAGGTAATAGCTTGCCTGCGCAGAAACGCTGATGTATTCGCGTTCAGCACGACGGACTTAAAGGGAATTGACAGAGAGCTAGCCGAGCATCGATTGAACGTAGACCCCACAATTAAGCCAGTGAGACAAAAGACTAGACACTTCGGTGCTGAAAAAGACACCGCTATTCGGGAGCAGGTACAAGCATTGCTACCCATTGCCACGGATCGATCAGCTAGTGGATGCTACATCAGGATGTGAACTTTTGTCGATGATGGACGCTTACCAAGGGTACCATCAGGTCAAGATGTATAAGAGCGATGTTATCAAAACAGCATTCGCAGTCTGCGCAGGGATCTTTGCATATGTGAGTATGCCGTTTGGACTCAAAAACGCGGGGGCCACGTACCAGAGGATGATGGACAGAATTTTCAAGGATCAACTAAAAGAGAATGTGTCGGTCTACGTAGACGACATGTTAGTGCGCAGCACTAAAGCACGTACACATGCGGATGACTTGGAGGAAATCTTCTCGGTTGTGCGAAGACACAAACTCATGCTCAATCCCGCCAAATGCACTTTCGGGGTTCAGTCGGGAAAATTTCTGGGATACAAGGTTACACCTGAGGGGATAGAGGTGAATACAGACAAAGTTCGAGCTATTCTTGACATGACAGCGCCGCGGAACATTAAAGAAATACAAACGCTGAACGGAAGAATAACCGCACTAAGCCGGTTCATATCAAGGTCGGCAGAAAGAAGTCTGCCCTTCTTCAAAATTCTAAGGAAAGGAAGTCGGTTCGAGTGGAATAATGAGTGCCAGCAAGCCTTTGAGGACCTCAAGTATTACCTCAAAGAACTACCCATCTTGACCAAGCCGGTACCAGGGGAGCCATTATACCTATACACTTCAGTAGGGGTAGAGTCGCTGAGCGTTGTGCTAGTCCGAGAGGAAAGGGGTATGCAGAAGCCAGCCTACTTTGTGAGCAAAATCATCCAGGGAGCAGAGATTAGATACACCGCAGCGAAAAAAACTGCTTACGCTATTATGATCACGACAAGAAAATTGCGCCCCTACTTTTTATCACATAAAATTGTCGTCAGAACAGCGCTACCTTTTCAGCAGATTTTGGGGAGGCCAGACCTTGCAGGAAGGATGGTAAAGTGGGCCACTGAATTGGGTGAATATGATGTGACATTTGAACCTCGTACAACCATTAAAGCGCAGGCATTGGCTGATTTCATCCAAGAAACCACAAGATGGCCGCTAGAAAAGACTCGTATTGGTCTGTGGGGACAGCCGTCAAGTCTGGAGCCGGGCTGTTACAGTATGGTATCAGAGCAGGTCTACGTTTCTGTAGACTTGCAATAAAAATCTTTTTAAGAAAAATGACCATCATCGCAACCGCCACATCTCTACCGAGTGAGGTAAAAGTCAAAAGTATATTTATAATGCTTTAAGTTTTTCTCAATAGAGTTGGGTTTTATTTATTTTTATTTCTCATGTCCTCGAGATTACTTGTCTAGATGGCTAGAACACGCAACACATGTAGAAAGAGCACGTTGGTGCCTACGAGTATCAAAGAGTTGGGAAAACGTTTCTTCTCATACCAGTGGGAAGATAGCAAGGGTACAGAGGAAAATTTGTGGACTATGTTGAGATTATGGGAGGAGTATGTCTCCAATGGAGGAGATTCGGGTAATATGCGGGCAATGAATAAAGTGGTAGACGTAATTGACCACCGTTTGAAATATTTTACCCTAGAAGCATTCGAAGTTAGCTTCGATTAATCTGAAAGTTGCATTAAAAAGACATCTTTTGACCGATATATAAATATCCTTGTGAACAATTTGAAGACTGTCTTTCGTGGAAGGAAAGCCGTAGAAGAAGGCCAAGGCTCCAACCACCCCTATGAAGAGCCATCCGTTGGAAATTAACTACTGAATTTTTTTTAGACACTGCATTATTACTTCTTTGTTTTGAGACATTGTTGGACCTCGTTTTGAGGATTATTATTTTGGGTTTTCCTTAAAATCGTTTAATTTTTTTTCCTTACCTTATATATATATTTTTTTATGATGGCCTTTAGGCGATGGAGAGAACACATATGATAAGATTCGGGGGAAGTGCCCCAAGTGGACCTTTAGCAAGTCGGGTACCTACTCGTACCACCGAATTATTGGATAGGTTCCAAGAACTAACATGGGACCATACTCTTGGAGTAGAAATGCAGCTACTCCTCTACCGTGACCTATGGAGGGAAATGGAAACTGAAGGATGCACACCTGAACCGTTGTACTTCGCAGAGCGAGTTAGGGAAGTGGCTCCCGGAATGATAGGATGGATGGTGGAGGAAGTGATGGAAGACGTCGTCAAAATCAGACCAGGAAGACATGGATTAATGGAAACTCTAGACTTTGAGGAGTTTATCTCTGAAGTTTTAATAACTTTGAAATACTATGTCTATGGGAATAACTCAAAAACGAATGGCCCAAACAAGAAGAGGAAGAGAGCTAGTAGTGTTTAGTGATTATTTAAGTCTTTATGTTTTTCCGTTATTACAAGATGTTTGTTTTATGAGATGCTTAAAGAAACTAGTATCTAACGTTGTTTTGACCACCAACTCTAATTTTTTTTATATACCGCATTGTTTTAGTTCATGGCCAGGACAAGGGGTAATAGGAGACATCCGGCAGATGAAGAATTTGATAGCGAAGCCACTCAATCAATGGGAAATAGAAACCAAAATCGAAACGATGTTAATGCACTGGCCCAAGTACTAGCACATGCGTTGAGGGGGGTTTTGCCTCAACGACCACCACAACCTCAAGCGGAAAGTGGAAATGAAGTAGTAGCTCAGTTTCGGAGCATGGCACCACCGACGTTGAAAGGAAACGAGGGACCTTTGGGGACTGAAGAGTGGATGCGTCAGATGGAACGCATTTTCAACTACATGCGTTGTAGAGATGACTCGAAGGTGACATGTGCGGCCTTCCAACTTATAGATGATGCAGGGCATTGGTGGGAGTCAGAAACTGCTGCCCTTACTGAGGAGCAGGTGAGAGCCATCAGCTGGCGGACTTTCAAGGAGAAAGTGATGGGGAAGTATTTCCCAAAGGCTTTTCGCAAGCAAAAGGAGATAGAACTCATGAACCTGGAGCAAGGGAACCTGACCGTGCTGGAATACGAGCAGAAATTTACCCAACTAGCTCGTTTCGCCCCTCACTTGGTGGATACTGATGAGAAGAAGGCATGGACGTTTGAGAATGGGTTACGCCCTGAGATTGGTGGACACTTGGCGGCTCTCAACATCACATCATACTCAGAAATCTTGGAGCGAGCTCAAGCAGTTGCATCACGCCTCAAACTAGACATCTCGGTTGCTCGATCTCAACATACTGGAGGAAAGAGGCAGTGGGATGATCGAGACAAAAAGAGAAGCAATCAACCAGAAAAGAAACCAAGGAGTAACATGGGAGACAACCAAGGTTTTGTGCCGAACAAGCCTCTATGCCCACGTTGTCAGCGTCACCACTTCGGAGAGTGCAGATATGGCGAAAATGTATGTTACCGATGTCACAAAGGAGGGCATGTGGCTATGAACTACCCAGAAGCACGGAGAACAAATGCCCCGAACAACAACATCCTAACCTGGCGGAACAAGAATAATAACTGGGGAATGAATCAGGGCAACAACAACAACAATGGCGCTCGTAGGGGAGAGGCACGAGTCTATGCCATGAATCAGGAGGAAATGAATGGGGAGGCTCAGACCATGTCAGGTATCTTACCTATTCTGAACAAGTCTGCTTTAGTACTTTTTGATTCTGGTGCTTCACATTCGTTTATTGCAAAGAGATTTTATGAAAAGGCTGATGTAAAGTGCGTTGAGGAAACCCAACCCTTGAGAGTAAGTATTCCATCAGGAAAGGCGGTGGAAATAGATCGTTTGGCGAAAGGAGTACAAGTGGAAATCGAAAAGATAATCCTGGAGGCAGAACTGTTCATCCTGGAAATGACGGACTTTGACGTAATCCTAGGCATGGATTGGCTAAGTCAGAACCACGCGGTGATTAAGTGTCGTGACCGCGAAGTAGTCTTTCAACACCCAGGGAAGGACCAATTTTCCTTTCGAATGAACAAAACCAGGAGGACCCCCCATATCATCTCTGCCATGAAAGCTGTCAACATGATGAAGAAGGCGGATTGTCAAGCATGTCTAGTGAACGTGATGAGCTCAACACCCGCAGATTTGAAGATCGAGGACATACCTGTTGTGAGGGAATACCCAGAGGTGTTTCCAGAGGATGTAACTGGAATACCACCGGACAGACAGGTGGAGTTCACCATCGACCTTATTCCAGGAGCAACACCCATATCTAAAGCACCATATAGAATGGCACCACCCGAGTTGGAGGAGTTAAAGATCCAAATTCAGGAGCTCTTGGACAAAGGGTTCATACGTCCTAGCGTGTCCCCTTGGGGCGCACCCGTCTTGTTTGTAAAGAAGAAAGATGGGACCATGAGAATGTGTATCGACTACCGTGAACTCAACAAACTCACCATCAAGAACAAATACCCTTTGCCTAGAATCGAAGATTTATTCGATCAACTGAAAGGGGCAGGAGTTTTCTCAAAAATCGATCTGAGGTCAGGTTATCATCAGCTAAGGGTGAAGGAGTCCGATATTTTAAAGACGGCTTTTTGAACAAGGTACGGGCATTATGAGTTCACAGTGATGCCTTTTGGATTATCAAATGCACCAGCGGTGTTCATGGACTTAATGAACCGGGTTTTTCATCAATACCTGGATAAGTTCGTCATCATTTTCATAGATGACATACTGGTGTACTCAAGATATCAAAGTCAACATGAAGAGCATTTGCGCTTAGTATTGGAGACACTCCAGAAGGAAAAGTTGTACGCCAAATTCAGCAAGTACGAGTTCTGGCTCGATCGGGTGGTATTTCTTGGACACGTGGTCTCAGCCCAAGGAATTGAAGTAGATCCATCGAAGGTTGATGTAGTTCACAACTGGAACCCACCTAAGAATGCAGGAGAAGTTCGAAGTTTCTTGGGACTGGCAGGATACTACCGTCGTTTCATTGAAGGTTTCTCAAAGATAGCAAGCCCAATGACCCGGTTGACAAGGAAAGGAGTAACTTTTGAATGGGATGAGAAATGCGAAAAGAGTTTCCAGGAATTGAAGCAGAGGCTGATGACAGCACCCGTACTCACCGTCCCACAGGGGACCGAAGGATTCGTGATCTACTGCGATGCTTCTAAGCAAGGGCTTGGTTGTGTTTTAATGCAATTTGGCAAGGTGATAGCATATGCATCAAGACAGTTGAAGGTGCATGAGAAAAACTATCCTACCCATGATTTGGAGTTGGCGGCTGTGGTCCACGCTTTAAAGATTTGGCAGCACTACCTTTACGGTAGTAAATGTGAGATCTATTCTGACCACAAAAGTTTGAAGTATCTCTTCACGCAGAAGGAACTCAACATGAGACAGAGAAGGTGGCTAGAGTTGGTGAAGGATTATGACTGCACAATCCATTACCATCCGGGCAAGGCGAACGTGGTGGCCGACGCGTTAAGCCGGAAAGAGAACCTATCTGCGATTTGCATGCCCGAACTCATCCAAGAATTTTCAAAGCTAAGAATCGAGGTAGTACCAGCTTCAGAGGACACGAGCGCAATCTTGGCGGCTTTAAACATTCAACCAAGACTGCGAGATCGAATCAAGGAAGCGCAAGATGGTGATAGATTCTTGTGCAAATTAAAGGATCGAGTCCTAAGAGGTAACATCAAGGGGTTCTTCTTAGCTGAAGATGGAGCTTTGACTTTCGAAGGGAGAATTTGCATACCCAAGGATGGAGAGATAAGAAGAATAATTTTGGAAGAGGCTCACAACACACCATATTCCATCCATCCGGGCGGGACAAAAATGTATCACGACCTGAAGAAACTTTTCTGGTGGAGGAACATGAAGAGGTCAATTGGAGACTATGTTGGGAAGTGTATGACGTGCCAATTAGTGAAGACAGAACATCAGCGCCCCACGGGATTACTTAAGCCACTTGAGATCCCAGAGTGGAAGTGGGAGAAGATTTCCATGGATTTTGTGGTCGGCTTGCCCAAGACAGTCAAGGGTAATCACGCAATTTGGGTTATCGTGGACCGGCTAACCAAATCTGCTCATTTCCTGCCTGTGAAGATGACTTATAGCATGGAGCGGTTGGCTGAAATCTATGTGCAGGAGGTCGTGCGTTTACACGGAGTGCCAGTTAGTATCGTATCAGATCGTGATACGAGATTCATTTAAAAATTTTGGAGGAGCTTGCAACAAGCTATGGGCACGAAGTTAAATTTCAGCACGGCTTATCATCCACAAACCGACGGCCAATCGGAGAGGACAATCCAAACACTTGAAGACATGTTGAGAGCATGTGTGTTAGATTTTGGAGAAAATTGGGAGAAGCAACTTCCTTTGGTGGAGTTTGCATACAACAATAGCTATCAGGCGTCGATAGGCATGGCCCCGTATGAAGCGTTATATGGGAGAAAGTGCAGATCACCACTACATTGGGATGAGGTTGGCGAAAAGAGAATTCTGGGACCCGAGATTGTGGGGAAAACTGTAGTCGTGATCAATAAAATTCGGGAACGCATTAAAGCAGCCCAAGACCGACAAAAGTCGTATGCAGATTCAAAAATGAGGGATTTTCATTTTGAAGTAGGCGATAAGGTTTTCTTGAAACTATCACCAATGAAAGGAGTTGTCAGAATCGGCAAAGGAGGAAAACTAAGACCTCGTTACATTGGACCCTTTGACATTCTCGAGAGAGTTGGTGAAGTTGCATATCGGTTAGCATTGCCGCCAAGTCTGACGTCGATACATAACGTCTTTCATGTCTCGTCTTTGAGGAAATACTCCACGACCCGAGCAACATTGTGAGTCACGTTGAATTGGAGCTGGATGAGGACTTAACTTATGATGAGCACTCGACAACTATTTTGGATAGGAAAATACACGTGTTAAGAAATAAAGAGATCCCTCTAGTCAAAGTTCAGTGGAGTAGGCATGACCATAATGAGGCTACATGGGAAAGGGAGGATGACATTAGATCTAGATACCCTCACCTTTTTGACTCAGGTAAGTAATTTCGAGGACGAATTTTTTTTTTATGTTGGTAAGGATGTAGTACCCCAAAATATTTTTAACTACAAAATTTCTCGTCTTTATTTCTTTTCAATAATTAAAATTTTAAGTCTTATAAGTCGCGCCTAGATATTGCATTGAACATGAGCTTTTAATCATAATAAATTCTAAGCATTTATTATTATTATTATTATTATTATTATTATTATTATTATTATTATTATTATTATTATTATTATTATTATTATTATTTTATACTAAAGCCCCAACAATTATACTTTGTTAAAGCCCAAATAAACTTCATTGGATGAAAACTCTTTTCCTCTCAAATTCTGGGCCCATCTTTTGGCCCAAAGAAGAGCAGCAGAATTTCTGCATTTCTACTTGGTTCTCGTTCATGACATGAACCCTAATTTTCCTTCTTGAGCAAATCCTAAACTATGGAAAGATCCCCTTAATTGATTTTTCTGCCAGAAATAGACCTCCAATTTCTTGTATAAATAGCCGCCTCTACATCCATATTCCCTCACACCAAAGCAAGGTTAAACACCGAGCTTCTAATTTCTCTCTGCGGCGTGAGGTAAACCTCCCTCTCCTTTATTTCTTCTTCCTTGTTTTGTCCTGTATTCCTCCGTTCTGCGAAAGAGTAGGCAGACATCTTTACTTTTTATTTTTCTTGACATCACACTTTCTTTTGTGTCAGATTTTTCTTTACTTCAATGACATGTACTATTATATGTATATGGAGTACTTATAGAGTAGGCTATGTGTTCTATGCATGTTTATGACCTAGGGAAACTAGCATTTTCATGTTTTCATTTCTTTTATGCAGATACCTATATATATATATATATATATATATATATTACATGCTTCTAACTCCTATAAAAGTCACATGCATAGGTATATTTTTAATTAGCTGACCAAAATTCTCTACTTTTGTTGTTCAACATATATATATACATATTATATTATAGTTAGAGTTATATATATATATATATATATATATATATATATATTCACAGTTTTCGTTTAAATCATTTTTTTTAATAAATGAACTTTAACTTCAAAGCATACATTTTCGAATATTTTAGAAAGGTATATATATATATATATATATATATATATATGTATTAGTAGGAAAAGAAATGTTGTTCATATTTGATAGATTCACGTTCTTGTGCATTCGTTAATTTAGCATATTTTTAATTACGTTTTCATAATTTATTTTTAGGCGAGGCGCGCAAGACTTAATCTTTAATTATTTCACACGTGTCAAAGAGAAGTAAAGGAGGGGTTATAACGTTGCATTTAACATTTATCCTTATTATACGTTTTACTCAATTTATATGTGTGAGAAGCAGGCAGAGCCTCCGGGCTATGAGACAGAAAGTTATAGCCTACGGGTTATATGAGACAGAAAGTTATAGCCTATGGGTTATATGAGACAGAAAGTTATAACCTACGGGTTATATGAGAAAGAAAGTTATAGCCTATGGGCTATATGAGACAGAAAGTTATAGCCTACGGGTTATATGAGAAAGAAAGTTATAGCCTATGGGCTATATGAGACATAAAGTTATATAGCCTTCGGGCTAAGAGACAGAAAGTTATTGCTTTCGGGCAATATGAAAGAGCAGACAGTTTTTATTGCACTTATTTTTTTGTTGTGATTCTTATAATATGGATAAATGCACCCCCACTGAGTTTATTGTACTCACCCCAAAATAATATCTTTTTCAGGAGATAACTCGGGCGATGGGAGGCGGGGCGAATGATGGTCAAAGATGAAAGAAGAATAATGTTTATTTTTAATTGGAATAAAGACTCAGTTTATGTTGTTTATTTACTTTCCTCAGTTGGATTTGAGTTTTAGTTATTTAAGTATTGAAATCTTATTATTTTTATTCAAAGTGCATTTTATTATTTTAAAGAAAATTGGGGCGTCACAGGGGACCATGGACGGCGCAGGTCGACGGTTCCGTCACCAAGGAAGGGTGTGGAGTCAGAATATATATCGAATCACCGGAAGATGGGGTTTACCAATTCGCGATCAAGTTCGAGGACAAGCTGTCGAATAATGAGACAGAATATGAAGCAGTGATAAGGGCCGCCCACATCTTGAGGGAGCTTAGAGCAGACACAGCTATAATCAAGACCGATTTACAACTAGTAGCCCAGCAATTGAGGGGTGAATGCGAGGTCCGCGACGACAGAATGAAAGCTTATTATGATCAGATGCAGCAAATCAAGAGAAAATTTGAAGAACTCGAAATAGTACAAGTACCCCGAGAGGAAAATCGAAAAGCTGATCTTCTGGTGAGGATGGCCAGTGCCGTTGAGCAATCATGGAACGAAGAAATCACACTCCTGTTTGAGCCAAAGAGGAATTCAGAGGTCCAAGTCTGCATAGTCGAAGTTGGGAACGACTGGCGAGCTCCGATTATTCATTTTTTACGAATAGGGGAAAGAATGGAGGGAGACACCTCAAAGTACGCTAAATATGAGAATTTTTGCTTGATCAACAACCAGCTTTATAAAAGATCTTTCACACATCCGTTCCTTAAATGTTTATCACCGGAGGAGGCAGAGTTTGCTCTAAAAGAAATTCATCAGGGTTGCTGTGGGAACCACGCGGGATACAAGGACTTGACCAGAAAAATCATCAGAGCAAGGTTCTATTGGCCCGGCATCGACAGAGACACCAAGGCATATGTAAAGAAATGTGGACCTTGCCAGAGACACGCGCCAAGAATCAATATCCCAGGGGAGGAAATGGGGATAATGTACTCGGCACATCCCTTTGACAAATGGGGAATTGATATCGTGGGCAAACTGCCAACGGCACCAGGAGGAAAGTGTTTCTTGATAGTGGCAGTAGACTATTTTTCGAAATGGGTGGAAGCAGAGGCGGTAACAAGGGTGGATGAGGCCACCATCGAAAAGTTCATCTGGAAAAACATATGTTGAAGATATGGGGTGCCCAAGGTTCTAATATCAGACAACGGAGCCCAGTTCACTAGCCAGAAAATCGAAGATTTTTGTTCAAGGATGGACATCGAGCAAAGGTTCGTCTCAGTGGCTCATCCCCAAGCCAACGGTCAAGTAGAGCTGGCTAATCGCACTATCTGCGAAGGCATCAAGAAAATATTGGAAAAAAGCAGAGGACGATGGGCAGAAGAATTGGACACGGTTTTGTGGGCACTACGCACCAGCCCAAAAATAGCTACAGGAGAAGCCCCGTTCACCTTGGTTTATGGCTCAAATGCGGTCATACCAGCAGAGGTAAGGTTAGAGTCACATCGAATTTGTACATATGATCCAGTGCAGAATGAAGAACTGCGCAGACTCGAGCTGGACCTCATAGACTTAAAGAGAGAAGAATCTCAGGTCAAGGCAGCCAAGTACAAGAGTATTATTAAAGCGGGATATGACAAGAAGGTCAAGTGGCGCCGACTCCAGAAAGGTGACCTAGTACTCAAGCGCGCGGATGCTCTAAAGGCCATCGGGAAATTTGAAGCTAATTGGGAGGGACCTTATATCATCATTGAAGTCTTAAGAGGCGGAGCCTATCACTTATCCGATCAGGAAGGGAGAGCCCTTACGAGGCCATGGAATATCAACCATCTCAAGAAATTCTATGTATAAATCTCAGATATGTGCGGTCGTTGTGTAGACCAGATACTCTTTTCCCCCCACAGGGGTTTTAATGAGGTCTGGGGCCATGGTCATCATCAATAAAAATCTATGGTTTTAGGGAGAACTTGCTTCTTATATCCTCCTTCAGCATAATTTACAACACAGGTCATGAGGACGGCGCAGAAAAATTCAAGGCATAAATTGCACGACGAGGGCATTAATTGCACATATTCAAGGCATAAATTGCACGACGAGGGCATTAATTGCACAA
Organism: Salvia miltiorrhiza; assembly: GCF_028751815.1. Lineage (NCBI taxonomy): Eukaryota > Viridiplantae > Streptophyta > Magnoliopsida > Lamiales > Lamiaceae > Salvia > Salvia miltiorrhiza. The sequence goes on along the minus strand of NC_080394.1, from coordinate 43,745,675 downwards.
ATTCAAGGCATAAATTGCACGACGAGGGCATTAATTGCACAAATTCAAGGCATAAATTGCACGACGAGGGCATTAATTGCACAAATTCAAGGCATATATTGCACAAGCTCAAGGCATCAATTGCACAAATTCAAGGCATATATTGCACAAGCTCAAGGCATCAATTGCACAAGTTTAGGGCGTCAACAGTACAAGTCCAAGACATTAATTGCACAAATTCAAAGCATATATTGCACAAGCTCAAGGCATCAATTGCACAAGTTTAGGGCGCCAACAGTACAAGTCCAAGACATCAATTGCACAAGCTCAGGACATAAACTACACGAAGTAGGCATTACTGGCAAGAACTCATCTGCGCCGCTGCTGCCAACTCCACTAAAGACATCATTCACAAAATTCAAGATGTTAGCCATGACAACGAAGACATTGATCGCAAAATAGGGGCGTTAATTGCATAAGCCAAGGCATAAATTGCAACGTCTAAGGCATTAACTGCATGATACAAGGCGTGAATTGCGAAGTCTGGGGCATTAACCGCATTATGAAGGTACCAATAGTAGCGACGGAGGCATTAACTGCAAAGACTGAGGCATTAACTTCAAAGCCTAAAAGACGATGATCAGGGTCCCCAGGCCACGCAAACTGAGGTCCCAAGTCTGCGCAGATGAACACCTTGCCCAAGTAATCAGCCAAAAATTTCCACGATTAAACCACGGGTCCAAATATTCTAACGAACATAGGGATGCGGGACATCAATAGCAACAGAGAGCTTACGAGTAACACACGACGCTTATGAAGCACAATGCGAAATAATCAATAGCTACCAATAAGGGGAAGATATCAAAAGGGAATGATTCATACGAGAGTCAAACAAGTTACACCAATTGTTGTTAACAAAAATCTCAGTACGAATATACAAAGCTTTCAAATCACAAACAGAAACGTTTCAGAATCTAAAGATTGGGGGTCGGAGTCGGGGGATTCTCCATCTACATCTCCTCATCCGTATCACCGCTGCCATCCTCACCGGAGGGTTCACGCTGCGCTGACTCATGCGCTAGAGATGTCGGCGCCGCTACGACTACGGGAGCTGGCTCATAGAACACCCCACCACCCGGGTAGTTACCCCGAACTGATCGGATACGAGAACGAATCTCGTCCAGATAAGGCGTCCTAATAAAAGGCTCAGCAGGAAGGTCAACGCCGCGGCCCATCACGAACAAGCTAATAGCCTTGTCTATGACAGGGAACCACCATTCGGGAGTTGGTCGTGAGTCAGCATTGATACCCAAAATTCCTCCAAGAGCATTCGAGTCGACGGCGTTCAGCACCGCCTCGTTCTCACACAGGGCCCTTTGCTCAGGGGAAGCTTGGATCAAGTTAAGAGTGATTTGGGTTGACTCCTTGACAAGCCATTGCAGCGCCGGAGCTGCAGCATTCAGCAACTCGGGGGTACGAGCGAATGCAGTAACGGTCTCCAATAACATGATGCGCAAGAACGCGTGACCCTCTGAAGAAAGAAAGTAGCGTAGCCGATATTGCTGGGTGCCTTCAAAAGGTATCTTTTTTATATATATATTCATGTTTCACTATCTTGGGATAGATCTATATACACACGACAAAGATGTTTATCTTCATCGATTGTGTAATTAGGCTGTCGAGTAGAAGCCATGAAAGGTAGAATAACAAACAGACAAAAATAAGAAATAAAAGCTTAGATTGTGTGTGGATGTATAAAAATCGGATAGCATATTTATAGAGATTAAATTATGAAAATTTGCAGATAAGATAAGAAATGAATGGTGGGGATTTAATGGAAATCGTAATGAATGGCATAGATTTATTCTTTCAGATTCGTACATAAGATAGAATGGATGATGGAGATTTAAAGAACTTGAAATTGAGGGTACAAATTTTGATGTTATAAAGTTACAGAATAGATAAGAAACGAATGGTGAGGATTTAATGGAAATCGTGACAAATGGTAGAGATTTATTCTTGCAGATTTGTACCTAAGATATAGAATATGTGGTGCAGATTTGATGTTATAAAGTTGCATAATAGATAAGAAACGGATGGTGAGGATTTAATGGAAATCAAAATGGACGGTGGATATTTATTATTGGATAGATAAGATTTGTACACCTATCTTATCAATTTTTTACTCGTAAATAAGCAAAAATAAGATATGAATTATCATGCTGCTGACTCTTCTGATATATTTTCTTCTTCAAGCTCATCTGATGAAGAGTTTGAAGAAATACTCAATGAATGCGATGTTGAACATCAATTGATGTCTCGACATATTTTATCCAATAATTTCATTGTAGCAAGCCTCATCGAAAACCAAAATGCTACAACAATCCACAGAGGCTCAGTTCCTGGTCGCAGGATGATTCATCGTGATCGAGAAGCAGCTGCCCAACGTCTCTTCAACTACTATTTTTCTAAAAATCCAACATTTAATGAAGGAATGTTTTGTAGACATTTCCGAATGTCTCGAAATTTATTCCTTCATATTGTTGATGTTGTAAAAAAATCATAACAGTTACTTTCAGCAAAGTAAAGATTGTACTGGTAGACTGGGCTTGTCCACACTGCAAAAAATAACCGCTACATTTCGGATATTAGCATACGAAGTACCAGCAGATGCCACTGATGAGTACATCAACATTGGTGAGTCTACTACAATTAAATGTGTCAAAAAAATTTGTCGTGCAATTGTGGAAATATTTTCAAGTCAATATCTTAGATCTCCTACTTCTAGTGATGTTGCTAGACTACTATATATCGATCAACAACGTGGTTTCCCAGGAATGTTAGGTAGTCTAGATTGTATGCACTGGAAGTGAAAAAATTGTCCAATTGCTTGGGCAGGCTCGTATGCAGGTCGTAGTGGATCTCCCACGATTATTCTTGAAATTGTCGCCGATTATGATCTTTGGATATGGCATTCATACTTTGGTATGCCAGGGTCCAATAATGATATTAATGTCTTGGAAATGTCTCATCTTTTCAGTGAGCTTGCTAGATGTATCACTCCACCTGCATATTATGTAATACAAGGAAAAGAGTATAATGTGGGTTATTATTTAGCTGACGGAATATATCTGAAATGGTCCACACTTGTGCAAACTATTTATGAACCACGTACTATAAAAAAAAAATTGCCGCGAGACAAGAGTCGTGTAGAAAAGATGTGGAATGTGCATTTGGAGTGGGGGGCTGGTATCGGCCCACGTTAGTATTCCTCCGATTCGAGGAAAATATCACAATTCGTTTCAGCTTGGCAATTTGAATAGTTGGTCAATGTCAACTTGAATCATTGTCTTTATACAAACCGATTGGCTCTACCAACTGAGACAGTCCGATATCTCAACCTATACAGAAAGACTATAATCAATTAACTCTCCAATTAGAAAATTCTAATTGTAGAGTGGGGGGCTAACTGTAGTGGGCAAAATTCGTCAACTTGGCTCAAGCCCAATCAACATTCCAAGCTGGACTAATTAGACAAACAAACCGGTCAGTCTAACCCGACAAACTTCGAACCAACTTGGAGCGATGACTAGGCTGACCCAATTACTTGTTCGTCCAGCCCGATAAGTCAAATTATGCTTATTGCAAGATCAACCTGGGCCGACCCAGGCTGACTATCTCACTTCATATCCAACTCATCCAAACGGTCTGGCCGAATAATTCGCACCCAGCCTAGCCCATCACGCTTGTCCACCAAGCTAGCTCACCAAGCTGGCACGACCCTAAAGGCCCAGTCAGTCACACAGGTTGGCCCATCTAGCCCGGAAAGCTATAGACCGACTGGAGTCCACAACCAAGCTGGATATATCGCATACGGCCCAATGGTTATTGTCAACCTAGAAGGACAAAGTACAAGGCCCAGCCGTCAAACCCTAAAACACGTCTCCCACCAAGCTGACGGGTCAGACGGGTAAATCTTTGTGATCCCGTCCAAATCGCAACAACCTGGGAGATAAGGGCCTTGACGAGGCCAGACTGTAGAAACCCTAGTGGCTGGATGTCCACTATATAAACAGCCCGACTAGGTCATCAAAGGAGACACGAAAAAATCTTACTTGCTATCGACTCCTTGAATTCTTTCTACTCCGCCGCCTAGTCAACCTGGCCTATCTCCGCCTCCCATATTCCATTATCACAACACACTGTCACCGTTTCCACCCTCCGACGCCGCTTACAGCTTGGAATAACCGCACACTCCAGCTTGTCTTTCTCTCTTATTTCAATTTGCTTATCATTCTATTTTGCTATTCCGCTACTGACTTGAGCGTCGGAGGCTCTACGGTCGACACCCCCACTCGGTGCTCAACCTAGGGCTCTTACATGTTCTTGTGTTGACAGGTTGCTAGTGCCCAATCTATCCGGACGTGCATACGTCAACTTCAATTGTAGGTTTTAGCCTCTACATACGTTATCGAAGCATCAAAGATAAATCGGCTCATCTTGCACTTCGTGGTGCATTGGTCGATCATTTGTGGGAGGAATATTCAAATTTAGAACGTACGTTAATTTCCATTGTTAAGTAGTTTAAACTTTTGCAAGTATTATGTAATATTAGTGTTGCTCTTATCATGTAATTTATGTTTTTTACAAGTATTACGTAATGTTATTTTTTATGTTGTTGAAATAAATTAATGTGCAATAATTTAAATATAGTTCATAATATATAATAACTATGTAAACATATTAATTTAATAATAATTGAAAGTATCAAAATAGAATATTCCATTGTAAAGTGATATATAGAGTTGATTGTTGGAGAGCAAAACTAAATTACTCTACATTTCACTCTACAATAGAGTAAAGTTCACTCTAATGTAGAGTGAACCATTGGAGATGCTCTTAGTCGTCGATGAATGCCTAATTTTCAACGGTTAATGTTGTTTTTCGGCTTCTCTCACTATTTCCTACCAAAATATATATATTCCTAAATTTTTTGCATATCCAACACAATTTATTGAAATAAAACATTTTTAAAACAATTAAATTATGCTCAAATCGATCAAATTACAAATTCATAACATTATAATCATAAATTTATATATATTAAAATGTTGAATTCTTACTTGGTTTGAAGAAGAAAAAACCATGAGGTCGTTTGTGTAAAAATCTTCAAACCTTTCTCACTAGCCATGAATTATCCGTCGAATTCACAAATGAGTTTCATGAATTATCCGTCGAATACCCTCCACAAGCCATCAAACATCCTTCCACACACAAGTCATCAACCCCCCTTCCACACACTAGCCGTCTCTAATTTTTTAAACACAAGCTTATCACTAATTTTTTCTTGCCATTTTCAACTTTCAAATTGTTATTGTGTTTAGTCGTTGCCCTCTACCATATATTTAACTTAAAATCTTATGTAGTGAGCCCTACCTACTACCCCTATTTACCCACTCACTAGTTGTTTATCTCTCTAATTCCCACAACTCGTCAGTTTTTCTCTCCAATCTCGGTTCCCCAACAAAAAAGTAGTCAAATTTATCTTTTAATAGTATATTAAATCAAAAAGTGCATAGAATCTTCATAATTTATTGTTGTTGTATTATATTTTAGCTGTGAATTTTGGGTCAACTATTTTTGTTAGAGTCGTGGATTTTGGATGTTATCGTCTTATTAGGTTCTAAGAAATCAAATTCATAAAGTAATAGAATCTTCATAATTTGTGTCATGGTTTTGACACAAAGTATACTTTTTGACTCAAATGTGTAACATGTGTAAGAAATATGTTGGAAACATTAAGGATAGTATAGTCTATTTGGATAGAATTAGCTTATTTTTTATAAGGGTGGGTATTTTTCATTTTTATATACAAGTGAGTATTTTAAATTCTCACCCTTTTGACTATTCCCCCCGTCCCGATAAACATGGTCCAGTTCTTTTCAGCATGGAGATTAAAAAACTTGTTTTTCAGGGGGAAAATGGTATGATCCACATAAATTAAACATTTTAATAAGCTTAGTAGTTTTACTTTAGTCCCTCTTTTTTCAAAGGCCCACAATCATCACCATCCAATACAATTAAATTAGTCATTTTAGATTCATTAAATAAAAGGCGGCAGTTTTGTTTCATGAATTAAAACCAAAGCGCCATTTTTGGAGTATAATACCTTGTGTAGAATGTTCAAGGAAAATAGAGGAAAAATTTCAAAGCAAATTTCATTGAAAATTTTCAATTATTGATGCCACTTTAAACTGAAATGTTTGAAACTTACAGCATGCCAAAATGTTCAACAAAAAGATGATTTCCCTATAAACAACAACAATAAATAAACTCTAGTCCTAACTCACTTCTTCACCTCCTTCTTGTTTCTTCTTCATTCTTTTTCTTCAAAAACTTCAAAAAATGGTGAATAAACAACTAACTAACACACAACAAAACCATATAGTGCAATTTCTTCTACATAATTCAAAAGATGGGAAACTTTTCTCTGGCAAAATGAAGGAAGCTTGCCTGAAGTTCAACTATTCGAGAAGGACTATCACTCGTCTATCAACCGAAGCAAGAAAACATAGAAATGCGGGTTAGATTATACAGTTAAGCATAAGCAGTAAGAAGATAAATGCACCAAGGTTTACAAAAGAGAGTGTAGGTTGATCTACTTCAAATTCAAAGTTCGGAATTATGCAGAAGAGCAATAATAAGGAAGCTAGCAATTGGCATAAAATGCAACAAGAGCACTGTGGGAATATAAGTTATAATCTAGGGTTAATCAGCGACCACATCTCATTGGAAATGAATCACCGGTGAAGTCAAAGGCCTCGCATGCACATATATATTCTCAACATCTCAGTAAAACCAAACACATATTCTCATCATTTAATTATAGACTTAGGTATAAACACATCAATCCTACAAATAGCTCTTGCACATCACACATGCAAAATCAAACTCATAGTCTTATCATTTTAGTGAAAGGAATTTCCACACCCTTTTGATGTAGTTGGAAAATAGATGGGCATCATGATGTCAACCACCCTCTTTAAGCGGTCAATGAGTTGTCCTTCGATTTTCGGCGCCTCAGTCTCTAGTACGACCGTCTCCGGCTCCATAGTCACTAGTACCACCGTCCAACTACCATCTGTTTTGACCCAAGCGCCACAATCACTAAAATCGAAGAAATCATCGACATCAACTGGAGATAGCGAATCAGGAACATAGCCACCAACTAAAGTATTCCTCTTGCACAGAATCGACAATTAAGGCTTTGGATTCGAAGGAATTTAGTATGGGATATAAGGATTTCATCACGGCGGCAAAGATGGAAAAAGGGGCTATGGCAGAGGGGGGTTGCAGTACAGAGGGGATGCACCGTGAGAAGGGCGACTAAGATTTCAGAGAAAAGAACGCGCCGCTAGAGAGAGAGAGAGAGTGTGAGAATGAGAGTGAGAAATAATGAAGTTAAAAGTGAGATGGCATGAATTATGGATTCAGAGATTAAAGGATATATTTTCCCTTAATTAAAATAAAGCATCATTAATTATTTTTATTTTAAGAATGAACTAATTTTAGTGGGACATCCCAAAATAAAAAAACAAACCATATTTAGTGCTCGTTTGGTTCAAGTAGAGGAATGAAAATGAAATATAATCAAATAAAGGAGTGGAATGATAATAATACCCATTACTTTTATTGAGTGTTTGGTTTAACAATGGAAATGAAACATTAGTAAGAGATTCCCTTTCTTTTGTTTCCCCTCTATTTTGAGGGGTAACAAATTGAGTATTTATGTTACCCTCAAGTAAGGGTAATGACAATAAGTATAATGAATTCAATTACTTAATTCCCTTTTCAACATCTAAAAATATCCAATTAAATGTTGATCTAATGGAGCGGAGAGAGAATACATTCCCTCAAATAAAGAGAAAAGAAAAATAAATGAAATTTATTATAAATAAAATGTCGGTTAATCAGGTGCGTCTCTCAAGCCTACGCCCGTCTCCCATGCACAAGTAAGATTCGGCGTCTGCCTACATGGCAGTAGCATCGTTAACGTTGTACTCCAGTAAAATCATTTCCTTAATCCCTGATTTAACCTTCTACTTTCCTATAATCCCGAACATATCCCCGTCGTAGCCAACACTGCGAAAACCCAGAAGCCTTTTTTTTTTTTCGGTTTTTTTTTTCCCTTGTGTTTCTCTCTCTTAACTTGCCATCTCCCTGCTTCCCTCCATCTCGCCCCTCCTCTCCCTCCCCCCCCCCCCCCCCCCCCAAATTTCATTAATTCGCCCTGATTCATCGATCAGGTGGCTGTAATCTCGTAATCCATGACGATGATGACTCCTCAGCCGTTGGATGTAACTCCACTTTCTCCAACTTCCAAATTTCGGTTTACGCTCTGTTTCACACTTCCTATCATCCGTGTCTGTAGATATGCATGCATAACGTTATGTTGATAATTCGTTGGAGTTCATGTTTATGGCGGAGTTTTTATTTTTTTATCTACGGACTCGCGTCTGTTTGTTGAGATTGAATGGCTCTGATCCTCTAGGGTTTTGCGAACTAAAAGGAGGTTTTAGTATCTTAATGTAATTAGAATTTCTTAATTGGAGCTGCTTGAGTGAGTACGAAGTTCAACTATGGAGTAAGTGTTATGGTTTCACCGGATCACGCTTGATTGATCGTATTGCTTTTGCTTGTGAAACTGTAGCAACAGGAAGATGAAGAAATGCTGGTGCCACACTCAGATTTGGTGGAAGGTCCTCAGCCTTTAGTCGAAGGACCTCAGCCAATGGAAGGTACTCCCCTCTGGCGCTCTACTAGAATTTTGGTTGTTTGGTATAGAGATGCACAAGTGCCTATGAAGTTCTGTCTTCTTTGTTGTATCTGGCATGCGTTCCTCAGAGTAGATTGTTACAGTTTATGATTTTTCTCAGTGCATTCTGAGTTTTTGAGGTTTTGTTCTATTTGTGTCGTGTTTTGAAAGCATTGTCAATTTCTTAGTGGCGCCAGTGGAAAATGCTGGGACCGTGGAGAATCAGGCGAGTGATGAGCCACAAACTTCTCGTTTCACGTGGACAATAGAGAACTTTTCCCGATTGAATACGAAGAAGCTCTACTCAGATGTCTTTGTTGTTGGGAGTTTTAAATGGTAACTCAAAGCTTTGATTTAGCTTTATCTTCCTTCACATAGGTTGGTTTGTGTAGGATGGAAATGTATTATGGTAGTTGAAATTAACTAGAAAAAGTACTAATGCTTTATATTGCCATGAGATAAAAGTTGCATAGCTAGATTTCAATTGATTTTTTCCCCTGTGAGAGTGATCCGTATGACAGTCAAATTGCACTGGTTTCTGCAGGCGGGTGCTTATTTTTCCTAAGGGAAACAATGTGGATTACTTGTCAATGTATTTGGATGTGGCTGATTCTGCTACCTTACCATATGGGTGGAACAGATATGCGCAGTTTAGCTTGTCTATAGTTAATCAAATGCATAACAAGTTGACAATTAAAAAAGGTACATCCTAGGACTGCCTTGTATTTTTTTATTTTTATTTTTAAATTAGGCAGTAGTCGGGTGGACCTAGGCATAACTGTGTATGCATGCTATAGGTTGACACTGCTGCTTGCTTTGTTAAGCTTTCTTTTTCTGTAATCAGATTCAGAATTTGTCAAATGCCTTGAGTCCGACTTCCTCCACTACACCCCCACCAAATTTGAAGGATTAATTTGTTTATCTACATAAAGTTTATCTATGTTCTCCAGCATTAGGTACCTGCACCATGATTCTTGTGATAAGCTAAGCCTTGTTGTGGCTTCCGCAGATACTCAGCACCAGTTCAATCAAAGGGAGAGTGATTGGGGTTTCACATCTTTCATGCCTCTTAGTGAGCTGTATGACGCCAACAAGGGTTACCTAATGAATGATACTTGTATTGTTGAAGCTGATGTGGCTGTACGTAAAATAATTGATTATTGGACATATGATTCAAAGAAAGAAACAGGCTTCGTTGGACTTAAGAACCAGGGAGCTACTTGTTATATGAATTCTCTGCTCCAAACATTGTACCACATTCCTTACTTCAGAAAGGTTACAATATGTTCCTGCCACCTATATAGTTCTGATATATTGATCTGTCTTGTGTATGGATTATAATTAAAGAAGCATGAAGAGGTTTCACTCTAACCTTAAAAATGTTATATCAGGCTGTGTATCACATGCCAACAACTGAGAATGATAACCCCACAGGAAGCATACCTTTGGCATTACAGAGTTTATTTTATAAGCTCCAGTATCATGACACCAGCGTAGCTACAAAAGAATTGACTAAATCATTTGGATGGGACACATATGATTCATTTATGCAACATGATGTACAAGAACTTAACAGAGTTTTATCCGAAAAGCTTGAGGACAAGATGAAGGTACTGATTTCTGACAACATGATATTTAAGTGTATCTATATTTTTATATCAACAAAGTAAGTTGTGAAGTAATACTAGCTCTTGTACTGGCACAGGGAACTGTTGTGGAAGGAACTATACAAAAATTGTTTGAAGGGCACCATATGAATTACATAGCGTGCATCAACGTAGACTTCAAGTCTACTAGAAAGGAATCATTTTATGGTATTGATTTTTCTCATACTGTCATACAGTCGTACTTTCCTGGCATTATGACATTGATGGAGAGATTTATAACCCATGTTCTTGTGGCAGACCTTCAACTTGATGTAAAAGGTTGTAAGGATGTTTATGCTTCATTTGACAAGTACGTAGAAGTTGAACGTCTTGAGGGAGATAACAAATATCACGCCGAAGAACATGGTTTGCAGGTATGCTGCTGCAGAAGCAGACAATAATGTATATTTGAGAATATTCATTTAATTTTATTGATTTAAGGAAATCTAGCTAACTTCCTTGCCCCTAAAAAATTTCGTGTACTTCAGTATCTCTGATTTCTCCTCCTAGATTGATAAATTGATTGGTGTAACATTTGACCTCAATGTCCTTTACTCCTTGGCTGAAAAATGTTATTTTACTTTCACCTTACTCACCTTAGGATGCAAAGAAGGGTGTCTTGTTCATGGACTTCCCTCCAGTTCTCCAGCTTCAGTTAAAGCGTTTTGAATATGATTTTATGAGGGATACAATGGTTAAGGTGAGTTGTGTAGTTATTGCTTGATGTTTTGATTATCTTTATCTTGTTTTTTTATGTTTATTCTGGGTGCCCAATAATGCTTAGCAAGTTAGCATTGTTAGACCTTGGCACTTTTGTCAGGGGAGCAAGAGCAGTAGAAGATTATATTGGTTGAGAGACGATCCTGCTTTCTTTGTTTTCTTTTTGGTATTATTTAATTGAGTCGGTGATTTATTATTATTACTTCTTGTCAGGGAGTTTGGGCTAAATGCCTATACATGTGCATGAGCTTTTAGGGTTAGGGTTTCCTTTTTTTTTCTTTTCTATATATTATAGCAGTATCATTGTTAGAGACAGTTATAGTAGTATTGTTTTTAGGGACGGTTATAGTTGTAGGCTTCGGTGATAGTATTACTTTTTGGATATAATCTGATAGAAACTCCTCACTGAGGTCTACAGCTATAACTGTCTGCTAAAATCAATATTATGATCCAGAGGGTCTCCTCTTCATCACCTAAATGTGTGAAGTGAAAAAGTTCATTTTCCATATGGACTCCAACTATTATACTGCTATTGTATAGAAAAAAAAAGGAAACTCTAATCCTAAAAACCCATGCACATGTATAGGCCTTTAGCCCGAACTCTCTGACAAGAAATAATAATAATTTAAATAACTGACTCAATTTGATAATACGAAAAAAAAAAAAAAAAAGCAGGACCGGATCGTCTCGCAACCACTATAATCTGCTATTGAGAAAACAAAGAAAGCAGGACAGTCTCTCAACCACTATAATCTCTTGCTCCCATGACAAAAGTGCCACGGTCTAACATGCATCTTCGGCACATGATCAATTAACTGCTTAACCTTTTGATCGTAGCTAAGAGTTTATAAAATACTCCCTCCGTTCACGAAAATCTTCCTAATTTTCCTTTTCCGTCCGTCCACGAGACATCTTCCTAGCCCGTTTTTGAAAATAATCCCACTAACTATCATCCTTAAAATTCTCACATATTTACACACATTGCCACTAAGGGACCCACCATTTTTGGAAATAACCACATTAACTATCATCCTTTTTCTAATTTGTGGGCCCCCCTCTCCACTCAGTAGATACACAACTTGCTTTTCCTAAAGCCTGTGTCCACTCCCCTTAGAAAACGGAGGGAGTATCTCATTCTGTTTTTATATTTGTTTAAATAGAGTTTTACTGTATTTCGACCTGTGAATCTGGTAATCTGGTAACAACATGCGTAGTTGTTGCTTTCTACTCTTAATACCGAAAACAAAAAAACTCTCGAGTAGATAAGTTCATCCTAGTTTTGGAAGTTAATTATTTTTAGGGTTTTCTGTTTCAGATTGTAGTCTTGGTAACTTATGGGTAGATTTCTGCTGTGTTTCCACAAGAAGGAAGTCTTGTTTCTATGCTGATTTTGCAAAATCTTGTTGTATCTTCTTCCTCCGAATTTTTTGATAGGACATAGCAATAGTGGTTATAGATGGTTTTTGCTCAATTTATTTTTAGACTGTCATCTATTCACCTAATTCAGTTCTACTTGAAACCTTCCTTTCATTCTTGTGACGCTGGTTAGTACTTGCAAGCAGCTGCAGTATTTTATATCATAATGAAGACTTGATCTGTGCGTCACATTTAAGAATCCTTGATATTTTGTTTTTATCATTGGAGTTTAACAATTGTCTTGGTGAATGTTCAAAAAAATTGCTCATGATGGCAGATAAATGACCGATATGAATTCCCATTGGAGCTTGATCTAGATAGGGATAATGGAAAGTATTTGTCGCCAGATGCAGATAGAAGCATACGAAACCTGTACATACTTCACAGGTTATTGTACCCTCTTTACCCGTAACTCTAGTTCTATCTGTTTCCTGCCTTTTGAAATATTTTTTCAGCATTTCTTATTTTCATTAAGTAGGATTGGGGACTATGAAGTATCAAAAATTGAGCTTTTGATCTCAAATAACAGAAGGATGTGGGAGGAAATCATTTATGTCTAATAAGAATTTGTCACACACATTTGTCTATAAGATCATCGTATAATAAGATGATGCTATGGTATCTAATCCTCTTAAGCTAAGGTTAATCGTTGTTTTGTATCCTTTTTGTCTTATAATCCATTCCATTACTTACACACATGCTATAACTTAAATACTTAATAATTATTTTGTCCTTCATTTACTAGGTGATGCTAGTAATTTGTAACTGTTTAAGGCATCCTCTTCTGTTAAGTGACCAGATGTGGTAATTCTTTGTCTGATGTTGGTTGTGGGCCTTTGTTATGCATTTCAAGAATCATATGGGATGCTTTAAAGTGGACAGTATTGAAATGTAGTTGATAAATCTTGGTGGAATAGCATGATGCTGTTTTCTTACTTATATTTAAGACAATAAATTTGCATGCGTGTCCTGCCAGTTGCAGATCCACTTGAATGTGCTTCACTCATTTCATTTGCATAGTCCAATTTGTTTTAGTACTGTTCCGGGATTCCTCATCTTATGTACCTTCTTTCTACTCAATAGATTTACTAGTTGCTTATCAAGAAAAATAAGATCTTTTTGCTCAAATACTGTTCTAACCTTAACCCTCTCCTTTTCTTCTCTTCTTTTTTATAACAGTGTTTTAGTTCACAGCGGTGGGGTGCATGGTGGACACTATTATGCTTTCATCAGACCAACACTTTCTGACCAGTGGTATGTGTCTTATTTCTGAAGAATTTCTACCCCTTGATCATCATGCGTCCACTAACACATATATTAAAATTTCAGTGAGGAGATATAATTTTTTTTAAGTAACCTAGTTTTTCCATTTTTATTCATATTTTTTACTAAATTCATGGGCCAGTGTGGCTACTAATGGTTGCTTAATCAATTTGATTTAATTGTTTCGTATGAATTTATCGAAAAGCATATGAGACTTCATGTTTTAGGATTCACTTTTCAGGTATAAGTTTGATGATGAGAGGGTCACGAAAGAAGATGTGAAGAGGGCATTAGAGGAGCAGTATGGTGGTGAGGAAGAGGTGATTTTTGCCTTTCGATTTTGTCTTTTACGTTCTTTTTATTTGCATGCTTATGTTCCCTATATTTGACAGTTGCCACAGACAAATCCTGGCTACAACAATACTCCATTCAAATTTACAAAATACTCGAATGCATACATGCTTGTGTATATACGAGTGAGCGACAAGGATAAGATTATATGTGATGTGGATGAGAAGGATATTGCAGAACATCTTCGGGTAATATAAGCAATACTCTCGAATTGTTTTGGCCTTGTCATTATCTAAGAGAGTTTTTTCATGAAGCATCACTTGCCTACTCATTCCAGATCAGACTGAAAAAAGAACAAGAAGAAAAGGAAGACAAGAGAAGATACAAAGAACAAGCTCACCTTTACACTATTATCAAGGTTATTGTTGCCATTCTGCTTTCTTATTCAAAATTGATATTTGCTATTTTAGTACATGGACTGCTGAAACCGTTTATTAATATTTTCAGGTTGCTCGAGATGAGGATTTGAAAGAACAGATTGGAAAGGATATATATTTTGATCTTGTAGATCATGATAAAGTCCGTAACTTCCGTATCCAGAAGCAGATGCCTTTTAATCTCTTCAAGGTATCTTATTTCCTTATCCTTGATGTGGCAAATCACACAAAACTAGCCCTTATGATACTAATAGAAGATCATTATTAGACTTTACCCTTTCATTAAAAGCTGCTAGTTGTGCTGATGCCTCGTGAGTGAAAATTGTTGCAATAGTGTTTTCGGAAACATTGTATCTGTCTGAAAAATTTCAGGAAATGGTATTATTCTAGAGATTTGTATCATGTGACTCATGTCATGGTCCTATTTGCGTATTGTCGTTGTAAAGTGGAATGGTTATTTCCGATGGTAAAGTGAATTTTGTGGTTTCTTATGAAGGAAGAAGTTGCGAAAGAGTTTTGTATTCCAGTTCAATTTCAGCGCTTCTGGATATGGGCAAAAAGGCAGAACCATACTTATCGTCCAAACCGACCATTAACACCCCAGGAGGAAGCTCAAACTGTAAGCAATGTTTCTTTCTGAGAATACTTAGTCTACCTGTTTGCTAATGGGTTAAACTTTTTTTAAGAGTATGGCATGCTCTACTGAACTCAAAAAAATTATAACTACATTATGTTCCTTTATTTAGAGAATAAATTTATTTTGACCCTCTAATAGTAACTTAGCATAAAGGCCTTGCTGGACCTAGCCATGGGTTGGTTTGGGCAGTCAAACTCAAAATTGTGGCCTGGAACTCTAGGAGGGAACAGTGTAGGCAAGTCTGAAACCGGAACTGATCCATATATTCAATAAATATGGAAAAGTTTCTAAAAAAAAGGAAAAAAGTGAGTGGGTTTTGATTACTTTATATGTTTTTATTGTGATAAGAGGCAAAATGTTCATGTTAACTGTCTGTGTATATTATTAACTTCTACTTGTATTTCAAACTAAACTGGTATGATGTTTTTCAGTCTATCTTCATCATTGACACAATGCCTAGTAATTTACTCCTTATTGCAATGATGTGTTGCACATAATTTTTATTTAGATTTAAAAGATATAAACTTGGAACTATTTGGTACATAATGAGATTGGAACGCCTAAAACTAGAACTAGAAGTCGCATCAAAATTGGCCAACTCAAAACTGAAACTTGAGCCTTTCTCTTGGCTGGTTCCTGTCCAGCTCCATAAATTATGGAACCGACTTTTCCTAAACCATTACCAGGACCCACCCAATGTCTCATTTGGCTTCACAATCATAATAATTTGTTAACTGAGTTGATTTTGGCTTTGGCTTGCTGAATCTTAGACTAAGCTTACTTTGATTATGTCCACAAGATGTTTATGGCTATTTCATTTCGTCTATCTAGTTTGCTTTTTAGGTACACCCTTGTCCTAATTTTTCTCTGCAGGTTGGATCACTGAGGGAAGTATCCAATAAAGCCCATAACGCAGAGCTGAAATTATTTCTGGAAGTAGAGTTTGGACTGGTATCTCTATGATATTTTTACACCTTATATTATTCTGTTAGATCTTTTCATAGAAGTGACTATTGCTGAATTTTTGTTACCCCCTGCTTCAACTCTCTTTGTGCTGAATGTATAGGATTTACAACCAACTCCTCCACCGGAAAAAAATAAGGATGACATACTCCTGTTCTTTAAGCTTTATGATCCTGATAAAGAAGAGCTTCGGTACTTCTTTATTTACATTTTATCATCTTTTGTCTTTTTCTTTTCTTTTCAATCACCTGTTATTTTACAAATCAACATTTTACAGATACGTTGGGAGGCTTCTTGTTAAGGGCACTGCAAAGCCCATTGAAATCCTTTCAAAGTTAAATGAAATGGCTGGATTTGCCCCTGATGAAGAGATTGAACTTTTTGAGGTTTGTCTGTCATAAGATTACAGCACAATTAGAGTCAAATGAATTGCTTCTTTTGATATGCATGCGAAATTACATTATCATGTTTTGCCAACTCTATAGGAAATAAAATTTGAGCCATCTGTTATGTGCGAATGCCTTGATAGACGAGCTTCATTCCAATTCAGTCAGGTTTACTATTTTTATTTATTTATTTATTTATTTATTATTATTATTATTGATTTTTGCTTTTATTAATAATTTCTGTACTCTAATTTGTACTTGTTCATCCCTGCCCCTCTTTGCTTTTAAGATCGAAGATGGGGATATTGTTTGCTTCCAGAAACGAACCTCTGGATGAACGGAAGGATCAAATCCGTTTCCCTGACGTTCCTTCATATTTGGAGTATGTGAAAAATCGCCAGGTCAGTTTCTTTCTTGCTGTTCATTCAAATACACATATTCGGGGCATTGTCAATAAATTAATTCATTCTATTGTCTAGCTAGGCAGGATCTTTCTAGCCACTTCTGGTGAATTTTGTTGATATTATAGTTATTATTTGTTTGCTTTTACAGTAATTGTTGGCTTTGAGCTACTTTGTGAACTTTCTTACTTTCTGTTTGGATGTCAAAGCAACTTTCTTATAACCATTTATTTGTTCTTATGCAGGTTGTGCATTTTCGAGCCTTGGAGCGGCCCAAGGAAGATGAATTTTGCCTAGAATTGTGAGTACTATCATATTTTCATCACATAGACTGTTGAGGACTTTGATTTTCAAGTATCATTTCCTTGTATTCTCTATATTCTGGAGAATTTATCAGTGAGCGTGTCTGGCTTGAACCTACAGAGCGAAGAATCACACATATGATGATGTAGTGGAAAGAGTTGCCCAACAACTTGGTTTGGAGGATCCATCAAAAATTAGGCTTACTCCTCACAATTGTTATTCTCAGCAACCAAAGCCCAATCCGATCAAATATAGATCAGTTGATCATTTACTAGACATGCTTGTCCACTACAACCAGGTATTGTTGCGAAGTATCCATCTGTGAATTTCTCTTTTTCTTTTTGTAGTTTCTTATCAATTATATATATATATATATATATTGGTATCCAATATATTTATTGGGATCCAATGAGAATGACTATCTTCTTTGAGAAATGAGAATAATGAATAAATTTATAAAATTGATGAATAAATTAATGTAACACATGAATAGCCGTATTCGTGGATTTCACCACATTAACGAAGACGGCTATTCATGTGTTACATTGATTTATTCGTTATTCTCATTTCTTAGGAAAGATAGTCATTCTCATTGGATCTTCTCTCTCCTATATATATATATATATAGGAGAGAGAAGATCCAATGAGAATATATATATATAGGTAAGGGATCAGGTGAGAATCGTTATCTTTCGTGAGAGAACCATGAGAACCTTGCAATATATATATAGTAAGGGATCATGTGAGAACAGTTGTCTCTCGTGAGAACCATGAGAACCCTGCACAAATCTATAAAATTCATAAACAAAAAATGACTTGAGTGAACAACTATAAATAATATATGAACAACCACATTAGTTAATTTTCAATAATGTCTATGGTTATATTTAGTTGTTCATGATCTGCCATCTCTTGTTTATGTATTTTATGCATATGTGTTATATTAGTTGTTCATGATCTGTCATTATTGTTTATGTATTTCATGTGTTTGTACATAGTTCTCATCAAAAGATGCAATTCTTACTGGATCCTAGGAATAAAGAAAAAGGAAGTATTAATTTAGTTGGTTGATTAATGATTTATTTTGGCCTCTTGAAATAGATCTCCGATATATTGTATTATGAAGTGCTGGACATTCCTCTTCCAGAATTGCAGTGTCTAAAGACTCTGAAAGTTGCCTTCCATTACGCTACAAAAGATGAGGTGTTGATATTGCTGTGCAATGCCTGTTATTATGATTTTTAACTTTAGACGTTTGATATCATTATCGTAAACGTGTGTATCATTCTCAGGCTGTTGTTCTCAATATTAGATTGCCAAAGCAAAGCACTGTTGGAGATGTTCTGAATGAGATCAAAACGAAGGTTAGTCAATTGCTTCACTTATGTTCTACTCCTAGTCATAGTCTTTGAGTTTAACTCGTTGCTTTTCATCAGTTCTCTTATTGGAGAATAAAGGAAAAGTGAAGTTGAACTTTATTGAAATTATTTATTCTTCGATATTTCTTTTATTATTCCTTTTGCATCTTATAATAGGTAGAATTGTCTCACCCAAATGCTGAACTTAGGTTGCTTGAAGTTTTCTATCACAAGATTTACAAGGTAATGATCTTGGCTCAAACACTTTTTTTTATTCTTAATATGTTTGCTAAGTCTTTCTGGTCATTTATTGCATGTCGGGTAATTTTTGCTTGTAGTTAGAGGTTAAATATTCACAGTAACCGATCATATTGTTGTTTGACTGGACGGCGTGAAGTTGATGCACTACAATATGTAGCTGGACGATTCTTCGGTATGGATAATCCTAATCTTTTTAATTTTGCAGATTTTCCCCA
This sequence comes from Salvia miltiorrhiza, assembly GCF_028751815.1. Lineage (NCBI taxonomy): Eukaryota > Viridiplantae > Streptophyta > Magnoliopsida > Lamiales > Lamiaceae > Salvia > Salvia miltiorrhiza. The sequence goes on along the minus strand of NC_080394.1, from coordinate 43,726,584 downwards.
TCCTTGAAAAGATTGAGAACATAAATGACCAGTATTGGACTTTGCGCACTGAGGAGGTTAGTTCTATTTCCTAAGCTTTATCTCGTTCTCATACCTGTGGATAAATTATATGGACAGTCACAGTGCAGTAATACTGCCTATTAAACCTCAGAACTAAAGTTGATCAAGAACCACAAACATTTGGCCTCTTTATTGAGGGAATCATAACCTAACTTCTTTAGCTTATATTTATACAGTCTTGTTTTTCCTTAGATTCCAGAAGAAGAAAAGAATCTTGGGCCCAATGATCGCTTGATTCATGTTTACCATTTCACAAAGGAGGTTGCCCAGAATCAAGTGGTAATTCAACCTTTTCTAAACTCTAGGTTTGTAAATAGATATGGATAAATGTATAGCCGCTTATTCAATGCTTGCCTTTTGCCCTGAACAGCAAGTGCAGAATTTCGGGGATCCATTCTTTTTGGTCATTCATGAAGGTGAAACGTTAGCAGATGTTAAACTCCGCATTCAAAACAAATTGCAAGTGCCAGATGAAGAGTTTTCGAAGGTATGTAGAGTTCGACTTAATTGAATTTTCTGTTATTTTTGCCATTACCTCGATACATTCTGTTCGAGTTTTGTAGATAATGCTTCCCTTTTGATCATGAATCTTTTTGCTGCCAAAATATTCAGTGGAAATTCGCCTTTTTGTCATTGGGACGTCCAGAGTATCTTGAGGACTCTGACATTGTCTCTAGTCGTTTTCAGGTCAATACGATCCTATTTTTTCCCCTGATCTTTGTGATGATTTAGTAAATAATCTTTAGTTGGAATTCCAATTGAAACTAATGAAGTTGTCTGTCTTTTTCCCAGAGAAGAGATGTTTATGGTGCTTGGGAGCAGTACCTTGGGCTAGAGCACTCAGATACTACACCTAAAAGGGCGTACACTGTGAACCAGGTGAGTCACCAGTTTACCATTTTTTAATCTCGTGTCATTCTACTTCTAGTGACTGGTTGCGTGAGGCTGGGGGTGTAAGGGTATATAGCATAGGGAAGTTACAGTTCTTTATGGCTCTTTTTTCATGATAATGATTTAGTTCTCTATATACTGGCACACCAAAATTTCACGAAATTGGTGTTTTAGTTCCTTTTTCTGAACATAATTTGAACAAGCTCCAGTTTTTATCTTATAGCTCTCAGTTAATACATACGGCATGCTATCCATGAACTTTTCTGAAGCTTATCTCTTTGATTATCACAGAACCGCCACACATTTGAGAAGCCAGTTAAGATATACAATTGAAGTCGCGGTGGTGCTTTCATCTGAAAATAAAAGAAAATTTCCGGAAGTGTGGATATCGGGAGGAGAGTTGAAGTAGAAGAGAGGTGGAGATTTGCTTGGTTCATTTCCGAATCGTCTCTTTGTTGATTAAATTTTTCATTTTAACATGGATTGGAAGGGTAGGCTCGTTTTTTAGGGGGTTATTTTCGCATCTTCGTGTCATTGCATTGCCTCCAGTCCCCATGTAATATCGTGCATAACGGGATTTTGGTTGATGGGTCTGTAAAGTGAGTATAGTTAGTAGTCTCGTTGTATTTCTTCACTCATTTTATCCTTCTCAAGTTTCATATCCCTTTGTTTTTGTTTGTAGTTAATGTTCATATAAAGGGGATGTGGTTGTAAAACAAACAATTCTATTATTCTTCAAATAGATATTCATGGCCCCCTAACTTTTGTTTTATGTTTTGCTATGAGATTTTCAACGAGTACTAATAAAAATAATAAATAAAATATTAATAGAAGGGAAATTGTAGATGTTACAATTTACAAATCGATTCCACTAAAAAATGCATCTCGAGGAAAGAACAATTGCTAGCGTATGGGACGGCATGTTACAAAATTTACAAGATCTTGTATGAGATGACGCCTTCATTGGTCTCAATGCGTAGCCTATTCATTTTTAAAAGAAGCAACAGATAAGATCTTGCTTTGTAGCCTGCACAACATTAACCACAACAACGTAAAGATCTATTAAGTGTTCTTGCAGCTATTGCTTCTCAAATTCATGAACTCCCATACTGTAAAATATATAGTCTCATCAACGATCATGGATGGCAATGAGAACTAAGCAATTGAGAAAATTGACTACCTTATTAGTTCAGCCGTTTCAGACTGAGGAGAAGGAAATGTTAAAATTAGAAGACAGTATCGAAGCACATACCTAGTCCAAGCAATTCAATTTCATCTTGCTGAAAAGTCTCTGCCTTTGTTTTCTTTGATCCTATGCATGAATTTATTTTTGCAACCGCATTTTGGAGATCCTGCATAAGTCACACTTCAGTACTATCTACTTTTTCCTCCTACTCTTGGGATGAAGGGGAAAGAGAAGTAGCAGATGACAAACGCAAGGAAAGATTAACTTTCAACAACTACAAAGTATGGTAGCCTGACCATATATGCTAGACAAACCCAAGGACTTGGATATTCCTTAAAATGATAACAGAATCAGACTGAGATCTCATGCAGTAACCAACCAGTAATTTTCATAATGCATGTGTGCTTGATCTAATTTTTGTAAGAGAATGCCCTACATGCTGCTAAGTAGCTTCAGCCAAAGTGAAGATGTGTGTGGTGAAGTGAGAAGATATGGATAAGCAATGCTTAGATTTACTTCAAGCGGAGTGGCACAAAGGATCTGAATGTTATGATACATCTAATAAAGCATTCTGCACACACACTGTCCAAACAAGACCGAAAGATTCTTGCATGTAATGTTACTGATACAACAATGCATGACATCCTTACAGTCACACAGGCACAGCATGATAGTTCAGCTGCAGATATTGAACGTAAAGAACAAATCCAAAATATGCCATATCAAAACTTATAAGCATAAAAGGTAATATATGCATAAAGTTAATTAACAATTTCAGCCGTGGAAAACCACAAGTCGGAGAAGCAGACAAAAGAAGAATATTGTACCTCCCATGATGCCAAGCCCTTCATGTGTTTAGGAAGACTTTCATAATCATCTCTTGTGACATTCAGCGAAATGCGAGAATCTTCACATTCCTTCATCTCATCTGTCCTTCCTTCTACACTCATTATGAACAAATATATCAGTCAGTCAGTCATTTCTATGAAGGCTTCTACTAGACTTACTTCATAGAGATAAGTAAAATTGGTAGATAATAACTTTTCTAACCTTCTATCTCAAAATCAGATTCATACATCTCGCATTTATTGTGAGCTTCACCACAAGCACCATGTACACGAAACAAAAGTTAGTGTTTAGGATGGTGTAAGACTGCCCAAGATATTTCTGAAATACAATCAACTCACCTTGAGATGCTATGGCTGCAAGACTACTATCAGAGATCCCAAATTTCTTCAAACTCAATGAATCATCAAGCCTACGTTATATGTTAAGTTAAAACAAAAGGCCAAAGACCACAACCAATCCACAATTCCAGAATCTAATACGGAAAGCTAAAGAGAAAAATACACATGCTAGTGAAATTTCACAATCAAATTCAGAGGATACAAGGGATCGTCTTCCACATCATCGCTCCTCTTCAATTCAACACCGCTTCCAGGCGAAAAAGTATCCAGAGAAAAGTCATCCACCTCAGCTTCTTCGTCAAAATCAACTGACACACCATGGAAAATTTAATTTATATTTAGAAAAAGAGTGAAAATCACCACAAATGCCGTAGAAGAACGCAAAAGAAGAAAAGTGATCCAGGCTTACGCGGGGGAATGTAGTTGGAGGAGGAATAGAGGTGATCCTGGAGGTCAGAAATGTCATTCCGATTCTTCTTCAAGACCTCATTGCAGTGTCCCAAGAGCTCCTCAAACGACACCGTCGCGAATGACATGGATTCCAGAATGTTGAGGTCGTCGCCGGCGGCGGATACTCTCCGATTAACGCTTTGAATGAAGGTTGTTGAAGCGGAATCTAAGAGTTAAAGGACAAATTAGTTAAATTAGATCGGTGGAGGTAGTGCAGTGAGTAGTTAATTGGTTAGTACGTACCGAGGGGGATTGGGCGGCGGTCGACGGACTCTTTAAGGGCGGCGCAGCTAGTTTGGAGGTGGTTGCAGAATTTCGCCAGCGTTGTGCACAATTTTCCGACGGGTTCCTCCATCGTCTTTTCTTTTCAAATTTTTCTCCTCTCTGCCTGTAATGCCGCCTTTAATACATTTGCAATTTACCAAATGTAAGGCTATATATAAACTTATTAATATATCATATTAAAAGCGCCTGTAGCTCAGTGGATAGAGCGTCTGTTTCCTAAGCAGAAAGTCGTAGGTTCGACCCCTACCTGGCGCGTAACTTCTTTTTTCTATTTTGATATTAATATTAATGGCAGAATAATTGTACACCTGAAATTTGATTTACAAATTTTCCAAAATCCATCCATTATCAAAAGTTGATTTTTGTTAATGCTGTTTACCATTTGGTACAAGTAGAGAAATGAAAAAGGAATGGAATCAAATAAAGGAGTGGAATGACAACAATAACCATTACTTTTATTGAGTATTTGGTTTAGTAATGGAAATAAGTCATTAGTGATTGTGTTACGCTCAAGTAAAAGTAATGGTTAACTCATTACACAAACCAAACAACAAGTAATGCATTCAATTAATTGAATTCCTTTCCTTCATCTAAAAACACTCATCCAAACGTGGGCTCAATTTGGACATAATATGTGAATCTTAAAATTGATTTATAGGATAAAAGAATCATAGTAAGATTTTTACATAGTAATCTTGGGGGTGGAGTAAAGTTTTATACATGGAGGTAAAGCTAAAAAGGTAAAACATTTAACCCGGTAAAACATTCAGATGTGGTGGAAACAATGGGGTTGACAGAGGCAGTCGATGGCATGCATGAGCTTTCTCCTGGGGCCAACGGCATCTGTGCCCATGTCTTTGAGCTTTTGCATAGTAAGATTTGCCAGCTGAAATTTGCCGACCCTTCTCATCTGGAAAACCTTGATGAATCGTGCAAGGCCGAGAGAGATGAGCCAATTCTCCAACCCACCCGCCTTCCTAATCTTTTTCTCTAGATAGGATGCTCTCATCCTTTGATTTAGAAATGAGGTGCTATCACCAAATATCTTCATTCCTTGCCTAGCTCTTGGGATGCTGCTGCATGGATTAATGTCGTTTCCCTCTCTACGATGGGATAAACTTGGTGCTTGAGGTTCAACAGTGGATGATCTGGAGCATTGCAAGTGGGAGTTGGTGATGCCTGTTGGTTTTTCTTGCAGCTGAGCATCTCCTATACAGGGCATTGCTGAGTGCTTCTTATTAGGTAAAGGTGGGATTATAATTGTGATTCTCTGCTTCTTCACCACCATCCAATCTCCCTCATCAGGGGCACCATGGAGCTGTCTCTGCTTTGGCTTTACCATTAGTTGTATATCTGCACAAATCAATGTCAGTCGCCAGAAAACAAAATCTAACTTTTCAGAAAGAGGAACTTGCAACCTCAGACTGTATATGGTAGTTGATCTAAGATACTACAGAGTTGATTAACTTAAACTAAAATCATCTATCATCTATATATAAAAGCCAAGTCCAAGCCATACATTTTGTCCATTGTGTAATTTGCTATGTTCTAGCTTCTTCCTGTATACCAGTTGTAATATGCTCCAAAACTATTGGTTACTCTAAAGTCTGTTTACCATTGATAACTGAGATTTTTTCTTCGAGAGCAAGCATGCTTAGCCTCCACTCTATAAATATAATCCAGATTTACACTCAAACGACACCCCCTCTCTCATGATTCCTCTCTCATAAATCATGGCTTTCTAATCCAAGCATCTGAAATTTACCAAGAATCATCCTCCGTCGTCATCGGAAACATTAGATTAACATATGAAGCAGAGTGATTGCTGATTCGGACAATAAAGAGAACATAGGCAGTCGAAGTAAAACCACACCTGCAAAAGGGAGATCGAAGATCGTTAAGGAAACTGATGAGGCTATCCCCATGTTGGATGATCCGAGTCCGATGATGCTTTCGAAGCTGCCGAAGAAGGCGAATTATAAAGCCTCATTTTTTGAGTTTTTTTTTTTTTTTCAATTTTATGTCTTTTGAGATTGGTATATGAATTATCTTGGTTTGAGGGAAAATAGAAAGTAGAAGAAGAAGAAGACAACCAAGAGAGAAGCAGAGTGAAGATAAAGAAGTTTAAAAGAAAATTAGAGAAGAAGAAGACAACGCAGAGAGAAGCAAAGTGAAGATGAAGAAACTTAAAAAGAAAAATAGAGAGAGAAGACAGAAGCGGTGCCGGTGAATCGAGAAGATAATGGCGGCGCAAGCTGATTTAGAAATAAAACTAGGGCTCCTTAAGTTGTATAGTGTATACTAGTACATTTTATATTGTTTTTTGTTTTTGCTTTTTATCATCCTCTTTTAAAATTAGGGCTCCTTAAGTTGTATAGTGTATACTACTCCCTCCGTCCACGAATTAAAGTCCTACTTGCACTTAAAATTTTGTCCACCAATTAAAGTCCTATTGTGCTTTATGTACCTTTTTACTCTTCTTCTTTTCCTATATTTACTACCCTTTGTCACTAATGGACCCACCTTACAACAATTTTATCATTTTTATATTCTATATTTATTACACTTTTATCACCAGTGGACCCACCAAACAACACATTTAACACTTTAGTCAACTACTTTATCACTTTAGTCAACTACCCTTATATTTCATCCACAACACCTTTTTTCGCTTTCTTAGTCTCCGTGCCCACCCTCAAATGGGGCTTTAATTTGTGGACGGAGGGAGTACATTTTATATTGTTTTTTGTTTTTGCTTTTTATCATCCTCTTTTAAAATTAGGGCTCCTTAAGTTTTACATTTAATTATTTTTATCTATTATTACTTCAAAGTTTGATCTATTTTTATCGTTTTAAATATGCGAGGTTGATTTAATAATAGTTGAGCTTTTTTTACGTAACAATATACTGTTCAATAATATGTTTTAAATTACAAACATCATCAAATAAAAATATATAACATTTTTTCTCAAAAAATATAATCATAAGCCAACTATAGTTGCAATGATTTATATAGTGTGAAATATACATACATATATATATATATATATATATATAGGGGCGCACTCCAGTGAGACCCCCTATTTTTCGTGTAACATGAGTACAATGAATAAGACATATAATACTAATGAACAAGACGTATATCTAACGAACAAGATGTAAATACTAATGAAAAATAAAATTTTAAAAATTAGTAATGAATAAGACATATATACTGATGAATAATGCAGTATATACTGATGAATAAAAAAAAAATATTCTGCTCCCTCCAAGATTCGAACCCTGCGAAAAAAGATCACCCTCTAGATACAATATCAGCCATAGGATTGATGAAATAAACGTATCAGATCGTGCCCTAAATCTCACTAAAATTAGGGGGGTCTCATTGAAGGGGCCCCTAGATATATTATATAATATATATATATAATATATATATTATATATATATAGGAAGGATCATAAGAATGCTAATTAAAGGAAACACGAAGGCTGAAATCATACATTTATTGAATAATCCGGAGCATACGAAATGTACTGTTTATTTTACTATTGTGCGTCGCGTATTATTCGGTTTATTGTTTTCGAAATATATACTTCTAGATCCCACCCTATACATATAATCATATTGTATCTTTTCTTCAGCCAGTTATGTTCTACTAGAACTCGCATCGCTACGATGCGTCCACTCGCTAAGCACTCAGTAGGGCAATGCAGCCCATCCTCATTCGAGGGCTCCTCGATAGCTCGGGTACCCCACGTTTCTGCATAAAGCGGGCGCGGTGTAGAACACGCGCCAAAAAAAAATCTGAAATTCGAACTTAACGGCTATATATGAAGGAATATTAAATTGAATTAATACTCGATTGCCCGATGATCGTTTCTTGGATTATTACAACGATTAAATCCTAACATGCTCCTATGAATTTAACAGCTGCACACAGGTGTTAGGAAAACTTACTTGAGAATCGGATGCACAAACTGTTGATGATTGTGTCGAAAGAATCTGACTCCAGCTCTGATCTTCTCGACTGTATCCCGCTCAATTCCCAACGTTGGATGGACAACGAGCTATGGAAATTCCCAAGACAGAAAATCACCTCACGTTTCCTGCGCCCCACTCTTCTCTCAAAACCCTAATTTTATCAGTGTATTTTCCTGAGAGCTGACAGCTGTATTTAATAATACAGAAAACTGAGAGGGGCGCCAGTTTCTATGTGAGGGCCGAAAATCTGCCCTACTTGGGCTAGGAGACATTGGGCCAGCCCAGGGACCAGATACAAGGAATAAAGATGGGCCTCAAATAAATTAATTTATCTATGGTCAGCCCAGACCATAATTAATTTATAAATATCAGTTCATTCCACTAGAGAACCGATACTGACTTACCCCTTTATTGCCGGTGATGAGTCGGGGCTTGTATTTAGACTTATTAAATCTCCGTATTTAAAATATCCGACATCCATTAATTAATTAGAGCTCTGACAGCTTAAATTAATTAATCTCTTAATAATTCCTTAAGCAGTACCACTCAAACTTTATTATTACGCCTGAACTTAATCAACCTGCAGGGTTTAGCGTAATAAACCTTATTGAGCTCCTTAAGGGGATGTCATTATCCTATACCGGATACGGGTACTAATACAGATAATCAAACATCATATATTAACCGTTATCACCCAAGATACAGAGTACTCGAGTTAGTATATAACTTTCACCCATAGTAAGTCAAAGTGATATACGAATTAATATATATATCTGAATACTTATTAGTATTAAGATCTTATAAGTCACCGAGATCTTGATTCTTCACTTAAGTCAGATAGAAGAATACATCTCAAATTGTGGTCCTATCAATACGTAATGACGTACCAGTATAGACAAGTAGCCAAGACAAACTACTTCCATCTATACTGCAGCCTAAACCAATAACTTGTCCTAGAGTTATTTCGGCTGTGATCATATTATATCTCTTAAGGTTATTCCAATTATATGGTCTTCTGTGATCTACAACACACCATATAATCTACTTATACAGAGATAAAGAACATACATATGCAATCATGAACACAATCAGATAGGAGATAAGAATAGTGAAAACATGAATCATTGTATACAAGCATAAAGTTCTTGCTTTCAGTATACAAATCCAACAATCTCCCACTTATACTAAAGCAAAACTTTTAGTATACAATGTGTCTAAATACTAGCTATTACAAAAAACTTCACTTCATCTCTCCCACTTATACTGAAAGTTTTTCTCTAAGTGGGTGGCATCAACCGCAATCCCATCCCTCGAGCATGCTTCTCATAGGTCTTTTGCGGTAAGCTTTTCGTGAAAGGATCAGCTAGGTTCTCCAATGTGTCAATCTTTTCTACTAGCACATCTCCTCTGTTTACGATTTCTCGTATAATGTGGTACTTTCTCTCTATGTGTTTTGACGCCTTGTGGCTCCTGGGTTCCTTAGAATTTGCCACTGCACCCGAGTTATCACAATAAATTATGATACTCTTAGGCAAATTAGGGACCACTCCTAGATCCAAGAGGTAGTTCCGGAACCATACAGCCTCTTTAGCAGCTTCCGAAGCAGCTACATACTCGGCTTCCATGGTGGAGTCTGCAATGCACTTCTGTTTTGCACTCCGCCATGATACGGCTCCACCTCCCAAGGTAAACACATAACCAGAGGTAGATCTCTTCTCATCCCGGTCAGCCTGGAAATCCGAATCGGTGTAACCCAAAGGAAATAGACTGTCTGACTGGTAAACTAGCCTATAATCTCGAGTCCGTTTCAGGTACTTGAGAATATGCTTTACCGCAGTCCAGTGTCCTGGTCCAGGGTTCGACTGATACCTTGCAACCATGCCAACGACATAGCAGATATCAGGTCTCGTGCATAGCATCGCATACATGAGGCTACCTACGGCGGAAGCATAGGGTATCTTCCTCATCTCCTCAACCTCACTAGGCGTCTTAGGACACATGTCCTTAGACAGAGGAATGCCATGTCTAAAAGGTAGCAAGCCTTTCTTGGCATTTTGCATGCTAAAACGAGCAATCACAGTATCAATGTAAGACGCTTGAGATAAGCTCAACATCCTTTTCTGGCGATCACGAACGACCTTGATCCCCAGGATGTACGCTGCATCTCCTAAGTCTTTCATTTGAAACTGTTCGGATAACCACTTCTTTATGTCTGATAATAGCTCAACATTGTTGCCAATGAGGAGGATATCATCTACATAAAGTGCAAGGAAAACCACGTCACCATTGGCATCTAAACGGTACACGCAACTTTCGTTCTCACAACGAGTAAATCCATAGGATTTAATGACCTCGTCAAAACGTTTGTTCCATGACCTCGAAGCTTGCTTAAGTCCATAAATGGACTTCTTAAGCTTCCACACAAGATGCTCTTCGCCCTTCTTCACAAACCCTTCAGGTTGCTGCATATAGATGTCCCTTCCTTCTTCAAGGAAACCGTTTAGGAAAGCGGTCTTGACATCCATTTGCCAAATCTCAAGGTTCATGTGGGCTGCTATGGCAAGGAGTATTCGGATAGACTTGAGCATGGCAACCGGCGAAAAGGTCTCATCATAATCTATACCCTGTTCCTGGGTATAACCTTTCGCCACCAATCTAGCTTTAAAAGCTGCGACTTCGCCATCCGAATCTCTCTTTCTCTTGTATACCCACCTACTACCTATAGCTAAGAAGCCATCTGGTAGTTCGGTCTTCTCGTATACATCCATAGCACCCATGGATTCTATTTCAGAAACCATGGCTTCGTACCAAGAATCTGCATCTTGATCTTTCATCGCTTGTCTATAGTTATCAGGGTCGACATCCTTTTGTTCATCAACAGGAAGAAGATCCGAAGATTCTCCCAAGAACATAAATCGATCGGGTTGAACTACAACCCTCCCACTACGACGAAGCGGTGGTGGTACAGCTGTGACAATGGTTCGTGCAGTGTCTTGTGGTACATTCACTTGCACACTTGGCTGGGGTAATGGAATCGCCTGTCCATTGCCTTCGATTTCTTGAAGGACAATCTCGGACTTAGACTTGTGATTATCTAGATAATCGTGTTCCAAGAATCGTGCGTTGGTGCTAACAACCACTTTCTGATCCTTCGGATTATAAAAATAACCACTTTTCGTTTCCTTAGGGTATCCTATAAACAGCATTAGTTCGCATCTAGGCTCCAATTTCCTCGCTTCCTTGTCTAGCACGTATGCAGGACAACCCCATATCTTTATATGATTCAAGCTAGGCTTACGCCCTGACCATAACTCAATAGGAGTTTTAGGAACCGATTTGGACGGTACCCGATTCAGCAAATAAACCGCTGTTTCCAAGGCATATCCCCAAAACGAAATAGGCAATGATGCATAGCTCATCATAGATCGTACCATTTCCATAAGAGTCCTGTTTCTTCTCTCTGCTACACCGTTCTGTTGGGGAGTACCCGGTGCAGTCAATTGGGATGTAATCCCAAAATCTGACAAGTATTGCAAAAACTCGTTCCCGAGGTATTTGCCACCGCGATCAGACCGCAATGACTTGATAGATTTACCCGTTCTCTTCTCCACCTCCGCCTTGAATTCTTTGAATTTCTCAAAGCATTCAGACTTGCGTTGAAGTAGGTAAATATACCCATATCTTGAGTAATTGTCAATGAAAGTGACAAAATACTCATACCCTCCACGAGCTCTAGTGGACATCGGTCCACACAAGTCAGAGTGAATCGATTCTAACACATGCGAGGCCCTATTCCCCTTTGCCTTAAAAGACCTTGCCGTCATCTTTCCCTCTATACAGGATTCGCAGGTTCTAAATGGAACCGCTTGAAAGTCTTTCAAGATTCCATTTGAAACGAGCCTTTGGATCCTATTTAGATTGATGTGGCCTATTCTTAGGTGCCAAGTATGTGTATATTGTTCATGAGAATAATACTTCCTCTTATTAGGATTTGGAAGGATTTGTGATGTAGATGCAACATGGACAGAGTTGTTAATTGGACATGTAATAGTATAGAGAGAGTTGTTCAAAATTCCAGAACAAATAGTCTTGTTATCTCTCATGATAGAGACACCCCTATCAAAAGTAACAGAATATCCATTCAAAAACAATTTTGAAACATAAATTATGTTCCGCCGAAACTCCGGCACATACAAAATATCTCTCAAAACTAAAATGTCATCACCAAAATATAAAGATAAATCTCCAATAGCAACAGCTGCGACCTTCGACGCATTGCCCATGGAGATGGTGATCTCATCACTTGCTAGCTCCCTTGTTGGCTTGAAGCCCTGCAAGGTGTAACAAACATGGTCAGTTGCCCCCGTATCCACTACCCACGAATGAGTAGAAAACGAAGCTAAACATGTTTCAGTTACTAAAACTTGTGACGTACCTTGTCCCTTTGCCTTGAGCACTGGACAATCTTTCTTCCAATGCCCAACCTTGCCGCACTTGAAGCACTTTCCCTTGGCCGTTGGCTTCTTCACGCCGCCGGTAGGGCCATCTACTTTGGCTTTACCGCTCCCACTAGCCTCATGGTCATGCTTGCCCTTTGGACCTTTCCACTTCTTTTTCCCGCCTTTCGATGAAGAAGCAGATCCCTTTGCAGCAACAAGGACCTCTTTCCCACGGCCCATCACTCCCTCTGCCGCAACTAGAGCATTCAACAACTCATTAAGAGTGTAGTTGACTTTGCTCATAACGACATTGAGACGGAAGTGCTCAAAAGTTTTGGGGAGAGTATTGAGGATGATATCGACCTTGGCTTCGCCTTCGATACCCCCTCCTAGCAGATCAAGCCTGTCAAACAAATTTGTCATATGCATGACATGATCGTGCACAGGACTGCCCTCGCTCATCCTACAAGATAAGATTTCTCTCATCAAGTTAAAGCGAGCAGACCTCTCGGACTCCCCATAAACCTCGCTGAGGTTTAACATGATGGTCGCTGCGTCATCCATGACCTGATGCTGGAGTTGCAAAGTTTGCGACATAGTCATCATAATATAGCACTTGGCCATATTATTCGACTTGTGCCACCTTTTATGCGCCCCACGTTCCGCATCAGTCGACTCATCAGTTAAGGCCGCGGGACGTGGAGTGGTAAGCACAAAACTGTGCTCATCAGCGTCAAGTATGTACATAATATGGCGTTTCCATTCAGTGTAATTAGGACCGATGAGAGGATTGTTTGCTAGAATGTTAATTATCGGAGACATAGACATATATGAAAGTAAACAAATAAACATGTAAGAACATGAAACGCATATAGTTCGTAACAATAATATTGTAACCTTTTGATAAAACAATATTAATGAAACCTCCAACGGCTCAAAGAATCCCATATGCAAGCCACGTTGGGTGGACGTTTACACACGAACTCCTCAACCAGACTATTCACCTAGTCATTTAATTTCCATCCATGTCAACTTAACCTTTTGACAAAAGAAATTAATAGTTGGCACCTGAACTAGACCATATCATCATCAAGAAGTGACTCCTTTGGGAGTTGTACATTGTACTTGATATGATATCTAAGCAATGACCACATTTTAACCTTAAAAATTAAATTCTCGAAATTAGCATACTCACTCGGACCATGCCGCTTTCAATTTAATTTTCTTGGTTATCTTATTTAATTCCATTCTCCAAAGTACTTGTGAAAATTACACAAGTAAGCCACGTTGGGTGGACGTTTACTGCATAACTCCCACTACTTCAATGGTTTAAATATTTTTTTATAGAAACCTCTTATGAAAAACAAATATGCCACATTGGGTGGACGTTTACTCACATTGCTAATCACTTTGTCTAGAGACCGCATGTGGAGGTCTAAAATAATTTTTAATTACTATAAAAATTATTAAACAGCTTAGTCTTTTTCTTTCAAAAGGTTTGTACATGCTCAAGCACATAATCCTAAACATGCTTTCTAGAACGCAACATGTAAAACATGCTCGCAGAATTCTAAAACATGCTTAAGAAAACGGTAAACCTACTAGCATACTCGTCTAAGCGCAATTAATAAACAAATATTAACAAGCAAAGACGTGCAAAAGCAGGTAAAGACGCGCACCGCCCCCGCTCGCCCCAGCCCAGCCTCGCCTCGCCTCGCCTCGGTGACAGCAGCACGCAGCAGCGCGACTGCCTGACCAGGCGCACGCAGCGCACGGTGCCGAAGCGCCCGTGCGCGCGCGGCCCTCGGCGCCGGCTGCCCGTGCCGCACCGTGCCCGTGCCAACCTCCCTACACCTTCCTCGTCGTTGATTCGTCGTCATCCTCGTTTCGTTCCTCAGTTTTACAGATTTACAACGGAAAAACAAATACAATTGAAATCCTAATCTAACCACAGATTTTCTCGTGGTGAAAAACGATTACAACGTCAAACGACGTATTCCACGAATCAACAGACCACGAAGAACAACAGCAGTAAAAACAACGCACATTATTAATCGTACATAAATTAATAATAGAGCCAAGAAATTAATCCTGGGCTCTGATACCAATTGAAGGAATATTAAATTGAATTAATACTCGATTGCCCGATGATCGTTTCTTGGATTATTATTAATTCATCATACAACGATTAAATCCTAACATGCTCCTATGAATTTAACAGCTGCACACAGGTGTTAGGAAAACTTACTTGAGAATCGGATGCACAAACTGTTGATGATCGTGTCGAAAGAATCTGACTCCAACTCTGATCTTCTCGACTGTATCCTGCTCAATTCCCAACGTTGGATGGACAACGAGCTATGGAAATTCCCAAGACAGAAAGTCACCTCACGTTTCCTGCGCCCCACTCTTCTCTCAAAACCCTAATTTTATCAGTGTATTTTCCTGAGAGCTGACAGCTGTATTTAATAATACAGAAAACTGAGAGGGGGCGCCAGTTTCTATGTGAGGGCCGAAAATCTGCCCTACTTGGGCTAGGAGACATTGGGCCAGCCCAGGGACCAGATACAAGGAATAAAGATGGGCCTCAAATAAATTAATTTATCTATGGTCAGCCCAGACCATAATTAATTTATAAATATCAGTTCATTCCACTAGAGAACCGATACTGACTTACCCCTTTATTGCCGGTGATGAGTCGGGGCTTGTATTTAGACTTATTAAATCTCTGTATTTAAAATATCCGACATCCATTAATTAATTAGAGCCCTGACAGCTTAAATTAATTAATCTCTTAATAATTCCTTAAGCAGTACCACTCAAACTTTATTATTACGCCTGAACTTAATCAACCTGCAGGGTTTAGCGTAATAAACCTTATTAAGCTCCTTAAGGGGATGTCATTATCCTATACCGGATACGGGTACTAATACAGATAATCAAACATCATATATTAACCGCTATCACCCAAGATACAGAGTACTCGAGTTAGTATATAACTTTCACCCATAGTAAGTCAAAGTGATATACGAATTAATATATATATCTGAATACTTATTAGTATTAAGATCTTATAAGTCACCGAGATCTTGATTCTTCACTTAAGTCAGATAGAAGAATACATCTCAAATTGTGGTCCTATCAATACGTAATGACGTACCAGTATAGACAAGTAGCCAAGACAAACTACTTCCATCTATACTGCAGCTTAAACTAATAACTTGTCCTAGAGTTATTTCGGCTGTGATCATATTATATCTCTTAAGGTTATTCCAATTATATGGTCTTCTGTGATCTACAACACACCATATAATCTACTTATACAGAGATAAAGAACATACATATGCAATCATGAACACAATCAGATAGGAGATAAGAATAGTGAAAACAGGAATCATTGTATACAAGCATAAAGTTCTTGCTTTCAGTATACAAATCCAACAATATAGCCAATTTAATTTTTGATTTTATAGCCAATGGGTATTTTAGCCGTTTAAATTTTTTTTTCCCTATCTATATATACCCCTACCAACACTTTCATTCATACACCAATTCTACTCCTTCAAACTCCACAAATTTCTCTTTTAATATTTCATTCTTTTTTCTTCAAAAAATGGCGGAACCCTAACACGATTCTTCGTTCGATTCATCCGATGGTGTAGCTCAAGCGATCATAGACGAGATCGAGTTGCAGAAACAATTGCTTGCTCAAATCTACGGGCAAACGTCCCCGGTCTTACGTCCACCGTGATCGTGAGGAGGCTCAGTTTACGTCTTATGCAAGACTACTTCAAAGACAATCCGAAGTACGGGCTTACATTTTTCCGACGTCGTTTTCGAATGCAAAAGGAGCTGTTCTTGCG